>NC_029793.2:111007194-111053174 GCF_000816755.2 Arachis ipaensis | reverse complement strand
ATTCGATCGTCAAAAAATGGCGCCGTTGCCGGGGAATTGCAAACGTGTGCCTTATTATTGGTTATTGTAAATATTTGCTTTTTCCTTGTTTATTTATTTTTATTTTTGTTTTTATTTTTGCTTTTTCGTAAATTAAGAGGTTATTGGTTTTTGTTTAGTTATTAAAATTTTCGAAAATAATGTTCCTTGTTCTTTCTTGATCTTCAAGTTGTTCTTGGTGTTCATCTTGAACTTCAAGTTGTTCTTGGTTGTTTTCTTCGTTTAGATCTAAAAATTTTAAGTTTGGTGTCATTTTATTGTTTTTCTCTTTCCTCATTAAATTCAAAAATATCTTTTCTCTTTATTTTAATTGATTTTTCGAAAATTACAAAAAAAAAATTCAGATTTTTATTTTAAAATTTTTATCTTATCTTATCTTAGTTTTAAATTTCAAAATTCAAATCTTTTTCAAAAATCATATCTTTTTCAAACTCTTATCTTATCTTATTTCAAAATCAAATTTCAAATTTCAATATTTAAAATTCCAAAATTCAAAATTCAAATTTCAAAATTTAAACCTTTTTCAAATCTTTATCTTATATTGTTGTTAGTGTTTCTAGTTTTAGGAGTTTATTTTTATTAATTTTTTTATTAGTTTTTGTTTTTATTTTTTTAGCTACTATAAATTCTCACCCCTCTGGTTTTAAGTTAGGTTCCAATGTTGTTGTAAGGAATGGAAACTATAATGAAAATAGGCATTAAGGTTGGAAGAATCAAAGATGGGAGGAGCCACAAGGATTTGATCAACCCTCTTGGCAACAACCCCCTCCAATGCGCTATCACCAACAACTATTCTGTGATGCATACCAAGATAATAGTTATGGTGGACCTCTTCGTGACAACCAATCTCCACCAAATTACTATGGTCAAGAGCCATTCTAGGGAGTGTACCAAGATGATGAATATAGTGGACCCCCTTGTAGTTACCAACAAGCCCCACCATATGCTTATGAACCGCCTCCACAATATACCTTTGAACCACCATACCCACAAGCCCCTTTACACCATTCACTTCCATATGACACTAATCCTTATCCACCACACCAACCACCATATGAACCACACCCAGAACCACCACCTCAATATTCACCATCTCCATATCCTTATCAGGAAGAACCACCTCCGTATTATGAGCCCTCTCCCCCAACAAATGAACCCTCCTATCTACCCCAACTCCATTGGATAACAACACACTCATCTCCAACATCATTGGTCTCACCTCTACACTCCAAAATCTTATATCCCGCATGAACCAACCCTCTACCTCCAATATTCAGCCCTCAAGCTCTAGTGCACTTCCTTTTCAACCACATAATGATCTCTCCATCCCATCACCACCCTCCATAGAAGAGCACCTACATCCATCAATCCAAGAGCAAGATGATCCCAATTATGCTATTGATATGGAACAAAAAAGAAGGAATCATCTTCGCGAATCCATACTTCATAAGAAGCTAGAGGAGGCCCTAAGGGTAGCGGCAGGAGAGACCCTTGAAGATGGAGGAGTGATTGAAGAATTAGTGAAGGAAGACATCAAGGAGGAGTTTGATTTTGTCTTAGAGCAAGAGGAGGCCCAAAAAGTGGAGGTAGGAGAAACCCTTGAAGATGAAGGAATAGTTGAAAGGAGTTGTCATGGAAAAGAAATCATCAAGGATGAGTATGATTTTATATTAAAACAACTGGACAAAGTAGTAATTATTGAAGAGGAAGGAGTGGTTGAAGACTTGGGAGATGCTGAACCTCCATGGGAAAGTCAAGTTATAGAGCCTCCTTCAAAGACATTTGAAATTGATGTTGAGGAGGGTGTACAACCTCCAAGGCATAGCCTGGTTGAAGACTTTGAAGGGGATGATCAAGAGATAGATTCAATCATTGATGAATCCTTATCTACAATTGAATCCTCTCCCATTGGACTTTACATGGAGATTAAAGAAGAAGAAGCACAACCTTCCATGCCCTTGGAAAGCAATGAAGAGGATATTGAATTGGAAGAAAGCTACCAAGAGGAAGAGGTTGAAATTGAAAAAGCTTACAAGGAGGTGAAAGAATTCAAAGAAGAGCAAGGGAATGGAGCTTGCAAGATCATTAGAAACACCTCTCCCAAAGCCATTACCATCCAATACAACATTCAAGTGGGTAAAATTCTTATCCTTGACCTTTACTTTTCCACTTGAATATGGTTTACTTGAGACAGATGGTCAACTTAGAGCTCTTTGTGGCATCAAGAGTAAGAGAAAAATGGTTAGTGGTAGGAGTTGCCCTGCAAGGTTCAATACTGTTGCACACTCCAAGTTGAAGTGTAAATATTGGTGTAGAGCTCGATTGAATGGGTCTAGGTAGTTGTTTGGATGCCGTTGTGAGAATTCGAATTGCTTACCACCCAGATGGAATCATCATGTTCCACTTGAAGACGGGTGCAGAAACAAGATTTGGGATCCAGGCATACATGAGGATCAAATTTGGGAGCTCAAAGCTTGTGAAGAACTCCATCAAAGCTTAAGAAATTTACTTGGTATTGATAGAGCTTATTGGAAATCTAAGCATTGGTGGAAGTTTCAAGACGAGTTCAAGCACAAGCCACCATGATAAGGAGCTCACCAAATGTCCAACTTAAGGACTTTAACTAAAAGTGCTAGGTGGGAGACAACCCACCATGGTATGATCGTTCTTTTTCAGTCTTAGTTTTATTTTACTTTATTCTATTTTATTTTTGTTAATGACTCTTCTCATATTCTCTGCATATAGTCTGCATTTACATTTGCATTTTGCATTCTGCATAGTACATAAAAAAAACGCACGCGACGCGTAAGCGTCGCTGACGCGTAAGCGTCATAAGTGCGTTCTGAAGAAAAGAGAATTGAACAGAAAATCACGCAAAAGCATGGCTGGAGGCGTGCCTTAGGCACAAGCATGCCCACGCGACCGCGTCAATGATGCGTCCGCGTCATTTTGAAAAAGAGCCTCCCACGCGACCGCGTGACCCATGCGAACGCGTGCCCTGTAAAAATCGACGTAAAGAGGTATATGGCAGTAAGTTATGATGGAGCTGGGTGATAATCAGAATCGTTGTCGGTAAGAAATTTCTCTTATAGAAAGAAGAATTTCGTTGTAAGCATAGCTCCAAACCAACAAACAACTCTCGCATCAAATTAAATTTTTGGTTGTCACAAAGAACAATCCCCAAATAAGAATTAACCGGAGTATTTAGACTCCGGGTCGTCTCACAAGGAATTGCAATGAAGTGTATGATTATTGGCTATGAGGGGACAAGAGGGTCTTGATTTTGTATAAGGACAAGAAAGTAAATGACAAGGAAAGTAAATAAAGCAAATAACTAAAGAAAGCAAGTAATAAAGAGAGACATTCATGGCAAGGATTGAGATCATAGGTTTTCTATCCTAGTCATACATTGATTAATTCATCTTATTTAGTCAACTCCAACAAATGGAAGAAGGTATCATGTCATCTTCACATAGGGAGAAAGTCAAACAAGACTAATTAATCATGTCACAAATATAAACAAGAATTTATCTCATTACGTCATCTCCAATATTGGAAGAAGGTATCATATTATCTTCCATGAGAGAAAGTCTAATAAGACTAGCTAATCTCAATCCAAAAGTCCTAATCAACTTACTAATTAAATTAGCAAAAGATTAGCGTCAATGGAAATAATATTAGCTAACAACTCTAGATCACCAACATGAGTTGGGTTTTCATGACTCAAGATTGCCTAATTACTCTCTCCAAGCCAAGAATGCTCAAAATCTACTCTAAGATCCAACCAAGCATTTTGTCAAACACTTGGTGGGTACTAAAGGAAAGCATGGTAAATATGCAAGAATGATAAATCTACCAACTACAAATTGCAAGAAATCAATAATCACAACTCAAATCAACAATTAAAAGAACATCAACATCAAATTTGCATTAAATGTAAACCAAATCAATCATGAGTGAATGAACATAAAAGAGAGCAAAAAGTGAAATTAACATTACAAATCAAGAGAATGAAAGAGTGGAAGTAAGAATTCATAAAAGAAACAAGATGAAAACATGTAATTGAACCTAAATCTAAGAGAGATTAACCTAACCTAATTCTAGAGAGAAGAGGGAGCTTCTCTCTCTAGAAATCTAACTAAAGGCTCATATTGGCTAAACTAATTGCTCCCCCTTTTACCCAAGCTTGAATTCTGCATGAAATAGCTTCAGAAATGAGTTGGGTTGGGCCTAAAGTGCTTCAAAAATCGCTGGGGGCGATTTCACTTTAGTGGGCCACGGACAGCATCGGCGCACACGCGTACATGGCACGTGCACGCCCCTGAGCGCGAAGTAACATATGGCAAATTTTATATCATTTCGAAGCTCCAGATGTTAGTTTTCCAACGCAACTAGAACCGACTCATTTGGACTTTTGTAGCTCAAGTTATGGTCGATTGAGTGTGAAGAGGTCAGGCTTGACAACTTTCCGGTTCCTTCATTTCTTCATGAGTTCTCCCACTTTGCATGCTTTTCTCCTCACTTCTTCCATCCAATACTTGCCCTGTGAACCTGAAATCACTCAACAAATACATCAAGGCATTGAATGGAATTAAAGTGAATTAAAATTACCAATTTTAGGGCCTAAAAAGTATGTTTTCACATTTAAGCACAATTCAAGGGAGAATTGCAAAACCATGCTATTTCATTGAATAAATGTGAGAAAAGTTGATAAAATCCCCCAATTTAAGCACAAGATAAACCACAAAATCAGGGTTTATCAAATCTCTCCACACTTAAACTAAGCATGTCCTCATGCTAAAATTAAGAAAGAAGCAAAGGGTATTAACATTTATTCAATGCAAACTAACTAAATGCAACCTATCTATATGCAATCTATCTACATGAATGCATCCACTTAGTTAAAATAAATTAATTTCTAAGAAAACATATTTAAGTACAAGGGTTAAAGCCATAGCAGTCAAATCAACCCACAATTGAATTGAATTATTAAAAAGATTTTATAAACTTGCAAGAAAAGATGATCATAGGTGGAAACATGTAATTGAGCGATCGAACCCTCACCGGATGTGTATTCGCTCTAGTCACTCAAGTATATGGGGTTGATTCACTCAATTCTCCCCTAATCATGCTTTTCAAGATTTGTTTTTCATCTAACAATCAACAATTACTTTATGCATGCATACAAATATCATGAGGACTTCCCATAGGTTGTAATGGGGCTAGGGTCAAGGTAGGGTGCATATGGTCAAGTGAGCTTGAAATTCGAATCTTTGATTAACTTAAACTTCCCACCTAACCTATGACAACCTATACAATTCTAAACAAACCTAACTACCCATTCTTCACTTTTTCGCACACTCATGCATTCTCTTTTTGATCACCACCCATATGCATTGACTTTTATTGAACCTTGCTTTTGGGGTATTTTGTCCCCTTTTTATTGCAATTCTTTATCTTTCTTCTTTTTTATTATTATTATTATTTTTTTTTCATAAATTTTTTTTTCTTTTCAAACTAAAATATATATACAAGAACATCAATGCATATAGTTTACACATGATTAATATATGAGTATGTTCCCAATTCCCAAGATTCTTCAACAAAAATGTAAACACACTTTTATCTCTACCCAATCTTTCCAACTCTCCCAAAATCAAATGATAAACACTCTCACTAGCCTAAGCTAATCAAAGATCCAAATTAAGGGATATTTATTGTTTTTTTCACTTAGGCTTGTAATGTGCTACAATTAAGAACAAATGGGTTAAGCATAGGCTCAAAATTGACTAACAATGGAAGATAAAAGGTAGGCTATTTGGGTAAGTGAGCTATTTGAACAATGGCCTCAATCATGTAAATGCATGTATACACAGAATAATGGACATAAAGAATCAAACAAATCAAAGATTACAATCATAGGAAGAGAATAATGCACACAAGAATGAAAATAAGTGGTTATATATGATGTAACCACACAATTAGGCTCAAATCTCACATGCTTGTGTTCTTAGCTCAAAACATGATCCACAAAGTATATAATTCAAGCAAGTTCTAAAAAAAAATTTTTTTTTCAATCAATTGGGTGCCCTATAGATAAAATCCTTGGAAAATATCATGATTTTGACTAAGCTTAATATATACATATGCAATGCAACCAAAAATCCTAAAATGAAATGCAAAAGTGTTGGGATTAGAAACTTGTCACCCAAAAACGCCGAGCGGTCGGACGACCTTCCCACACTTAAAAGTTTGCACCGTCCTCGGTGCACTCAAAGATGAGCAAGGGGGTACGGCGACTTTCCGAGTTGCTACCTTCAGCTGGTAGGTCAACCGGTTGCTGCGTGTTCTTTCTCCCGCTTCCATTTTTGCTTATGGTGCATCAATCATGAAAAACAAAATAAACACCGTAAGATGAAAACAAACAAAAGCTAGGAAGCGTGAATTGTTGGAATGAGGTGAGTCACTAGAATTGAACGAGCGAATTAGTGTGACATTGATGAAAAATAGGTGTGTGGGTTCTAAAATTGCGCGCGATTTAGAACACACACACATGCTAGTATAAAAATCTATGTCACATTTACACAAAAGAAAGCATACACTTCACTCATTCTAGTGTGCTTGAAATACTTCAAAAGACTTGTAGGGTAAGGGCAACCAAACAAGTAGTGAAGAATCATAACAGCATTCAAGCAATTAATCAAGCAATTGTGAAATTGGATAATGCATGGACATTGATTGATGTGTAGGTAAAATTAGTGAACAAAATGATATATGAAACTTACACAACAATCAATGACACGTATTGAAGTTGTTGCAACACCTAAGTGACATAGAGGTGGAACATATGGATGCTATGAAACTTAGGACAAAGAAGATAGAAGTGGAAATCAATCACATAGCAAGCATGGCCTACAAAGCTTTACAAAGATCAAAAATATGTCACTAGGTAAGCTTTCGATCCAATTTCACAATTCCACAATCTCAATGCATAAAATAAGTGATGGTCACTCAAAACAAGCATCCTAAAAAAATGCATTGATAATGTACAATTGCCTAACAATAGATGATGAATGCATGGTGGCCAAAACATGCAATTCAAAGAGGTAAGATGCATGAAGGCAATGTAACAAGTACTTGGTATTCAAAAGTGTTAAACATGAAAAATTCCAAACCAAGTAATAAATTGCAACCTCAACAAAGGAATCCAACAAGTACAATTAACAACAATGATGTTAAACTAACATCCTATTAATAAGCAGCAGTAAATGGTAAACAAGATCAGTAATCCAACACTTATAATGGAAATAAAAAATTAAACTAACCAACTAACTAAAAGAAAATGGTGTTATATGATGTTTGGTAGTGTTGGATGATGATTGAAGGGTGGAAAGAGAACAGAAGAAGGAAAGAAATGGAAAGAGGAGAAGAAAAGAAGGTGAGTGAAACAGGGCAATCCACAAGTGCGCGTCATGTGCGCGTAAGCGTGGATTGATGAAATAGAAGCGATGCGTATGTGTGCAGTGCACGTATGCGTGCATGGCAAAGCAGAGAGTCGACGCGGACGCGCAAGGTACGCGTTCGCGTGCCCTGGGGCACCAAGTTGGCACACTTCAGGCACAACTCTTGGGTGAATGTATGGGAAGTAGAAAATTTCAATCCACGCGTACGCGTACATGGCGCGTCCGCGTGGATGGCCGAAATTTCTTGATTCACGCGTACGCGTGGAGTGCGCGTGCGCGTGGGTGGTGCTCTGTTTTTCAAAAAAAAATTTTCTATGTTTTTTGCACCAAACCAAGTATTCCAAACCTCCAAACAGCTACCAAAACATCATAAAACCTTATTTAACACACTAAACTACCAAACAAACTCAACTAACTAAACAAAACATGAAATTAAACCTAAATTACCAATATATACAAAAGAGAAAAAGAAAGAGTTTACCATGGTGGGGTGTCTCCCACCTAGCACTTTTGTTTATTGTCCTTAAGTTAGACTTATGGGGAGCTCTTCATCAAGGTGGCTTGTGCTTGAATCCATCCTTGAACATCCACCAATGCTTGGACTTCCATTGTGCTTCATCATTCAAAGTTAATAACTCAAAGCTTTGATGGAGTTCCTCACAAACCATAGGCTCCCAAAGTTGATCTTCCTTGTGTGATCCGGGATCCCACACTTTGTTTTCACACCCGTCCTTGAGTTGATCATGGTGATTTCCTCCGGGTGGCAAGAGAGATGAATTCTCATGGAAGCACCAAGCTATTCTCCTAGACCCACCCAATTGAGCACTAGTCCAACCTTTACTCCTTGAAGCTTCAACCATAATGAGCCTAGACTTACAACACCAACCACGAAACATCTTTCTTTTATGCTTCATCCCATAAAGCATCCTAAGTTGACCATCCGTTTCAAGCAAGCCATATTCGAGTGGGATAATAAAGGTAATAGAAATGAATTTTACCCACTAAAATGTAGGAGTAGATGGTAACCTAGGAAAAGGTGATTCCAAGGGTCTTGACAAAGCGTATTCAATTCCCATCCTTCTCTTTCTAAGGACTTCCACCTCCTCACAAGATCTCTTAATCTCAATCCTTTGTTCAATAATTTTATCTAAACATTTTTCCTTACTCAAATCACAAATGGGAGGACAAGAGAGATTTACCTCCACATTGCTTTCCATCTCTTTGGGAGAAAGTTCTTCATGCTCAAAGGATTCTTCACCACTAAGACTTGATGCTTGATCTCCATCACCAAGGGAACTCAATTCTTGCTCTATCTCATTCAAGGCTTCATATGGAATATGCCTTGGAAGGTGTGCACTTTCCTCCCTAGCATCAATTTCAATCTTCTTGGATGGGTTTTCTTCAACTCTATGTTCCCAAGGAGGTTTCGCATCTCCTAAGTCTTCAACCACTTCTTCCTCTTCTTCAATAATCTCTACCTCCTCCTCTTGTTGCATTACTTGCTTTAACTCGTCTTCTTCACCTTGGAGCTTCAAGTTCACTCCCTCACTAAGCTCCTTGGTTGCTTCTTCACATTCCACAATGGAAGTGCCTTGATCGCACAGGCTTAGGCGGGATGAGACTATGTTGCCAATGGCTTCTACCATGATAGCCATTTTTGCTCTTAACTCCTCAAATTTCTTTTCATCCTTCTCGTGTTGCCTTAAGATATGAGATTCAAGATCCCTTAATTCTAGCATAGAGGCTTTATCGAGAGGTGATGGTGGAAGAGAGGGTTCATTGTTTGGGGGAAAGGTATTATAGTTGGAAGGTGGTTCTTCTTGGTAGAGTTATGGTGGTAAGTAGTATTCATCTTGGTAGTAATATGGAGGGGATGGTTCTTGAAAATGTTGATGTTGGAATGGTGGTGGCCCTATATGTGGTTCATATGGTTGCTGGTAGGATGGATATGGATTAGGGTCATATGAAGATGGTTGGTGAAAGGTGGCTTGTGAGTATGGTTGATGGCTATGTTGAGGATATGGCTCATAGGTGTATGGTGGTGGTTCTTGGAAGTCACAAGGAGATTCACCATAAGCATTGGATTAGTATGCATCATAGAATGGCTCTTCTTCATAGTGCATTGGTGGAGGTTGTTGCCAAGAGGATTGATCATATGCATATGGCTCCTCCCACCTTTGGTTATCCTATCCTTGATGCACATCTTCATTGAAGTTCCCATTTCCTACAACATAGTTGTAATCACACTCATAGCCAAAGTGAGAATTCATAGTGAAAAGTGAAAATAAGAAATAAAAGCTAACAAGAAATAATGAAACAAAGTCCTAAAACAAACAAAAATTAACAAGCAATCCAAAAATCAAGCTATTCACAATATTCACATATATACAATAACCAATAACACAACACCATTGCAAATCCCCGGCAACGGCGCCATTAATTTGATAATCAGAATCGTTGTCGGTAAGGAATTTCTCTTATAGAAAGAAGAATTTCGTTGTAAGCATAGCTCCAAACCAACAAACAACTCTTGCATCAAAGTAAATTTTTGGTTGTCACAAAGAACAATCCCCAAATAAGAATTAACCGGAGTATTTAGACTCCGGGTCGTCTCACAAGGAATTGCAATGAAGTGTATGATTATTGGCTATGAGGAGACAAGGGGGTTTTGATTTTGTATAGGGACAAGAAAGTAAATGACAAGGAAAGTAAATAAAGCAAATAACTAAAGAAAGCAAGTAATAAAGAGAGACATTCATGGCAAGGATTGAGATCATAGGTTTTCTATCCTAGTCATACATTGATTAATTCATCTTATTTAGTCAACTCCAACAAATGGAAGAAGGTATCATGTCATCTTCACATAGGGAGAAAGTCAAACAAGACTAATTAATCATGTCACAAATATAAACAAGAATTTATCTCATTACGTCATCTCCAATATTGGAAGAAGGTATCATATTATCTTCCATGAGAGAAAGTCTAATAAGACTAGCTAATCTCAATCCAAAAGTCCTAATCAACTTACTAATTAAATTAGCAAAAGATTAGCGTCAATGGAAATAATATTAGCTAACAACTCTAGATCACCAACATGAGTTGGGTTTTCATGACTCAAGATTGCCTAATTACTCTCTCATAGCCAAGAATGCTCAAAATCTACTCTAAGATCCAACCAAGCATTTTGTCAAACACTTGGTGGGTACTAAAGGAAAGCATGGTAAATATGCAAGAATGATAAATCTACCAACTACAAATTGCAAGAAATCAATAATCACAACTCAAATCAACAATTAAAAGAACATCAATATCAAATTTACATTAAATGTAAACCAAATACATCATGAGTGCATGAACATAAAAGAGAGCAAAAAGGAAAATTAACATTACAAATCAAGAGAATGAAAGAGTAGAAGCAAGAATTCAGAAAAGAAACAAGATGAAAATATGTAATTGAACCTAAATCTAAGAGAGATTAACCTAACCTAATTCTAAAAAGAAGAGGAAGCTTCTCTCTCTAGAAATCTAACTAAAGGCTCATATTGGCTAAAATAATTGCTCCCCCTTTTACCCAAGCTTGAATTCTGCATGAAATAGCTTCAGAAATGAATTGGGTTGGGCCCAAAGTGCTTCAGAAATCGCTGGGGGCGATTTCACTTTAGTGGGCCACGGACAGCATCAGCGCGCACGCGTACATGGCGCGCACCCCTGAGCGCGAAGTAATATATGGAAAATTTATATCATTTCGAAGCCCTGAATGTTAGCTTTCCAATGCAACTCAAACTGCCTCATTTGGACTTCTGTAGCTCAAGTTATGGTCGATTGAGTGCGAAGAGGTTGGGCTTGATAGCTTTCCGGTTCCTTCATTTCTTCATGAGTTCTCCCACTTTGCATGCTTTTCTCCTCACTTCTTCCATCCAATACTTGCCCTATGAACCTGAAATCACTCAATGAATACATCAAGGCATCGAATGGAATTAAAGTGAATTAAAATTACCAATTTTAGGGCCTAAAAAGCATGTTTTCACATTTAAGCACAATTCAAAGGAGAATTGCAAAACCATGCTATTTCATTGAATAAATCTGAGAAAAGTTGATAAAATTCCCCAATTTAAGCACAAGATAAACCACAAAATCGGGGTTTATCACTGGGCTGGAATCGTGCTAGAAGCACAAGCCCTACCACGCGAACGCGTGCCCCACGCGTCCGCGTCGTTTTTCAAAGTATGGCCATTCACGCGTACGCGTCACCCACGCGAACGCGTCACCCCAGATTTTTGGCAAAATGCATTTAAAACAGAGAGTTGTGCATACGCGAGGCTGCACTAGCGCCAATAGCACAAATCAGGCCACGCGATCGCATGACCCACGTGTCCGTGCCACCTGAAAAATATCGCACACCACGCGACCGCGTCACCCACGCGTCCGCGTTACATGTGGCGCACAGCTTATCCAGATCAGCCAAATATCATATCTTTTCTTCCCCAAATCCAAATCTTTTCTTTCCCTTCTTATTTCTTATTTCTTCCTTCTTCCTTCTTTATTCTTTCTCACTTTTTACTTCCACCATCCCTTATTTTTCACATCCATTATCAAGGTTCTTTTCTTCCTTTCTTTACTCTTTACTTTTCTATTATTATTATTTTATTTATGTTTTCTTCTTCTTTTCCTTTTAACTTTCATTATCTATATTTTCTTTTTCTTTCTTTTCTTTTCTTTTTTTCCTTTAATTGGTGTTAGAAATTTATTTGGGTGATTATTTTCTATATTTTGCTTGTGAATTATTGTGAATTGTTTGACAATTAATATTACTTCTTAAAGGGTTGCTTGCATGTTCAAATTAATACTTTCAATAACATATTCACCATGCATGCTATGTGTTTGTGAAAAATCCCATATGGCATTGAACACTATTTTAAATTATTCTACTACTCTAATGTCTGTTTTTTTCACAAAACCCTTTTATATTTTATTGATTAAAATATAATTGTCAACACAAACAGATTGTTAGTTTGAAAGAGTGATAATTCATTTAAGTAATTAATGATTGATCTATGCTACTCATGCCTTTGCCAGCATGCCAATAAACATCTTGCATTTAATTGCCATAACATGCACTTGCTATATTTCCATTGATGGACTTTTCACATGTAGTCATGACCATGTGTTAACGACATCCTTCTTTACCGTGCATTGATTATCCTTCTTTTCGAGGTCGATATCCTTTCTTTCGCGACCGATCCAAAGAGTATCAAAGGGGCAGAGGAAGAAGCAGACGACAACCATCAAAGGTGTTTCCAGTTGACAAAGTCAAGGGGACAACACCTTCTGTGCACTCTGATAAACCACTATTTTATGGTTTATCTTGGGCTCAATTGAGTGGTTTTTATCAAGTCATTGCACACTTATTCGTATAATTTGCATGGTTTTACAATTTCTTCCTAATTTTGTTCTATGGTTGAAAACTTGCTTCCTAGACCTTTAAATTGTATATTTTTAACTCCCCTTTATACCATTCGATGCCGTGATCTGTGCGTTTATTGTTTTCAGGCTTTATAGGGCAGGAATGGCTTAGAGGATGGAGAGGAAGCTTGCAAAAATGGAAGGAACACAAGAAATTAAGAAGACAACCAGCTGATGGGAAAATTTGTGGAAAAACAAATTTCCAAAACACCCAAATCTAACCGGCAAGTGTACCGGGTCGCATCAAGTAATAATAACTCACGTGAGTGAGGTCGATCCCACAGGGATTGAAGGATTGAGCAATTTTAGTTTAGTGGTTGATTTAGTCAAGCGAATCAAGATTTGGTTGAGTGAATTGTAATTGACTGAAACTAAATTGCATGAAAAATAAAGGGAGAGGGATAATTGCAGTAAAGTAAAGAGAACAGAAAATAAAAGTGCTGAATCTTAAAGAATAAGAAATTAAATGGCAGAAACTTAGAACGCAAGAAATGTAAATTGCAGAATCTTAAAGTGCAAGAAATATAAATGGCTTGAATTATAACAGGAATTGGGAATTAGATTTGCAGAAATTAGACAAGGAAAAGTAAATTGCAATAAACAAAAAAGTAGAAAAGGAATTAAAATGAAACGGATCTCAACTGGAAATGTAAATGAACTTGGAGACGCATTCAACAGAGAAATTAAAATGAAAACTCCAGATCTCAGGACCCAAGAGACTAGATAACCAAGTCTAGATCTCAATGCTTTCCTAGATCCAAATTCAGAATTCAATTGCAAGAAAAGTAAAGATCAAGCAGTAGAAGAAAGGAATGCAAAAATTGATTTCTCAAAAAGTGCAGTAAATAAAACAGAGAGATCTCAGGGTGAGATTGAAACAGAATTCCTTCAATTCTCCAACACCCAATATTTAAACAAAGAGTAAATGAAATTGAAAATAAGAAAACTAAGAGGAAGAGAATTCAATTCTCCTTCCCCAAGACTCAGAATCTCAAAATAACTCTTAACCAAAAGCTCTCCCAAAATCACTCAGCAAAACTAAAAAGGAAAAGCTCCCCAAAAACTTAAACTCTAAGCTATTTATACACTCTCTTCAAATGATCTTCAAGCCTTGAATTGGGCCTTTGCTCTTGATGAAATTGGGTTGACAAAAGCCTCTGTTGATTGCTCTTGGAGTTGGAGAGAAACCCACTTGTGAACCGGGCCATGAACCATTAAAGCTTGAGTCAAAGTTTGAGGTCAAACTTTGACTCAAGCTTTTCATATCAGCTTGCCTCCTTTTGCTGTCATCCACGTTTGAGCCAAAGTTTGAGGTCAAACTTTGAGCCAAACGTGGATCCCTCTTGTATGCCTCTTGGGGTGCTACTTTGTCCTCTTGTCAACGTTGCCAATTTTATGCCAACTATAGACTATTATATATGGTTGGAAAGCTCTGAATGTCAGCTTTCTAACCCAATTGGAATCACCTCAATTGGACATCTACAACTCAAGTTATTCTTGTTGAAAGTATACCCCTTCAGGCTGTTGTGGTGCCAACGTTTGCCTAAAAGCTTGAGGTCAAACGTTGGCGCAAGCTTTTTCTCCATCTAGGGTGAATTCAACTCTTCCAAAAGTTTGAGCTAAAGTTTGAGGCAAGCTTTTGCTCAAGCTTTTTGTTCTCTCTTGCTCCTTGCCATTTCTTCTTTCTTCAACCTTCTTCAAAGCTCTTTTCACCTATCATCAATCAACCAAGCACATCAAAGCTATGCTCAAAATCATGAGATTGTTATTCCTTCGTAATATACGATAATTATAGCACAAAATCTCATGAAATTGCATTAATTTATCCATGGTTGATTGAATCAAAGGAAACATGAAATTCTACCCAATTGGCTTACCTATGGCTCAAGAAAGTGCATAAAATTAATTGAAAACAAAAGAAAAAGACTTGTGAAACTAGGCTAAGATGACTTGTCATCACAACACCAAACTTACAGCTTGCTTGTCCCCAAGCAAGAAAAGAATTATGCTCAAAGGTTCTTTCAATTAGAATGGATTTGAAGAATTACATGTACTGTCCTGTGAGTGAAGTGATTAAGTGACAGTGGGGTGAACTCTAAATTATATGCTCATGCAAGGGTTTCAGTGCTCACTAGTCCCTACATCTTGGGAGTCTTAGGTCTTAGAACTTTCATCCAAATAATATCATGAAGATCTCTTTATGTGTAATCACCTTGAAGCAGCTTGTAGTTTCTGTGCTTTGGCCTTGACTCTAAGTGTCATGTCCCAAAGCGGCTCTTTAGATAAGCTTTCAATCAATACTCCTAAACCAGTTGGTTTTAAGGTATTAGGTGTTAAAGCACCCCTAGGGATTTACTTGCTCAAGCCTCTTTCTTTGACACAATTCGACCACAAGCATTTACTATGATAACAACTCTTTGAGTTTTTGTTTCTTCTTTCTTTTCTGCCTAGTAATTGATGCTCAGAACCTTGGGCCATGTTCTCTTTATTTTTATATCTTCTTTATTTTCTTTTGTTTGCTGCTTCTTGGATCAATAAATGTTCGAAAATCTCCACAATACTTCTTTGAATTCTATGTTCTGCCTATGAGCTCCCATGCAAGTTTTCATAAGCATGCAACCTCAATGCATAATCACACAACCAGAACCACCACTTCTCCTAATCTTTTGCTTGCCTCAAAATTGTTTAATTCCTCAATCCTTCTTTTCAAAGAACTTTCATGTGATGCATTTTTGAAATATTGAGTGCAAACATGTTTGGAGAGTACAGGGTTGTAAATGATCAAGCATCTTGATTATTGAATTGCAGAAAAACTATACTAGACAGAAGGACAGATAGGGGTATAATATCACTTTCAATCATAGCAGTGATGCAACTAATCACTTAACAATACAACCTTTTGAAGTTTGCTTGCTTTACTCCTCATCATCATTATTGCTGGTCTTCACATTCCTTTCTCTTTGATTGATGATGCTTAATTTCTCCAGAAGCTTGTGTGATGTCTCTACAGTGATATTGAAAGTTGTTGTGTCTCCAAGCACTTAAAAAATGGTTAGCATGCATGAATTATTTGTGGGCTTTTGAACTTACTTTGGTGTGGGAACACCAAACTTAGTACCTTGCCAATGGTTCTCATGCATCAGATTAACCATGTGTGAAACTCTTTTTCTTTTTCAAAAGCAATAGAACTGAAAACTAGGAAACAGCAGAATAGTTAACAAGTTCGTCTAAACGCTTGAAGCTAGCATTATGCAGAAAGTGAGAATGCGTTTTATGATGGGATTTTGGTGGAACACCAAACTTAGAATCCTTCATTCTCCCTTATATTGTTTTGGTGTGTAACACCAAACTTAGCTTCTTGCAATATGGATGAAGTTAATTAACCTTTTTATTAAAATAGCTATGAAAAGAAAACTACCTCGAGTTGGGTTGCCTCCCAACAAGCGCTTCTTTATTGTCATTAGCTTGACATTCTCTATGCTTGCTCAGCTCAGATTCTGGACTTCCTTCTCCTTGTCCCATTGTCCTCCTAAGTGAGGCTTTGCTCTGTGATGCTCATCCTGGATGAGTGATTCTTTTCCTTTAGCCCTCTCGCTTTCCTTCAAAATTGCTTTCCATTTCTCCCATCCGGCAGCTTTTTCGTTGTCTTTTGGGTCATCTTTAGTGGCTTTGGGGAAAGTAGTTACCCTCTTCTCACCCATTTCTGCGAGGTTCTTAGCCAGTTGTTGCATTTGCTTCTCAATTCTTCTGATTGAGGCTTCCTGGTTCTTCATTGTCACCTCTTGGTGTTTCATCATTCTCTCTATTAAGATCTCCAAATTGGTGATCCTCTGAGAGTCTTGTGAGATTGGTTGGTTGTGGGGTGTTGGGGGTTGGAAGGGTGGGCTGTGTGGTGATATGTAGTGATTGTTGTTGGTATGGTGATGTTTTTGTAGGTTTGGAAAATTGGGGTTGTCGTAGTTGAAGTCCCTGGGTCTTTGATTTTGGTGTTCGACCCTCCTCCAGTTGGAATGAGTTCTCCAGGGTGGGGTGTACACATCATTCTGAGACCTGTATTGAAACATGCCAGAGGAACTATTTGGAGAGTGTGATTGTTCATAACTTTGTTGCTCATGGTCAATTGCTCCAACACCTTGTTCAGGTTGATTCCAAATGTGTGAGTTTTGAGTTAGGTTGTATGCATGTACTACAGCAGTTTGCTGCTCATTGATTTTTATGACCATCATATCTAGGTGTTGTAGAGTCTGCTGATGCATCTGCTTGTTTTGGTTCATGACTGCACGGACACCTTCAATTTCCTTCTCTTGTGTGAATGGTTGCACTTCTACCTCTGGTTTAACAATTCCCTGAGGTGGTTTCAACTTGGCTAGGAGTTCACTCATTAATTCTTCCCATCCGATGATGTTTCCTTGTGGGAAAGCTTCAAACCATTGAGCAACGTCGTTCATGGTGACTAGTGGTTGCTTCAAAGTATGGGTTGCATTATCATCTAAGGTGGGGATATTACTCCCCCGCTTACTGGAATTCGTTGAGTTCCCCTCCATGATCTGCACAAGCGCAAACGGTCCAGATGAAGATAGAGTATATTCATGCCAGAATATGATTGGAGAATTAGTTGACACAATGTGTCAAACAGTTGATAAACTTGAAAGATAAATGGAAGAAAATTGCTTCTCTCGTATATTCAATAAGCACAGGCATGAGGATCACACAAAGCCAGAAAATACCAAGAAAACTTCACTCTATTGCTAAAGTGAAATTTCAGTTAGCTCAGGCAAAAATTCAAACAGTTAGCGTGTTAGTCAAAAGTTAAAGAAACAGAAAAGAAAAAGTGCTTGATCTAGATCTCCACTTCACTTAATCATTGTCAATCTATTTCAATCCCCGGCAACGGCGCCAAAAACTTGATGGGAAAATTTGTGGAAAAACGAATTTCCAAAACACCCAAATCTAACCGGCAAGTGTACAGGGTCGCATCAATTAATAATAACTCACGTGAGTGAGGTCGATCCTACAGGGATTGAAGGATTGAGCAATTTTAGTTTAGTGGTTGATTTAGTCAAGCGAATCAAGATTTGGTTGAGTGAATTGTAATTGACTGAAACTAAATTGCATGAAAATTAAAGGGAGAGGGATAATTGTAGTAAAGTAAAGAGAACAGAAAATAAAAGTGCTGAATCTTAAAGAACAAGAAATTAAATGGCAGAAACTTAGAACGCAAGAAATGTAAATTGCAGAATCTTAAAGTGCAAAAAATGTAAATGGCTTGAATTATAACAGGAATTGGGAATTAGATTTGCAGAAAATAGACAAGGAAAAGTAAATTGCAATCGGTAAAGTGAGACAGAGAGATCTCAAGGTGAGATTGAGACAGAATTTCCTCAATTCTTCAACGCTCAATATTTAAACAAAGAGTAAATGAAATTGAAAATAAGAAAACTAAGAGGAAGAGAATTCAATTCTCCTTCCCCAAGACTCAGGATCTCAAAATAACTCTTAACCAAAAGCTCTCCCAAAATCACTCAGCAAAACTAAAAAGGAAAAGCTCCCCAAAAACTTAAATTCTAAGCTATTTATACACTCTCTTCAAATGATCTTCAAGTCTTGAATTGGGCCTTTGCTCTTGATGGAATTGGGTTGACAAAAGCCTCTGTTGATTGCTCTTGGAGTTGGAGAGAAACCCACTTGTGAACCGGGCCATGAACCATTAAAGCTTGAGTCAAAGTTTGAGGTCAAACTTTGACTCAAGCTTTTCATATCAGCTTGCCTCCTTTTGCTGTCATCCACGTTTGAGCCAAAGTTTGAGGTCAAACTTTGAGCCAAACGTGGATCCCTCTTGTATGCCTCTTGGGGTGCTACTTTGTCCTCTTGTCAATGTTGCCAATTTTATGCCAACTATAGACTATTATATATGGTTGGAAAGCTCTGAATGTCAGCTTTCTAACCCAATTAGAATCACCTTAATTGGACATCTACAACTCAAGTTATTCTTGTTGGAAGTATACCCCTTCAGGCTGTTGTAGTGCCAACGTTTGCCTAAAAGCTTGAGGTCAAACGTTGGCGCAAGCTTTTGCTCCCTCCAGGGTGTGTTTGTTGTGGCGCCAACGTTTGCCTAAAAGCTTGAGGTCAAATGTTGGCGCAAGCTTTTGCTCCATCCAAGGTGAATTCAACTCTTCCAAAAGTTTGAGCTAAAGTTTGAGGCAAGCTTTTGCTCAAGCTTTTTGTTCTCTCTTGCTCCTTGCCATTTCTTCTTTCTTCAACCTTCTTCAAAGCTCTTTTCACCTATCATCAATCAACCAAGCACATCAAAGCTATGCTCAAAATCATGAGATTGTTATTCCTTCATAATATACGACAATTATAGCACAAAATCTCATGAAATTGCATTAATTTATCCATGGTTGATTGAATCAAAGGAAACATGAAATTCTACCCAATTGGCTTACTTATGGCTCAAGAAAGTGCATAAAATCAATTGAAAACAAAAGAAAAAGACTAGTGAAACTAGGCTAAGATGACTTGCCATCACCAGCGAGCATCGACGAGCACGCATGGCTCACGCGTGCGCGTGATCTGGAGATTTTTACAGCGACGCATGCACGTATCTGACGCATACGCATGAATTGGGGTTTGCACAGCGACGCATGCGCGTACCTGACGCATACACGTGACAACAAAGAAGGAAATCGACGCGTACGCATGACTGACACGTACGCGTGACATGCGTCACGTGCAGAAATCGCAGAAAACGCTGGGGACAATTTTGGGCTGAGTTTAGACCCAATTTTCGGCCCAGAAACACAGACTAAAGCCAGGGGACAAGCAAAGACTCAACACACATTGAATTCACTTCTCATTATTCACAATTTAGGTTTTAGATGTAGTTTTCTAGAGAGAAAGGCTCTCTGCTCTCTCTAGGTTTTAGGATTCCTAGTTTTATGCTTTTGAGTTGGATATTGAGAAGAGTTACTACCTCCGTTGAAGTCTTTATCATTCTAGTTTGTTTCCTATTCCTTTACTCTTTTTATTCGCCATTTACTTTGTTTAGAGTTATATGGATACCTTCGATTTTGGAATTAATTAATGCAAAGATACTTTTCTATTTAATTTCATTATTTCTTGATTATTTTCAATTGAGTCCAATTATCATGTCTTCTTTCTACTCCATTTATATGTATGCGAAATTGGCATCCATGTCAATGGAGTAGGCTTTCAACTTGGCTTTGGAGTTGATTAATATTTGGAGACCCTTGAGTTGGAAGACTCGAGTTAATTTATAATTGGGAATTATTGGCTGACTCTCTAGTCATTAATGGTAATCCTTCCCAAAGGAGAGGATTAGGACTTGTGAATAGAAGTTGGCTCAACTACTTGACTTTCCTTTATTCGGTAAGAGTTACCTGAGTAGAAACAACAACCTATTACTATTAATCTTGGAAAATCCAACAAGGATAGAACTTCTGACTAATCTTCTCCTAGCCAAGGCTTTTTATTTTAATTACATAAAACCTCTTGTTAATTTTCATTGCTTTAATTTATAATTATTTATTTTTCTATTCTCCAACTCTAAAATTTCTCAGAAAACTCATAACCAATAACAAGAACACCTCCCTGCAATTCCTTGAGAGACGACCCGAGGTTTAAATACTTCGGTTTATTTTTATTGGGTTTGCTTAAGTCACAACCAAATTTTTGTATGAAAGGATTATTGTTAGTTTAGAAACTATACTAGCAACGAGAATTTATTGTGAATTCTTTACTAGTAAAAATCCATTCATCAAAATGGCGCCATTGCCGGAGAATTACAAACGTGTGCCTTATTATTGGTTATGGTGAATATTGTGAATAATTTTGCTTTTTCATTTATTTGTTAGTGTTTCTAGTTTTAGGAGTTTATTTTCATTAATCTTTATTAGTTTTTATTTCTCTTGCTACTATGAATTCTTATCCCTTTGGCTATGAGTTTGGTTACAACCATGTTGTAGGAAGAGGAGATTACAATAAGAGCTTGGATCACGGATGGGGCAATCAAAGATGGGAGGAGTCACAAGGATTTGATCAAGTCTCTTGGCAACAACCACCTCCAAGGTATTATCAACAACCAGTCCGTGATGCTTATCAAGACAATGGATATGGTGGACCCCCTTGTAGTTACCAACAAGCCCCACCATATGCCTATGAACCCCCTCCTCAACATAGCTTTGAACCACCATACTCACAAGCCCCTTTCAACCATTCACCTCCATATGACTCCAACCCTTATTCACCACACCCACCACCATATGAATCATACCCAGAACCACCACCTCAATATTCACCATCTCCATATCCTTACCAAGAAGAACCACCTTCCCATTATGAACCCTTTCTCCAAAATAATGAACCCTCCTATCCACCCCAACCTCCACTGGATGACAACACCCTTAATGTTATTCGCCAAGGGCAAAGAGAGCTTCAAACCACACTTACCTCTACTCTCACTAGTCTCACCTCTACTATCCAAGGTCTTATATCCCGCATGGATTCATCATTTATCCCCAACATTCAACCCTCAAGCTCTGGTGCACTTCCTTTTCAACCACATAATGATCTCTCCATCCCATCACCACCCTCCATGGAAGAACACCCACATCCCTCAATCCAAGAGCAACACGATCCCAATTATGCTACTGACCTGAAACAAGAGAGAAGGGATGGTCTTAGGGATGTAATGGATCGGTTTTATGCACACATACTTCAAGAGAAGCAAGAGGGGGCCCAAAAGGTAGAGGTAGGAGAGACCCTTGAAGATGAAAGAATAGTTGAAGAATTAGTGAAGGTTGAACAAGAGGAAAGTTCCATCATTGAAGACAACTCTACATTAAGTAACATCAAGGAGGAGTTTGACTTTGTATTAGAGCAAGTGGAGAAGGCTGAAATTATCAAAGAAGAGGAAGTGGTTGAAGACTTAGGAGATGCGGAAACTCCATGGGAAAGTCAAGTCATAGAGCCTCCTTCCAAGACGTTTGAATTTGATGTTGAGGAGGGTGTACAACCTCCAAGGCATATCATGGTTGAAGACTTTGAAGAGGTTGATCAAGAGATGGAGATTAAAGAAGAAGAGGCACAACCTCCCATGCCCTTGGTAAGCAATGAAGAAGAGAGTGGATTGGCAAAGAGCTACCAAGAGGAAGAGGTTGAAATTGAAGAAGCTTACAAAGAGGTGGAAGTTATCAAAGAAGAGCACAAGGGAATAGAGCTTGAAATCACCTTGCCAAAGCTGTTGGAGACCTCTCCCCCAAAGCCATTACCATCTAATACAACATTCAAGTGGGTAAAATTCATATCCCTTAGCTTTCTCATCCCACTTGAATTTGGTTTGCTTGAGACGGATGGACAACTCAGAGCTCTTTGTGCTTTTAAGAGTAAAAGGGAGATGGTTAGTGGTAAGCGTCACTCTAGGTTCATGATGGTTGCACGCTCAAAGTTTAATAACAATGGTTAGTGTAGAACCAAAGTGAATGGGTCTAGGAGGATGTTTGGGTGCTTACATGAGAATTCATCTTGCTTACCACCCGGATGGAACAATGATGATCCACTTCAAGACAGGTGTAGAAATAGGATTTGGGATCCCGGCATAAAAGAGGATCAATTTTGGGAGCTCAAAGCTTGTGAGGAACTTCATCAAGGCTTGGGGAATTTACTTGGAATTGATAGAGCTTATTGGAAGTCCAAGCGTTGGTGGAAGTTTCAAGACGAGTTCAAGCACAAGCCACCATGACAACGAGCTTACTAAATGTCCAACTTAAGGATAATAACTAAAAGTGCTAGGTGGGAGACAACCTACCTTGGTATAATCGTCCCTTTTTATTCTTAGTTTATTTTATTTTATTTTTATCAGTGTTCATTCATAATTTCTGCATCATCACCTAAATTCTGCATAAAAAAAAAGAAGGATCGACGCACACGCGTCGTGTGCGACTACACAACAAAAATAAAACGAACAGAGAGTTGCGATGGAGACGCGCGGGAGGGGTGCATGGCGCACAAGCCACTCCACGCGTACGCGTATCTCACGCGTATGCGTCCCCTGCAGAAAGTTCAACCCACGCGTAGACGCATACGCGTGGGGATGAAAATCAGCGTAAAAAGCAAATTGAACAGAGAGTTGTGTGGCCATGGTGCTGGAGTTGCGCGAGTAAGCACGCGTGCGCGTGACTGACGCGCACGTGTCAGAATGCATTTTTTTGCCATCCACGCGCACGCGTGGGCGATGCTTACGCATCGCATGGCTGTCTCTGTTTTCACGCGTATGCGTGAGGCACGCGCGCGCATCGCGTCCTGTTTTTCATTCCCTTCTTCTTTCTTCCTCCTTTCTTTCTTTCTTCTTCTTCATTTCTTTAACTTCTCATCCTTATTCTCTTTCATTCTATTTTTTCTATTGCATTTGCATATTTTTCTTCCTTGCATTTTAATTTTGTTCATATTTTTATTTTATTTTCTACATTTATTATTTTCTCCATTGGTGTTAAATGTCCTTATTCAACTGTTGTATCTTTCCTGGTATTATTCTGGTACTTCGTGACTTGTTTTAAATTATTGGGTATTATTGATTATAAGTCAATGCTAATCTTTTATGATACTTGTATTCCTTTTGCATTGACATGCACTTATACTATCTTGCATTACCCACACCCTCTTCCCCGTTGTTGCAATTTTTGCACTAATGATATGCCATTTGCTTCTACTGTCCTCTCACTTGCATGTTGTAGCTACCATGTAATTGAGACCCTCATTATTTGGCATTAACCCACCCATACTTTATTTGTTTTCTTATCTTTATTTCTGGATTACTTTTCTTCTTTTTCCTCTTCTTTCAGGCTGGCCACCGAGAAGGAAAAGAGAAAGCTTCTCAATGGGGCAACAGACAAGTTCATCTGCACAATTTTTTGAGAAAAGTATCAGTTGGAGCAACCAGTCCACTTGCACATCTCAGGATGCACCGAGGACGGTGCAATCTTTAAGTGTGGGGAGGTCGATACCGACTTCCGTGGGTTAGCTATTTCGTCTCAACACCAATGTTTTATTTTTCTTGTTAGTTGTTACATTTGCATGTTTGATTTTGTGCATATTTTACCACTACTTGGTTAAAGTAATAAGTTTCTTTTCAAGACCCTATTTTATAGTATTTCACTAATTTAAATTGAAGAATTTGTGTTAAACTTGTTTGAGGAATGTAATTTAGAACATGAATTATAGCTGAGAACACACAACCTCTGAGACTTTGAGCTTAATTACATGGTTACATTATTTAACTATAATATTTTATTCTGGTGTATTTTCTTCTCTATGATTGCAATCTTTGCTTTGTTTCATTCTATATGTCCATTGTTTAGTGTATTTATATGCTTGCATATGATTGAAGCCATCATTTGTTATTAGCTCACTTATCCCAAATAGCCTGCTCTTTCAATTACCTTTGTTTGCCACTTTGAGCCTTTTAATCCCCATTTGTTCTATATTTTACCACATCACTAGCCTTAAGCGGAAAAATAATTAATTACCCCAATTGAATCTTTGGTTAGCTTAAGATAGAGATTATGTATTAATTAAGTGTGGGGAACTGTGGGAACTTGGGTTGATGAAATTGTGCTATGTTTTACTGATAAAAGTATTGAGAATTTGGGTGCATAATCATGTGAGACAAGAAAAATTAAAAACACATATGCATTGATATGTTATGTTTGCTTTTGTGATTCAAAAAAAGAAAATAAAAGAAAATATAAATAAATATTACAATATAAATAAATAAATAAGGGGACAAAATTACCGTAATGCTAAGTTTAATAAAAGATCGATGCATATGTGGTGAAATTAAAGAAAAGTTGATACATGAGTATGTGAAATATACAAAAGGGAAATTTTGGGTAGCTAGACATGATTTTAGAATTACATAGAGTGTGTGTGTGTGTTAGGTGCAAGCTTAGGTTAGTCAAAGATTCATATTTTAGCTCACTTGGCCATACATATATCCTCACCCTTACCTTAACCCCATTACAACCTTGAAAAGACCTCATGATGTTTGCATTGGTATACTAAATTTTTGTTGATTGGTTAGATGAAGAACAAAGTTCAGAAAGCATGACTAGAGAAGAGTAGAGTGAACTAACCCTAGTAGAATCTGATTTATTTTTGCCTTGAAGAGCTTATTTACTTTTAACCAAGTAGGCAGTAACATCTTAGCATATAGTTGCATTCATATATAGGTTGCATTACATGAGTCTTACTTTTCCCCATTCATTCTTTCTGTCTCCTTGAGCTTAGCATGAGGACCTGCTAATGTTTAATTGTGGGGAGGTTGATAAACCACTATTTTATGGTTTATCTTGGGCTCAATTGAGTGGTTTTTATCAAGTCTTTGCACACTTATTCATATAATTTGCATGGTTTTACAATTCCTTTCTAATTTTGTTCTATGGTTGAAAACTTGCTTCCTAGACCTTTAAATTGTATATTTTTAACTCCCCTTTATACCATTCAATGCTGCGATCTGTGCGTTCAGCGTTTTCAGGCTTTATAAGGTAGGAAAGGCTTAGAGGATGGAGAGGAAGCTTGCAAAAATGGAAGGAACACAAGAAATTAAGGAGACAACCAGCGAGCATCGACACGCACGCATGGCTCATACGTGCGCGTGATCTGGAGATTTTTACAGTGACACGTGCGCGTACCTGACACGTACGCGTGACACGTGAAAATGGCAACCAACATGTACGCGTGACTGACGCGTACGCGTAACATGCGCCACGTGCAGAAATCGCAAAAAATGCTGGGGGTGATTTTGCGTTGAGTTTGGACCCAGTTTTTGGCCCAGAAATGCAGACTAAAGCCAGCAGACAAACAAAGACTCAACACACATTGAATTCACTTCTCATTATTCACAATTTAGGTTTTAAATGTAGTTTTCTAGAGAGAGAGGCTCTCTGCTCTCTCTAGGTTTTAGGATTCCTAGTTTTATGCTTTTGAGTTGGATATTAAGAAGAATTACTACCTCCGTTGAAGTCTTTATCATTCTAGTTTATTTCCTATTCCTTTACTCTTTTTATTCCCCATTTACTTTGTTTAGATTTATATGGATACCTTCGATTTTGGAATTAATTTATGCAAAGATACTTTTCTATTTAATTTCATTATTTTTTGATTATTTTCAATTGAGTCCAATTGTCATGTCTTCTTTCTACTCCCTTTAAATGTATGTGAAATTGCCATCCATGTCAATGGAGTAGGCTTCCAACTTGGCTTTGGAGTTGATTAATATTTGGAGACCCTTGAGTTGGAAGACTCAAGAGTTAATTTGTAATTGGAAATTGTTGGTTGGTTCTCTAGTCACTAACGCTAATCCTTTCCAAGGGAGAGGATTAGGACTTGTGAATAGAAGTTGGCTCAACTACTTGACTTTCCTTTATTCGGTAAGGGTTAACTGAGTAGAAACAACAACCTATTACTATTAATCATGGGAAATCCAACAAGGATAGAACTTCTGACTAATCTTCTCCTAGTCAAGGCTTTTTATTTTAATTACATAAAATCTCTTGCTAATTTTTATTGCTTTAATTTATAATTATTTATTTTTCTATTCTTCAACTCTTAAATTTCTCAGAAAACTCATAACTAATAACAAGAACACCTTCCTGCAATTCCTTGAGAGACGATCCGAGGTTTAAATACTTCGGTTTATTTTTATTGGTTTTGCTTAAGTGACAACCAAATTTTTGTATGAAAGGATTATTGTTAGTTTAGAAACTATACTAGCAACGAGAATTTATTGTGAATTCTTTACTAGAAAAAATCCGTTCATCACACTCTCAATAGTTTTTCCGACTGATGGAGAGACATTTCCAAAGGGAGTTCCCTCCCCTGTGAAGTTGAATAAAGGAAAAGCAGTCGTTATTGCTTCAGATGGTGACAAAGATAAGGTTGCTGGTTTAGATGAAGATTACTTCGAAGAACGGAAAGATGAAATGGTCAGTACCATTTCGATTATCCCAAGTGAGTATCTGGGGAAATATGAGGCTAATCCGGTGGAGGATTATGATATAGATGATGAGGAAGCCTTTTCGTTCATTCGATATGAAGATGAACCCAGTTATTTTCAGAGGCCTTCCAAGAAGCAAAAATCTCATTTGCACCCACTTCACGTTACAGCAACCATGATTGGGATAAAAATGAATAAAATTCTGATCGATGGAGGAGCAGCTATTAGCCTTCTACCGGAGAGGATGTTAGTGAATGTGGGAAAGCACCCTGATGATCAAATTTCTACTAACATTACTGTGACAGATTATAGTGGTGTTTCAACCCCTGCTAAGGAGTTAGTTACTCTTGGGGTAAAGGTTGGATCTTTTGAGCGAAATATAGTCTTCGAAGTGGTGGCTTCGAAGGCAAGTTATAATGCCTTACTGGGGCGAGTTTGGATCCAAGGTGTTGAGGCTGTACCATCCACTATGCATCAAAGTGTCATTCTTTGGACAGATGATAGAAAACCTGAAGTAGTCAAGGCTGATTTGAATCTATATGTCGAACAGTTGTATGTCGATTTCAGGGTGTATAGTCCAAAACTAAAACCTTTGAATGTTGACAGGGTCTTGAATTCTTTCAATTGTGAAGGCTGTTATCTGACCTCAGAAGGTTCGAATGTGAAGTTCTGCCGTCCACATCTTGATGCGTCTCCATCTGGGTAAGATTGTTCTACATAAATAGTGATTTGAGGATGTTTTTTTATGGCAAGTGAACAAGATGTCTCGGATTATCTGATAACTTTAAATAAATATTTAAGTAACTTTCTTTTAATAGAAAATAAAAGTGATTCTTCTGATGAAGTCGAGTCATGTAGGAAATTAGTTTCATCTTCTTCTTATAGTGTAGGTTCGACCCCTTCGGTCGAATTTAGTCATAGTTTAAGTTCTTTCTGTTCCCATAATGTTAATAATGTTGTCAATCAAACTGCTGCTGGTATAGCAGAAATACATTGTATTGAAAACAAAACTGTTGTTAATTTAGCAAATGATCAAGTTTGTTTCAATCCTAATGGATCTGTCGATCTATCTTTTGATTGTATCTATGATTTAGAACCGTTGGATTTTAAGAAATATTCGGTACAAGACGGTGAAAATGTGAAAGGTTTCGAGTCGCAAGATCCTTTAGAAGAGATTAATCTGGGATCTGTTGATGATGTTTGAATTGCTTACATATGTAAGGACCTTCCAGTCCCATTTCGAACTGAATTATATCACCTTTTGCATGAATTTAGAGATTGTTTTGCTTGGAATTATCATGAGATGCCTGATCTTGATCGTTCTCTCATGGAACATCGACTAGCGTTGAAACCGAATGCTCGACCTATAAAGCAAATGCCTCGACGATTTGCTCCTGAGATTAATCAAAAGATTAAAGAAGAGATTGAACACTTGATTAAGGCGAAATTTATTCGCAGTGCACGGTATGTTGAATGGGTTTTGAACATCATCCCTATGATGAAGAATAATAAGAAATTAAGAGTATTGATTTCGAGATTTGAATAATGCACTCTGAAAGATGAATATTTTATGCCAATAGCAGATATGTTAATCGATTCTGCTATAGGAAATGAGATTTTAATCTTTATGGACGGTTATTCAGGGTATAACCAGATCTTCATTACAGAAGATGATGTGTCCAAAACTGTTTTTCGATGTCCTGGGATATTAGGTACATATGAATAAGTTGTTATGCCATTTGGTTTAAAAAAAGCTGGTGCAACATATCAACGTGCCATGAATACTATTTTTCATGAGTATATTGGAAACTTTATGGAAGTATATATCGATGATGTTATGGTTAATTCGAACTCTGTAACTGAACATATCGATCATTTGAGAAAAGCATTTATTACTATACGGAAAAAAGGGATTAAAAATGAATCATTTAAAGTGTGCATCAGTGTATCAGCCGGGAATTTCTTAGGATTTGTTGTCCATAAAAAAGGGATCGCTATCAATAAGGGTAAGGCTGATGCAATCTTGGCATTATCCCTTCCTAAGTCAAAGAAGAAAGTGCAATATTTTCTTGGGAAAATTAATTATCTTAGAAGATTCATATCGAATCTTTCGGGTCGAACTCGAGTATTTGCACCTTTGGAGAAACTTAAAAATGAATCTCAGTTTGAATGGACAGAAGAACATCAAGAAGCTTTTGAATCACTTAAAGCTTATTTGTCTAAAGCTCCAGTAATGGCAAATGTCCGTCCTCGTGAGCCTTTAAAATTATATATTTCGGCATCTATGAATACGATTAGGTGTATGTTGGCTCAAGATGATAAAAATGGACATGAACGAGCTATTTATTACTTTAGTCATGTATTAACTGATATAGAGACAAGGTATTCACATATCAAAAAATTGTGTTTGTATCTTTATTATGCTTGCACAAAGTTAAAATGCTATATGGTCGCCAAACTTGTGAAAGTAATTGCACAAACTGATCTAGTTAAATATGTTAAATTATCCAATGTTGAGAGGACGATTAGGAAAATGGATGTTGGCTTTAACAGAATTTGATCTGCAATATATCCCAGCAAAGACTGTGAAAGGTCAGGTCATTGCAGATTTTCTAATAGATCATTCAAAAAATTTTAATGACTAGGGGACAAACATAATTGATGTTCACGTCGATTACACGAAGTTGTATTTCGATGGTTCGAAACATAAAGATGGTGCTGGAGTAGGGATTTTAATTATCTCACTAGACAGGGTTCCATCGAAAATTTTGTTTGAATTAAAATACCATTATTCAAATAATGTGGCCGAGTATGAGGCTTTAATATTAGGCCTGGAAATCTTGATTGGAAAAAGGGCTTTAAAAGTTCAAATCCTTGGGGATTCTCAGTTAGTTTTGAAGCAGTTGTCAAAGGAATTCAAATGTAATAATGAAAAGTTACAAAAGTATTTGGCAACAGCATGGGAATTGTTAACTTTTTTCGGAAAATCGCATTAGTTCATATTCCGAGAATTCAAAATGAAATTGTGAATGAGTTGTCTCAAATCGCTTCGAGATATAAGATATTCCCAAAAACACTAAGAAAACTGGTAAAGATTTGTCAGATCTTAGTACCAGTCCATGAGAGAGAAGCTTTGTGTTTGGATGAGTGGGAAGATGACGATTGGAGAAAACCTATTGCCGAATACTTAAAAGATCCCAATGTTTGAGTTGATAGGAAAATAAAGTTGAAAGCGATGAACTTTGTATTGATGGCTGACGAGTTATATAAGAAAGGAATTGATGGAAGCCTTTCGAGATGTTAGGTCAAGCTGATAAGGATATCGCTTTAGGGGAAGTTCATAGAAGTATATGTGGGGTCCATCAGGCTGAGATGAAAATGAAATAGGTGTTACGTCGAAATCATGTCTATTGGCCTTCTATGATTAAGGATTGCATCGATTATGCGAAAGCATCCCAAGAATGCCAATGTCATGGAGTGGTACAACAGATACCAGCATATGAATTACATTCGATTATTAAACCATGGCCTTTTCAAGGATGGGTTTTAGATTTAATTGGTTTGATACACCCTCCTTCGTCAAAAAATCATAAATTTATTTTGGTAGCAATTGATTATTTCACAAAGTGGGTCGAAGTTGTTCCCTTAATAGAAGCTGGGCAGAATGAAGTGATAGATTTTATCGAGGAACATATAATCCATCGATTTGGAATTCCTCAAACTTTGAGTACTGGACAAGGGACTATGGTCACTGGTCAGCGAATTAAGAGTTTTGCAACCTCCAGAAACATTAATATGGTTAATTCGACTCTATATTATTCGCATGCCAATGGGCAAGTCGAGGCAGCAAATAAAATATTAATCAATTTGATCAAGAAACAAATTGTTAGTAGACTTCGAACTTGGCATGAAACTTTAAATCAAGTACTGTGGGCCTATCGAAATTCACCAAGAGGGTCAACAGGTAGTTCTCCTTATAAATTAGTGTTTGGTCATGACGCAATTTTACCATTAGAGATTAATCTCAACACGTTGAGAATTTTGAGGCAAGATGAATTGCCAGTTGATGATTATTGGAATGTAATGTATGATGAGCTGAATGATTTAGACTCAGAGCGTATTGTGGCACTCGAAATTATGATTCGACAAAAAGAAAGTGTTGCTTGAAACTATAATCATCGAATAAAAGAGAAATGTTTCAGTATAGGGTAATGGATTTTAAAAGTTGTATTACCAATGGAAAAGAAGTCAAGATTCCTTGGCAAGTGGTCCCATACTTGGGAAGGATCTTTTCAAGTAATTGAGTTGTATTCTGGAAATACGTATCAAATTAAAGATATCGATTCGAGAAACGTGATTAATTCGATAAATGAAAAATATCTAAAGCAATATCGATGTATGTTGAATCAAGATTAAATAATATAAACAAATAAGTAAGAGCATAAAAAGTGTTATTAAATATAAGAATGCCCTAAGTAGGTGGAGTTGAAGGTGCTAAGAGTTCTGCTAAGTCAGAGTAAAGTTGGACTCTTTTACTGTCCAAAGTAGCGAGTGCTTCGATATGCTCATATTCTTTATTTTGATCTTTGTCAAGCTGCTTCTCACATTCTTCTTGTTTAGCTTCTACAATGCAAAGTTCCTTGAAAAGTGTTTGTTGCTTGTCCTGAACTGAAGCCAAGGGTATAGCTAAGTCAGCTTTCCTTTTTCGAATTTGGCCAATTTTTTATTAATTTGGGCTAGTTCTGCCTCAAGTTCTTCCCCTTGTTTGTTATAATGGGCTTGAGCAGTGAAGGCTTGAGTAATTCACAGATCGAATTCTTTGTAGGATGCCTTCATTGGTCGAAGAATTTTGCTAACTTCTTCTGACTTATTCTTGAATGTGGCCACTTTTTTCTTAGCTTCTTGTAACTTGTCTTGGACAACGATGCAGTTGTTGAAAAATTTTATAACTTTCTTGACTATAGTAAAGAATTAGGGAGGAACCTGAAATTCAATGGAAGAGCTCAAAATATAAAAAATGAGTGAGTTCAGGTTTTGTTGGCTGGTCCATTCAGTTGGTGGATGTGATAAGAGCCTAAGAAGAGTGTTCAATTATTTGTGGGTGTGTCGATTGAGTTCTAAAGGAAGGCTGGATGTAGAAGGGCCTGTAGGAGGTGGAGTTGAAATTGGTACTTTGTCTTCTTGAACAATCCGAGTTAAAATGGCAACCAGTTCAGCAAGGTCAGTATCAGAAGGTTGAGAGGGTATGTCAGGGGCTTTAAATGATGGTTCTGGACCCTGTGAAGTAGAAGGCTCGTTATTTTTGTTTGGACTTGGAGATTTCTTAGGAGTTACAACCGTCTCCCAGTTAACCAAACTAAGACCCCTACCGTTAATATTGTCTTTCCACAAAAATTGATCCATCATCGAGTTGATCCTTTTGCACACATAATCAGGAAAGGAAGACACCTGCATGTGATATATAGGAATAGAAGACACTACAGACTTGATAACATAAAGTCCCCACATTTCCTTGTCCAACTAGCCAAACAATTATTTCCTTGAGTTAATTTTGTTTAGACGCATGTGAACATTCTCTTATTTTATTTGACACATTATGCAAGCAAAGGACTTTAGACTTCTCCACATTCACTTTCATTCCAAATGTAAGACAAAATTTGTGAAGCACATCCATAACCAATCGAACCTAAGATTAGGAAGTTTTACAAAATAATAGGATATTATCTACGAACATTAGGTAGGAGATATGTAGACCCCTTCTAGACACAGCAACTAGCTTCCATAGATCATTAAAAACCTGCTTGGTGATACAGAGACATAGAAGACATAGGATCTCCTTGATAAAGACCTCTACGAGGGGCAAAACCCTTTAACTTGTTGCCATTCCAAAGAATTGACAGAGAAGAAGCTTGGCTACAAGACATAATTAAGGAAATAATAGAAGAGGGAAAGCCAAAACTAACCAAAGAATGCTTTAGGAACCTCTAATCCGCCCTATCAAACAACTTTTCAAGATTGATTTTAAAAGCAAGGGTCCTTTTCTCATATTTTGTCCATTTCATAAAATATAAAGCTTCCTAGGTAATAATAATAGTATTAGTTGTGCCTCTTCCTAAAATAAAACCACCTTGAAATAACCCAGTAACCTCAGTTAAGAACAGTTGAAGACGATTAAACAACACCATGGTGATAACCTTGTATAACAAATTACAAAAGATTATAGGACAAAAATATTTCAAGGATGTAAGAGATTGGACCATAGGGATTAGCACAACGAGCATTTTCATGAGAACGAGATTGATGGACTACCCTAGAAATGCACCATCGACCACATACCACACATTCTTACCCACAATGTGACAATATTGCTTAAAAAAATAGCTTAAAAGAGATCCAGGACAAGAGCCCTAAAAAGAGTGACTTTCACTTCATCTAAAGAAATAGTAGTTGTAAAGTTAGAGCAAGCTTCATGACTCAAGATAGGCAGAGAGAATTCTCCCAAAACATCTGGCACTACATCCTCCATAATCCAAAAGAGAGTTGGGGAAAAATATATAGCTTTCCATATGAAAGTCTCAAGTTTAGTTACCCAAGAACCATCACCAAATAATAGGCCATGGATTTTGTTAAATTTCCTCCTTACTAAGTTTGCATATAAAAAAATTTATTATTCTTATCTCCAAATTTTACCCACTGCTCTCTTGATTTTTGAAGCAACAAAAGCTCTTCTTGCTGTAGAACTGAGTTATACTCCTCAATAATACACCCCTTCTCCTTATTCCTGAGAGCAAGAATGTCCATGTCTTTTAAGCACTTGTAAAAATACTATTAATTTTCTATTCCAGAACTCTCTTTCTTCCAAATATGTTAGAATTAAAGTCCAAAGAACATTTCATGACCTCAACTAAAAAGTTAGTGACACTAGAAGAATATTTCTTCCAAATCTTGTTGCATAATATCATGAAAAGAAGGGTGTGCAATTCAAGTTGCCTGAAATCTGAAAGGCTAAACACCTTTAGGTTGAGGCGAACCAAAATAGCACAAAAAGATAGGACAATGATTTGAATGTAGCAAACATAGAATTTTCAAATAAGCTTCCAGGACAAGAAGTATTGGTAAGAACTCAATCAAGCTTCTTAGCAATATTTCTAAACCCCTGAACACGCTGGTATCAAGTAAAACCTCTTCCTGTACAAGACATATCCATGAAGCCACAATTGTTAATGGTCTCAACAAAAGGATTAGAATGAAACTAAAAAAAAGTTACCATCATTAACTTTAGTAGAATGCCTAATTTCATTGAAATCCCTAAGCAAGACCCATGGACATTGATGCAAGGAGCCAAGAGAAATCAAATAATCTTATACTAGACTACACTTGTAAACTTGAGATTGCTACCACCCATGTTACTTTTTACAATAAGACACCGCTCAAACATATCAATAATCTGACAGTTGAGATTAAGATAACAAAATAGTAGCCAAATCCCTTCTTTATCACCACAAGTCTTCACCACCACTAGGTCATAATAACCAAGATTTTCCTAAAATTCCTTTATATTAGCAAAGGGAACATGGATTCAATTGAAATAAAGAAAGAATGATGAAATTTTATAATCATGTCATGACAGTGAACGCAAGCCATTTTGTTTGAAACTCTCTTCACAGTCTAAGCCAAAAAACAGAGATTTTCACTATCCATAATAACCACAAGATAAAGGTGAAAGGAACCTCCCTCGAGCTATTGATTCCCGCCTACCACAAATTGCGTGTAATCATTCTAAGTCTTCTCTTGAACAACTGCAGATTGTCGCTATTCGTTAGAAGTAGTGATAAGATCAGCAATGGTTAGCGAGCCTTGCAGTGAAGTTGGCCTTGTCCTAAAGAGTTCGAATGTTATGCTATTTGGAGGATTGGATCGTTGAAGTAACAATATTTTCTCTACTATAAACTTTGGGTTCACAAACTATTGATGAAGCCCCAACATGTAATTGCACCTTAGTTGTAACACCCTAACTACCAAAGCTCACACTTCCGGCTGCGCGACTCTGATAGCTCGGACATTACGACGACACTTATACTATTTAATACTAAAATATGAGCCCGTTTAAAACTTTAAACCGCAATACCGCTCCCAAGAATTCTTTCGTTCGATAACGTACATCCATAAATACCATACAACTTACAAAAACTCATAAAGCGTACATCCGTATATATATACACATATATAAATAATATTACAAGCATTACCCAATACAATCCCTATCCCTCTTACAGAATATATTAAGATAAAGGCGAGGGTACAATAAACCATAACTAAAACAATGCAGAGCATCACAACAACAATTAAATAAGCTCTTCGTAACTTCTGCGCCCATATCCTGAAAGGGGAAAAATGTAGGGGGGTGAGAACATCATCCTCGAAAGGGTTCTCAGTAGAGGGTTTTTAGGAATTACTGTAATAGGATATGTGAGGATAAACTGTACCAGTGATTAATAACCGTCTTATGCCTCTTTCAAAAACAACGGTTTACAGTAAAAGTAAAGTCTAAAAATCTTTTCTGAAGGAAGAACCGTTCAATTCTCAAAAACTCAAAAGCCTTTCAAAACAGTTTATCTATGCTGAACCAAAACAGCATTTCATATTTTATTCCAAACCAGAAACACCAAACCGAAATCAACCATCAGTTCATCTCATTCCCAACCACGGCCCTAGGCCCAAACAATCCAACAACAACCAATCACCACAGTTCAACAGAGTCCCAATAGCAAACACAAATAGGAAGATGCAAGCACAAACAAACAGTTATTACAAGTAGAACAGTTAGCAATTAATCACATAGGCAAACCAAGTATAATATGAACACCCAAACAATGTCACATAAATGCATATGATGCATGCCTGTCCCTAGTGGCTGATGATATCATCTGTCGGTTATATAGCCAACCCGACACGTCCCGGTAGCTAACCATGGACAGAAACACCCATCGCGGAGCAAGTAGGTTTGAGCTACAACCCCATTGCTACTACCCGCTCAACCCAGAGCCAGTGGAATAACCACTACTGCGGCTACTACCCAGGCGGGTGTTTAAAAGCTCAACCTGGAGCGAGTGGAATCACCACTACTACCGCTACTACCCAGGCGTCACAGTCTCTAACCTGGAGCAAGTGGGACGAACCACAACCCTTGCTACTACTCAAGTATCTCAAGCATATATTCATTCAGTCCTAGCCATGGATCAACATCCATCTCAGCCATCCGGCTTAAATTCATAATTCATAGTCAGCCATACGGCCCATAACTCATTCGGCAATCAGCCATAAATCAATATCATACACAGCCATTCCGGCTCGCGGTTCAATCCAGAACCAGCCAATATTCATAATCATACACAGCCATTCCGGCCCATAACATAACAGCACTTCCACCATCCAACATTATCAAATTCATAAAACCGGCATTTAAGCCATAAATCACTTTTTCTCAAATCGCTTCACTTTGAAATCAAGTTTCAACTCTTTTCAGCCTTGGCTTTAGAAATCTCGTTTCTCAAATCATCTCAGGCTCATAAGCCAAATTTACTCAAAGTGAGTCAAAGTATTCAAAATCACCCATACAACAATGGGATTTCATAACAAAAGTTTCTCGGCAGAGTCCCAAGTCTTTAGGGGAGAATAACATAACTCATTTCACCAAATTCATTTAAAATCACTAAAACATTGGCTTTCTGATTTGAGTAAGCAAATAGGATCTAAGCCAAACCGAGTCATGTAATCATTTACTTCTTTCAAAGCCGTTTCCTTTACTTAGGCAAAACCAACTTCAACCCCATGATAAATTCTAGAACGTTTCAACTGTTCAAAATTGTTTTAGTCTTGCAAGAATTCAGAATTTAAAGAGTACTTAAAACCTTTCTCAAAACATTTCAAAATGAAACTTGTCAATAGACATTCAGGTTCTTTCAAAGTCATTGAAACTTCTTTAATTGAAACCCCCAAGTCAAATTCAAAGGCATAAACCCTTTTTACACCCAAACAGCTTTAAAACACAAAGTTTCATCTAAATAACCTTCTCCTGAAAGAGATACAATGCCTTTCTTAAGAAGCAAGACTAAATCACAATTTCCTCTTTATTAATTCATTTCGAAAGCATGAATCATCCTTTTCTCGATAATTCAAATAAAATATTAGAAGTCTTTAACTCATCATTTTCCAGCAAAACCAGAGCAATTAAAGCAACCCAGGCTGAATTTCAAGAGCATTCTATCTTTCACATCATCAAATTAATTGACTCAATTAAAACCAATCCTCAACGGATTAAACTCATTTCAAATACTTAAAGAATTAACTTCAAACATTACATTTCACAAGCCACACAACAATTCAGCCAAGCCAACATCCATAGTCATTTGAGTCAATCAGTTGATACATAAGGCAGATCCAATCACCAAATACACAATATCTCACATCAGTACCCATATGTAATAATTCCAATAATAAACTATAGTTTTCGGAAAGCGCCCCTACCTCAAAACGCAATTCCATAATCCAAACGCTTCATCAAGTCCATTTCCGCCTCAACCCGAACTGACGGCAACCAAAACCTCAGCTCCCAGCCACGTTCACAATAACCATAGCAACACTAATCGCAACATACAATAATCAGGACTCGATCCCACGTTATCAAGATTCATATTCATTAACCAAACGCAATGAAATACTAACGTGAAGCTTTCCGAAACATACTTACTTACCGAAACGAAGAAGAAACGGTTGAACCGAACAGTGGCGGTCTCTTGAACCGGTTCGGCGGCAGCCCGGCAGCCACCTCAAGCGACAGCGGTGACCGGACTCCGGCGTTGGTAACTGAAACCCACATACAGAGGCGCAGCTCCCTTCTTCGGCAGCGACACCTGCGGCGGTCTGAACCCTCTTCTGACTGTGGTTCAGCTTGCCATCACCAGCAACGACAAGCTCGGATGGTGGCAGTGGCGACGGCCGTTCCGACGGAGGCGGTGGTGTCCACGACGACGACATAGCGGCGGCGCTAGTTCTCCCCAGCTCATCGGGGTTCAGGACCGATCTCTCCTCTCGTCTGGGCTCGACGGTGACACAGGCTTTACCGAAACGAAGAAGAAACGGTTGAACCGAACAGTGGCGGTCTCTTGAACCGGTTCGGCGGCAGCCCGGCAGCCACCTCAAGTGACAGCGGCGACCGGACTCCAGCGTTGGTAACTGAAACCCACATACAGAGGCGCAGCTCCCTTCTTCGGCAGCGACACCTGCGGCGGTCTGAACCCTCTTCTGACTGTGGTTCAGCTTGCCATCACCAGCAACGACAAGCTCGGATGGTGGCAGTGGCGACGGCCGTTCCGACGGAGGCGGTGGTGTCCACGACGACGACATAGCGGCGGCGCTAGTTCTCCCCAGCTCATCGGGGTTCAGGACCGGTCTCTCCTCTCGTCTGGGCTCGACGGCGACACAGGCTTCCGGGAATGGCGATGGCGCGGTTACAGTGACGGCGGCAGCAGATCGGCGAGGACGAGCTTGTGGCAGGCGCGACGCCCTTCTCCTCGCGGTCGAGCTCCCTCGCGCGCGCCCCTCTCTCCCAGTGTCGTTCACTCACGGCGGACTAGGGAAGCAGAAACGGAGCTCCATCGTGCTTCTCGTTCGGAGCTGGCAAGGGCGACGACGCGGTGACCCTGACGGCGACTGAGCGCAGCTCACGGCTCCATGGGTGACAGCGAGGCCCGCCGGCGCTGGCCCGTGCCTCTCTTCCTCCCCTGCTTCCCTCTGCGTTCCCCTCCGATCTCACCTTTCTTTGTTTTCTGTTTCTTTGTTTTTGGAGAAAAGGGGAACCCATGAGTGTTGCGTTCTGTTGGGGAAAGGGGGAGGATCTGCTGCTGCTGCTGTGTATGGAGATAAGGGAACCGGGTCATGGTAACGGGTTACTGGGTTAGGGTTTCCTTATTTTGAAAATTAGTGTTAGGGGTAAATTGGTAATTTCACATAAAATTGAGAATAATATGATGATTGAAACCCAAATTAAATCCAACACTAATTATATATAGAAAATACTATTTGCTCATCAACTTCACAAATTATTTTCAATAAAATGCCCAAATCTAAAAATTAGAAATAATATACTTAATTTCTTCATTTTCCAAAATAACAATAATAATATTTAAAATATTACTTATCTAATCCAAATCATATAAAATCCTTATTATTTCATAACTATCCACTTTATACTCTGAATATAGAAAATAATCCAATAATTGTAAAATTGGATAATAATCATAACTTATCTCAAATCCAATAAATCAAAACTTGCCTTAATTATCATTACTAAAATAATTTCTGAAATTAAGGCTGTAAATAACTATATGATTTGAGACTTGATCATAATAAGACTTTTCAAAAGTTCTGGGTCTTACATTAGTACTTTTCTTGAAAGGCGTTACTATTGGGCCTTTTTTTTAAGTTGCTTTGGTCCACATTAGTTTTTGCTTTACGTTGCCCTTTCACCCAACCTTTTTCATCATCTGCATGCAGATCTTTTTGAGATTCCATATTAATTGGATGCGAATTTATCTCCTCATTCTTCTCCAAATTCAAACGTTCATTAATTACAATTTGATTCTTTCCAAATTCAAAAATGTAGGATTCATCACCTCCTTCGTTGCTAGTGATTCTTTTCCTAAGTTATTTTTTTTGGTTCTGTTAAGATCAACCAAAAAAGAGTCCACCACCATCTTCTTGCAGTCTATCGTGACATGCCGATAACAATTACAAGTCTCACATACCAACTGCAAGCTTTCATACTCCACTGCATAGTCAATCCCATTCACAACAATGCACAGACTACTGACGATCGGATTTCTGCCGGTAAAGAATTTTATAGAAATAATCGCGTTGTAAGTATAGTTTCTAAATCAACAGAGAATCCCTTCGTACAAAAGTTTGGTTGTCACAAGTAACAAAACCCAATAAAATTTATAACCGAAGTATTGAAACCTTAGGTCGTCTTCTCAAGGAATTGCAGGGAGGTATGATTTATTATTGGTTATGAAAAAATGTGTATTTTTGGGTTTTAAAAATAGGGAAGAAGTAATTTAAATGGCAAGAAAAATAATAAATTAATAATTAAAAAATCTCTCGGCAAGGTATAAGAACTGGAAATCCCATCCCAGTTATCCTTATCAAATATGATGAGAATTGGATTTTGCTCCCACTTAGTTAACCCTTACTAAATAAAGGAAATTCAAGTGGACTAATTAACCTGATTCCTCAAGTCCTAGTCAACTCCTATGGAAAGACTAGCTTTAGAGGGATCCAAATTAATCAGCAATTCCAATTTCCGATCAACTGCTGAGTTTGATAACTCAAGTGTCACCAATTACTTAACCAAAGCCAAAAGAAGAAGAAATCTAAATTAAATTGAAAGCATTAATAACATAACTTTGAAGAAAGCAATCTTTAGATCTAAAATACATCAATATGTATTAAATAAGAAAATCAATTCTAACATGGAAAGTTCATAAGCCAAATTGAAAAGATAAATAACAATTAAAGTAATAGAATAAAAAAAAGTAGAAAATAAATTAAAGGAACATTGAACCTGTAATGAAGAGAAGTAACCTAATCATAATAGAAATCCTAACTCCTATTCCTAATCCTAAATCTTAAGAGAGATGAGAGAGCATCTCTCTCTCTAAAACTACATCTAAAACCTAAATTTGTGAATTATGAATATCGTATTCATAAATGAATGCATTTTCCCACTTTATAGCCTCTAATATGTGTTTTCTGGGTCGAAAACTGGGTCAAAACACGGCCCAAATTCGCTGGGGATGAAATTTGCCATGCTGGTTTTTCTGCAGAACGACGCGTCCGCGTGATTCATGTGTGCATGTCGTTTTGCTGTATGGATACTATAGCAAATTATATATCATTTTGAAGCCCTGGATGTTAGCTTTTCAACACAACTGAAATTGCATCATTTGGACCTCTGTAGCTCGAGTTATGATCGATTGAATGCAAAGAGGTCAGGCCGGACAGCTTTGCAATTCCTTCAGTTTCTTGTATTCCTTCCACTTTTGCATGCTTTCTTTTCATCCTCTAAGCCATTCTTGCCCTGTAATCTCTGAAATCACTTAATATACATATCACGGCATCGAATGATAATAAGAGAGGATTAATAATTAGTAAATATAAGGCCAAAGAAACATGTTTTCAATCATAGCACAAGATTAGGAAGGAAAACATAAAACATGCGATTTCTATGAATAAGCGTGAGAATAATGGATGAAAAACCACTCAATTTAGCACAATATAAACCATAAAATAGTGGTTTATCAACTACTGAAAGTCCTAAATAAACCTGGACACAAGTTTTTGCATACCTCCCCTTCTCTGTTAATCGTGTTGCAAGGTCATCTTTTATGGGCTTACCTGTTGCGGCTGCAATTCTACTCATAGTCTTATCATGATAATACCAAATTGGAACTCCCGTAATTTGGATACAAACCATCGTCGAACCAAAGAAAGCCTCCCAGATCTGAACATTGAACACCAAGGTTTTGCTGTAATATATTGTCCATTGATCATCCATGGACCACCCATTAAAATGTTATCTATTTCTTCTCACTAATCAAACTTTACCAAAAAATATCCATGTCCAACATCCAAAATCTCATAACTATCCTTGAGTCTCCAAGTATTCTTGATTCTGTGAGACATTGATCTAAAATTAAAATGTTTATCTAGGACCTTAACCAATATATCATCCTTGTAAGGCTAATACAAAGGCTCTCTAGCCTCTGGCGTAAAAGGTTACATTCAAAGGTTTAGGGTCTCCTTACTTTCCTTCCACTCGAGCCATGCAATCCTCATAAAAAGAATTAGCTACATCCATTTCCTTTAAAGCAGTAGAACCAACAACCTTATCACAAAAGTAAATCTTGTTACACCTATGATCCTCCTTCTTCTCAACCCTGAACCCTCGCTCCTTGTCACTAAAAGCAAACCGCCCCGAATCTCCCCCTTATCACTTCCACCAGCATGGTCGTTTCTCGCATCGTGTTTCGCCCTCGAAATCTTACCCTTGATCTTTTCTCCACTCATATTGGTTGCTCAATCCAAATGATTTGTGTTCATAAAATATTCTAATATGTTAGCTTTTTAATCTAAATGTTACCGTTTCTAAAATTTATTACCAAAATATTTCTCTTTTCAAACTATTTATTTAGATGCTATTATTTGCTATGGTAACACTTATTATTAATTTTTTTGGTATTTTGACTGGAAGCTGTTTATCCGAGAAGCGCTTGTAATAAGAAAAATGCTAACTTATAAACCGCTCTCTGTATAAAAGGAAGCAAAGCACGAATTTCATATAATTGTCTTTGTTTTATTTGATAAAATCTTTAATAATTATTAAAAGAATGTTAAATATTATTAATTTTAAAATTTCATAATGAAAAATAAATATTTAAAATATGACTTATTTTTTAAAACAATAAATTAAAAAGTCAATCGATAGACACTTATCTCAAGTGAGGTTGATAAAAAAAATATTTTGGAGTTTTACTACCATCATTACTTGCAAGGGTGAAAAGGATAATTAACATGTAAAACAATATTAGAAGCTAGAATAAGCTCAAAGAAAGTTGAAATGCTATATCTATTCAAAGTTGAAAATGTCTACAAAAGTATGTATATTATAAAGGTGAGTAACAGTAAAAATAACATCGATATTCAATATGCATCCAAATATAGTTCTCAAAAGAAATACCTATGATAAATCACTCATGATAACAATTGAAACAGCTAAAATCCTATGTAAAAGTAGGTTGAATCATGTTTAAATATTTTAGATCATGAATAACTAAGAAATGTTAATATGCTTTTGAACTTGTTTTGAGTACTAGGATATATAAATTCTAGTATAAAAAATGCTCATGTTATATTTCTAAAATTTAATTTTAAGGTATTAAAAAATTTGAATTAAAGAATTTAAAAGAGATAAGTTTCAAATGATAATACATAACAATAATATACATGGATTTGATAACATGGATTTTTTTTTTAAGATTTGCCTACGTACAATTCTCATCCATTGTGGAGATTTTCATTATAAAATAGTACTCTAAGATATTATTTTCTTAAATATTTTCAGACAAAACTTTGATTAAAATTTAATGAGTTTAAAAATATTATATATTCTTTTCTAAAACATTCTCAGGTTAAATAATGACTCAAATATTTAAAGGATCTAAGAGTCCTATATATTATTGCGTCAATAATTCTCAAATTAAGTTTGATTACTATTGGATTAGGTTAAAAAAGTTCAAACCAAACACGATTTTGGATACCTTGAACAATGGCTTTTTATGAATAATATGGAAATGGAATCATATTTTTTTTTATTTGGATCATATCTTATCTATCTATAAAAGAATGTTAGATATTATTAATTTTAAAATTTCATAATGAAAAATAAATATTTAAAATATGACTTATTTTTTAAAACAATAAATTAAAAAGTCAATCGATAGACACTTATCTCAAGTGAGGTTGATAAAAAAAATATTTTGGAGTTTTACTACCATCATTACTTGCAAGGGTGAAAAGGATAATTAACATGTAAAACAATATTAGAAGCTAGAATAAGCTCAAAGAAAGTTGAAATGCTATATCTATTCAAAGTTGAAAATGTCTACAAAAGTATGTATATTATAAAGGTGAGTAACAGTAAAAATAACATCGATATTCAATATGCATCCAAATATAGTTCTCAAAAGAAATACCTATGATAAATCACTCATGATAACAATTGAAACAGCTAAAATCCTATGTAAAAGTAGGTTGAATCATGTTTAAATATTTTAGATCATGAATAACTAAGAAATGTTAATATGCTTTTGAACTTGTTTTGAGTACTAGGATATATAAATTCTAGTATAAAAAATGCTCATGTTATATTTCTAAAATTTAATTTTAAGGTATTAAAAAATTTGAATTAAAGAATTTAAAAGAGATAAGTTTCAAATGATAATACATAACAATAATATACATGGATTTGATAACATGGATTTTTTTTTTAAGATTTGCCTACGTACAATTCTCATCCATTGTGGAGATTTTCATTATAAAATAGTACTCTAAGATATTATTTTCTTAAATATTTTCAGACAAAACTTTGATTAAAATTTAATGAGTTTAAAAATATTATATATTCTTTGCTAAAACATTCTCAGGTTAAATAATGACTCAAATATTTAAAGGATCTAAGAGTCCTATATATTATTGCGTCAATAATTCTCAAATTAAGTTTGATTACTATTGGATTAGGTTAAAAAAGTTCAAACCAAACACGATTTTGGATACCTTGAACAATGGCTTTTTATGAATAATATGGAAATGGAATCATATTTTTTTTTATTTGGATCATATCTTATCTATCTAAACCTTCCTAAAAACATGAAAAATGCTTAACTAAATTCTCACCTCCTCTAACAAGCAAACAATATAAATAGGGGTGCCATTAGTACCTTTTGGTATGGTTTTCACACCCACATATACATTATTATTATTATTATTATTATTATTATTATTATTATTATTATTATTATTATTTCACCTCAAAGACTCTTTTGGATTGGTCATCAAAGTCCCTTTACAAGTATCTAAACTACATGGAAATGGCAACGTCAAGAACCTAACCTAGAACAAGAAAATTTGTCACAACCTTGTGTCTTGATTTCACAAAAGAATCTTAAATCTACTTCTTGAACATTAGTGTCATCTGTGGCCAGACATGATCGCTTGTTGCAATTTTTTTCTTTGGGTTATTTCTCACCACCTACCCATGGCCATCACTACCAACATACCTAAAATTTTAACTCTTACATTTTAAAAAAATACAAAATTGATAACTCCTCAAATTTTGGCTCCTGCCTACCTAGTACTTACGTGCTTCGATATCTCCCATCTAGGGATGTTCATAAAAAAAGCTAAAATGTGATTAATCAGTTAAAAAATCATAACCACTTTTTAATTAACTAATTTAATAAAATAATTTTAAAAATTATATCCATATTTTTTAGAATTGGTTAAATAAAATCAAATTAAAAAAATGGTTTTTAACCAATTAACCAAAACCGAAACCAAATTAAAATCTCTCCCCCTTCCTCTCTCTTTCTCTCTCCCTCCCTTCTTTCTCTTCTTCTCTCTCTCCTCTTTCTCTCCTCCTATCTCTCTCTCCTTTTCTTTCCTTCTCTCCCTCCTCTCTCTCTCATTTTTCTCTTTCTCCTCCTCCACTTTGTCTCTCTCCTTCTCTCTCTCCCCATCCTCTCTCTCTCTCTCTTTACCCTCTTTCTCTCTCTCATCTCTCTCTAATCTCTCTTCCCCTTCTCTCTCCTTTCTCTCTTTCTCTCCCCTCCTCTCTCTTCTTCTCCCCCCTTCTTTCCCCTCTCCTCTCTCTCTCCCCCTTCCTTCCCTTCTCCTCTCTCTCTCTTCCCTCTCTTCTCTCTCTCTCTCTCTCTCTCTTCCTTCCCTGTTTTCTCTCTCTCCTCCCCTTCTCCTCTTTCTCCACCTCCCCTTTCTTTTTCTCTCCCTTGTCTCTCTATGCTTCTTTCTCTCTCTCCCCATGCTCTCTCTCTCCTTTCTACTTTCTCTCTCTCCTTCTCTCTCTCTGTCTTTCTCTCCTTCTCTCCCCTCTCTCTTCTTCTCTCTCTCCTTGTCCTCTTTCTCCCCCTCCCTTCTCTCTCTTCCTCTCTCTACTCATCTCTCCCCTTCCCCTCTCTCCCCTCATCTATCTTTTCCTCTTCCTCTCTCTCTCTCTCCTCTCCTTCTCTCTCTCCCATATCTCTCTCTTTTCTCCTCTCTTTTCCCTTCTCTCTCTTTCTCCTCTCTCCCTCCTCTCTCGCTCTCTCCCCTCTCCCTCCTCTCTCTCCCCCTCCCCTCTTTTTCTCTCTCTCTTTTTTTCCTTTTCTCTCATT
>NC_029793.2:110999174-111007099 GCF_000816755.2 Arachis ipaensis | reverse complement strand
CCCTATTCTTTCTTTTCTCTTTCTCTCTTAGCCTTCTCTTACTCTCTATTTTCATTCTCTCTCTTTTTTCCTCTTCTCTCCAAAGCGAGAGAGGAAAAAGAGAGAGAGAAAAGAAAAAGGAGAAAGATGAGAAGAGAGAAGAAGGAGAGGAGAAAGAGAAGAAGAGAGAGAAAGAGGGCAAGGAGAAAGAGAGAAAGAGAGGAGAGAGAGAGAGACATAAAGAGAGAATGAGAGAGAGAGATAGAGAGAGAGAGAGAGAAAGAGAGGAGGGGAGAGGGAAGGAGGGAGGCATAGGAGGGGAGAGAGAAAGAGGGAAAGGGAGAGAGAGGGAGAGAAAGATAGAGAGAAAGAAAGGAGAGGGGGAGAAAGAGGGGAAGGGGAGAGAGAGAGAGAGAGAAGGAAGAGAAGAGGGGGAGAGAAAATGAGAGACATGGGGAGAAGGAGATAAGAAAAAGTTACTCATACCATTTAGAAAGAAAATTATTTACATTAGAAAAAATTATTTATAGAAAATGCTGAAAAGAGATAAGAAAGAAAAAGGAATGAAGCAATGGAAGGGATTTCATTATTTATAAATGTTACTCGTATTATTTAGAAAGAAAAAATAATAATTTTTAGATTAAAAAAATTCAATTTAAAAAAAAGGTTTAAAATTTGGGTTTTTGTATGTAAAAAAAATTAATTTTTGTGTAAAAACCAGTTTTTAGGTGTAAAAACCAATTTTGGTATAAAAACCGGTTTTTTAGTGTAAAAATCGATTTTTGGTATAAAAACCGATTTTTCTATATAAAAACCAGTTATTATTTTAAAAATCAGTTTCAAATTTTATTAACCGGTTAATAATCGATTTTATCATGTACAACCAATTTGATTAATTAACTAAGACTATATTTTTGGTTAACCAAAAAACTGATTTGGTTTTTAGATTAACCAAACCATGAACACCTCTACTCCCATAAGAAAGGTCAATACCCATCCCTATTAATTTTGAGCCACTTCAAACGGCGCAGTGGTGCACGAAATTGTGATCTCAATGGTGCCAAAAACTTGGTACGCACAATTATAATCTCAATTCTTCTTCACAACTTCGCACAATTAACCAGCAAGTGCACTGGGTCGTCCAAGTAATAAACCTTACGTGAGTAAGGGTCGATCCCACGGAGATTGTAGGTTTGAAGCAAGCTATGGTCATCTTGTAAATCTCAGTCAGGCGGATTCAAATGGTTATGGATATTTGATAATTAAAATATAAATAAAATATAAAATAGGATAGAGATACTTATGTAATTCATTGGTAGGAATTTCAGACAAGCGTATGGAGATGCTTTGTTCCTTCTGATTCTCTGCTTTCCTATTGTCTTCATTCAATCCTTCTTACTCCTTTCCATGGCAAGCTGTATGTTGGGCATCACCGTTGTCAATGGCTACTTCCCGTCCTCTCAGTGAAAATGGTCCAAAATGCACTGTCACCGTACGGCTAATCATCTGTCGGTTCTCGATCATGTTGGAATAGGATCCAGTGATCCTTTTGCGTCTGTCACTACGCCCAACACTCACGAGTTTGAAGCTCGTCACAGCCATCCCATCCCAGATCCTACTCGGAATACCACAGACAAGGTTTAGACTTTCCGGATCTCAAGAATGGCCGCCAATAATTCTAGCTTATACCACGAAGACTCCGATCTTTTGGAAAGGAGGCTAAGAGATAAATGCTCAAGCTAAGGTAGAACGGGAGTGGTTATCAGGCGCGCGTTCATAGGTTGAGAATAGTGATGAGTGTCACGGATCATCACATTCATCATGTTGAAGTGTAAGCGAATATCTTAGAATAGGAATAAGCTTGAATTGAATGGAAAAACAATAATACTTTGCATTAATTCATGAGGAACAGCAGAGCTCCACACCTTAATCTATGGGGTGTAGAAACTCCACCGTTGAAAATACATAAGTGATAGTGGTCCAGGCATGGCCGAATGGCCAGCCTCCAAACGTCTAAGATAGCATAAAACTGATCAAAGATCTCCATACAATAGTAAAAAGTCCTATTTATACTAAACTAGTTACTAGGGTTTACAGAGATAAGTAAATGATGCAGAAATCCACTTCCGGGGCCCACTTGGTGTGTGCTTGGGTTGAGCATTGAGCTTTCATGTATAGAGACTCTTTTTGGAGTTAAACGCCAGGTTGTAGCCTGTTTCTGGCGTTTAACTCCAGAATAAGGCAGGGAGTTGGCGTTTGAACGCCAGTTTGCATCATCAAAACTCGTGCAAAGTATGGAATATTATATATTACTGAAAATCCCTGGATGTCTACTTTCCAACGCAATTAAGAGCGCACCAATTGGGTTTCTGTAGCTCCAGAAAATCCATTTGGAGTGTAGGGAGGTCAGAATCCAATAGCATCTGCAGTCCTTCTTCAGCCTCTGAATCAGATTTTTGCTCAAGTCCCTCAATTTCAGCCAAAAATTACCTAAAATCACCGAAAAATACACAAACTCATAGTAAAGTCCAGAAATGTGATTTTTATTTAAAAACTATTAAAAATATTATAAAAATTAACTAAACCATACTAAAAACATACTAAAAACAATGCCAAAAAGCGTATAAATTATCCGCTCATCACAATACCAAACTTAAATTGTTGCTTGTCCCCAAGCAACTGAAAATCATAGTTATGGCCTTGCACTCTCTCTTGGGATTTTCTTTGGGGTATTGCTTGGGAGAGTACTTGGAGGAGTGTCAATAATCTTCTTACTCAGCTGACCTACATGTGCCTCTAAATTTCTAATGGATGACCTTGTTTCATTCATGAAACTTAGTGTGGTCTTGGATAGATCAGAGACTGTGGCTGCCAGGCCAGAATGGCTCTGTTCAGAGTTCTCTGTCTGTTGTTGAGAAGATGATGGAAAAGGCTTGCTATTGCTAAACCTATTTATTCCACCATTATTATTATTAAAGCCTTGATTAGGCTTCTGTTGATCCTTCCATGAGAAATTTGGATGATTTCTCTATGAAGGATTATAGGTGTTTCCATAGGGTTCTCCCATGTAATTCACCTCTGCCATTGCAGGGTTCTCAGGATCATAAGCTTCTTCTTCAGAAGATGCTTCCTTAGTACTGTTGGTTGCAGTTTGCAATCCATTCAGACTCTGAGAAATCATATTGACTTGTTGAGTCAATATTTTGTTCTGAGCCAATATGGCATTCAGAGTATCAATTTCAAGAACTCACTTCTTCTGAGGCGTCCCATTGTTCATAGGATTCCTCTTAGAGGTGTACATGAACTGGTTATTTGCAACTATTTCAATGAGTTCCTGAGCTTCTGCAGGGGTTTTCAAATGAAGAGATCCTCCTGCAGAATGGTCCAAAGACATTTTTGACAACTCAGACAGACCATCATAGAATATACATATGATGTTCCATTCTGGAAGCATGTCAGTAGGACACCTTTTGATCAGTTGCTTATATCTTTCCCAAGCTTCATAGAGGGATTCACCTTCCTTCTGTCTGAAGGTTTGGATTTCCATTCTAAGCTTGTTCACCTTTTGAAGTGGAAAGAATTTGGCCAGAAAAGTACTGACCAGCTTATCCCAAGAGTTCAGGCTATCCTTAGGTTGTGAATCCAACCATGTTCTAGCTCTGTCTCTTATAGCAAAAAGGAAAAGCAGAAGCCTGTAGACCTCGGGATCAACTCCATTGGTCTTGACAATGTCACAGACTTGCAAGAATTCAGCTAAAAACTGATGAGGATCTTCCATTAGAAGTCCATGAAACTTGCAGTTCTGCTGCATCAGAGAAACTAATTGAGGCTTAAGCTCAAAATTGTTTGCTCCAATTGTAGGGAGTGAGATGCTTCTTCCATAGAAGTTAGAAGAGGGTGCAATATAGTCACCAAGCATCTTCCTTGCATCTCCACCATTTTTATTAGGTTCGGCCATGTCTCCTTGTTTTTCGAAAATTTCTGTCAGGTCTTCTTCAGAGAGTTGTGCTTTAGCTTCCCTCAGCTTCCTCTTCAGAGTCCTTTCAGGTTCAGGAGAAGAAGATGGGTTTCGAATTTTGGGTGGGAGAGAAGTGTTAGTAGATAAATAAATAGAAGGAGATGTGAGAGGGGGAGAAAATTCGAATTTAATTTAAAATAAAAGGAAAATATTTTTGTTTTTATTTCAACTATAAGTTAAAATTCAAAAATTAAAAAGAGAAATAAAATTAAAATTAAAATTTGAAATAATTAGTTAATTAAAAAGAATTTTGAAAAAAAAGGGTGAGGAGTTTTCGAAATTTAGAGAGAGAAAATTAGTTAGGTAGTTTTGAAAAAGATAAGAATCAAACAAAGAGATGAGATTAATTGAAAAAGATTTGAAAATCAATTTTGAAAAGATAAGAAGTTAGAAAAGATTTTGAAATTGATTTTGAAGAAGATATGATTGAAATTTATTTTAAAAAGGATTTGAAAAAAAAATTAAAAAGATTTGATTTTGAAAATTGAAGTTAATTACTTGACTAACAAGAAACTAAAAGATATGATTCTAAAATTTAAAGATTGAACCTTTCTTAATAGGCAAGTAATAAACTTTAAAATTTTTTTGAATCAATCACATTAATTGTTAGTAAAGATTTTGAAATTATGAAATGAAATTAAGAAAAAGATTTTTAAAAAATTATTTTTAAAATTTTCGAAAATCATAAAAGAAAAATGAAAAAGATTTGATTTTTTTTTTTGAAAAAAGTTTTGAAAAGATAGGATTTTTAAATTGAAAATTTGACTTGACTCATAAGAAACAACTAAATTTTAAAAATTTTTTACTAAGTCAAACCAAATTTTCAAAATTCATGAAAAGAATAAGGGAAAGATATTTTTTTATTTTTGAATTTTTAATGAAGAAAGAGAAAAATAATAAAAAGACTCAAAACATGAAAATTATGGATCAAAACACACAATGCATGCAAGAACACTTTGAATGTCAAGATGAACACCAAGAACATTTTGAATGTCAAGATGAATATCAAGAACTTATTTTTGAAAATTTTTAAGAAAAGACACACATGCAAGACACCAAACTCAGAAATTTTCAATGTTCAGACACTAACAAATTGAAAATGCATATGAAAAACAAGAAAAGACACAAAACAAGAAAATGCAAAGATCAAACAAAGAAGATTATCAAGAACAACTTGAAGATCATGAAGACACATGCATGTATTTTTCAAAAATTTTTAGGAAAAATTAAAAAGATGCAAATAACACTAAACTTACAATTTGACACTAAACTCAAACAAGAAACATAAAAAAAAATTTTTGTCTTTATGATTTTATTAAATTTTTTTTGGCATTTTTCGAAAATTAATTTGAAAAAGAAAAATAAGGATTTCGAAATTTTTAATAAGAATGCCAGGAATCATGCAATGTTATTCTAAAACTCCGGTCCAGGAATTAGACATGGCTTACTAGCCAGCCAAGCTTTCAGTGAAAGCTTCGGTCCAAAACACTAGACATGGCCAATGGCCAGCCAAGCTTTAGCAGATCATTGCTTAGAACAGCTAAATTGATGAGAAAGACTGAGAAGCTCTTCTAAGGATAAGTGAAACCTCGGTCCAAAAGATTAGACATGGCTTAACAGCCAGCCAGGATTCAACATATCTCATGAAACTCTAGAATTCATTCTTAAAAATTTTGAAGAACAAAATAATTTTTTTTTGAAAACATTTTTTTTCGGAAATAAAAATAATAAAAACAAAAAGCTTAACATTAAAATAAAATTACCTAATCTGAGCAACAAGGTGAACCGTCAGTTGTCCAAACTAGAAAAATCTCCGGCAACGGCGCCAAAAATTTGGTGCACGAAATTGTGATCTCAATGGCGCCAAAAACTTGGTACGCACAATTATAATCTCAATTCTTCTTCACAACTTCGCACAACTAACCAGCAAGTGCACTGGGTCGTCCAAGTAATAAACTTTACGTGAGTAAGGGTCGATCCCACGGAGATTGTCAGCTTGAAGCAAGCTATGATCATCTTGTAAATCTCAGTCAGGCGGATTCAAATGGTTATGGATATTTGATAATTAAAATATAAATAAAATATAAAATAGGATAGAGATACTTATATAATTCATTGGTAGGAATTTCAGACAAGCGTGTGGAGATGCTTTGTTCCTTCTGATTCTCTGCTTTCCTATTGTCTTCATTCAATCCTTCTTACTCCTTTCCATGGCAAGCTGTATGTTGGGCATCACCGTTGTCAATGGCTACTTCCCGTCCTCTTAGTGAAAATGGTCCAAAATGCGCTGTCACCGCACGGCTAATCATCTGTCGGTTCTCGATCATGTTGGAATAGGATCCAGTGATCCTTTTGCGTCTGTCACTACGCCCAACACTCGCGAGTTTGAAGCTCGTCACAGCCATCCCATCCCAGATCCTACTCGGAATACCACAGACAAGGTTTAGACTTTTCAGATCTCAAGAATGGCCGCCAATAATTCTAGCTTATACCACGAAGACTCCGATCTTTTGGAAAGGAGGCTAAGAGATAAACGCTCAAGCTAAGGTAGAACGGGAGTGGTTGTCAGGCACGCGTTCATAGGTTGAGAATAGTGATGAGTGTCACGGATCATCACATTCATCATGTTGAAGTGCAAGCGAATATCTTAGAATAGGAATAAGCTTGAATTGAATGGAAAAACAATAATACTTTGCATTAATTCATGAGGAACAGCAGAGCTCCACACCTTAATCTATGGGGTGTAGAAACTTCACTGTTGAAAATACATAAGTGATAGTGGTCCAGGCATGGCAGAATGGCCAGCCTCTAAATGTCTAAGATAGCATAAAACTGATCAAAGATCTCCATACAATAGTAAAAAGTCCTATTTATACTAAACTAGTTACTAGGGTTTACAGAGATAAGTAAATGATGCAGAAATTCACTTCCGGGGCCCACGTGGTGTGTGCTTGGGCTGTGCATTGAGCTTTCATGTGTAGAGACTCTTTTTGGAGTTAAACGCCAGGTTGTAGCCTGTTTCTGGCGTTTAACTCTGATTTGCAACCTGTTTCTCGCGTTTAACTCTAGAATAGGGCAGGGAGTTGGTGTTTGAATGCCAGTTTGCATCGTCAAAACTCGTGCAAAGTATAGACTATTATATGTTGCTGGAAAGCCCTGGATGTCTACTTTCTAACGCAATTGAGAATGCACCAATTGGGTTTTTGTAGCTCCAAAAAATCTATTTCGAGTGCAGGGAGGTCAGAATCCAACAGCATCTGCCGTCCTTCTTCAGCCTCTGAATCAGATTTTTGCTCAAGTCTCTCAATTTTAGCCAGAAATTACCTGAAATCACAGAAAAATACACAAACTCATAGTAAAGTCCAGAAATGTGATTTTTATTTAAAAACTAATAAAAATATAATAAAAATTAACTAAAACACACTAAAAACATACTAAAAACAATGCCAAAAAACGTATAAATTATCCGCTCATCACGCGATAGCCACGACATGCTGCATTTGCCACTCCTTTCAGAAAATTTTGGATTTAATTCGAATGAGTTTTAGGTGATTCCTAAAATTTCTCCTTTTACAATTAATCAATTGCAACAATGATAATCACCCGCACTTTTATTCCAATCAGTAAAAATTTTTTGGTTTCTCATATAAAAAAATCATCAATTAATGATGTTAATAGTAAGCTTTTCCTGGTTTCGTTTCTCTCTATCATTGAAAAAAATTGATTACTAAAGGAGAAATCTAAAGTTTAAAATAAATATGTACATGGTGTAACACCTTACCACACTGAATCTTATGCTTAAGTCATAAAACAGAATTGATAAGATATTACGACCTCTAAAAATAAAATCATATATATAATAATAGTGAAAAAGATCTTTAACTATGAGTCTTTGAAGAAAAGGGTAAAGCAAATCGTTAAATTGAAA
>NC_029793.2:110994040-110999025 GCF_000816755.2 Arachis ipaensis | reverse complement strand
TATATATATATGAGAACCCAAAAGAAACCCAAAATACAGAGTTACAGAACCTATTTCTCCAAAATAACCTCTAAGAGGAGTTAATACAATATATATATAAACAGTGGAGATAATAAGTATCTATATAATTACATATAACCAAAATAAAGTCCCAAGAGATAAGAATCTTCGCTAACTCAAAAGCTTCCAGCATGCCTCAGCGAGGAGTCTCACGTCCTGCATCTGAAAACCACAAAATCCGCATGGAGTGAGAACCAGAGATTCTCAGCATGGTAACAGTGCCCATATATCTAACATGTAATGTTCTGAGAAAGCCGAAGGTACTCCTAGAACTTTCGACATATAATTAAAATCTTGTTAACATAACTAAACCATGAAAATGAAATAGGCAACTAGCTAAGGGTCTTTACTCTATCTAAAACTCCCCTTTCCAACTCCTCCGAACCTCCCAACCGACACCGGAATTTGATATTACAAACACAATTATTTCACGCAAGGAAATCACAAATAGAAAGCAGATACAGCAGATAAACAGGTAACAAGTAGTGATGCAATCAATTAGGCATTCCAAACAAAACATACCAAACAAACATATAGATGCATATGATGCATGCCTGTCCTATTGGCTGATGTGTCTCATCTGTCAGTTATAAAGCCAACCCGACATATCTGGTAGCTAACCCGGACACAGTCTCTCTATTGCGCTTTAATACCATTAGAGAAAATTTGTACCCTGTCACCATTAGAGGGTATCTGTGCCCTGTCACAATTAGAGGGTATGTATGCCATGTCATCATTAGAGAATGCCTTGTCATCCTTACAACCAAAGAGAGAAACACAAGCATACTCATCCAACATTTTTCATCATGATTCATTTACCACATTCATTCATTAATCATATATGCATCTCCGGCATACTCGCCATATTTTCAAGCTTCCTCAATTAATCATAATCATTTAATCATCAATCAGATTTCAGTAATAATTCTTCTTTTATTTTCTTTTACATTCATTCATTCATTCACTCATTTTTTAAACTTTCTTCATCTCCAAGTTACCACTCCTCCCTATCTTTTTCTCACCACTCAAAATACAACTAAGTTTTAGGGGCTAAAAGAGTAAAAATAGAGGTTTAGAGGTTTGAAATTAGGTTTTAAAACACAAAATCCACTTTGCTGAAAATAGGGGTCACGCGTGGGCCACGCGTACGCATGGGCGTGCATTTTTGTTTCCTCGCGTACGCGAGCTACCCAACCCAAAAAGGTTGGTCGCGTCGCGTGCAGGTGGTCGCGTACACAACCCCTCAAAAATCACTGTTCGCGTACGCAAGCACCCTGCTCACGTATGCAAAATGCCCAACCCGAAGAGGTTGGTCATGTCGCATGTAGTAGTCGCGTACACAAGCTGTGCAGAACAGCAAAAGTGTTAATGCTACAGAATATTCAATTTTGCACTCCAAACTTTTGACGCTCATAACTTATTCGTTTTAAAATATTTTTCACCCGTTCTTCGAACGGCGTAAACTTCACGGACCCAATTTTCATATGAAATAATTTTAAAACAATTTGGGATCCGGAAGCCAAGTTATGACTCGCCAAAATTTGGCTAAAAATTAAATTTACACAAAATCCTCAAACCTCTATTTTCAAAACCTACCAATTCCTAGTCTTTTAAAACCAACCAAAACCTCATCCATATGTCACACAAAGTGGATGGCCTCGTTAATGTCACACACAATTTCTTGCACACACAAAAGTTCATATGGACATGGTTTTCCGCACTAGCGATAGCTCGCATACATGAGATACTATTGTGTACGGGAGATGAATTTTGCCACATTCCATATTAATGAAGCATGTGTCCCAAGCCCCACTACCCCCTCCACTGATGTGGCTTCTGAAGAAGAAAAGAGAAATTTAAAGGGATGAGGAGTTAAGTTTCCATTAGGTTAGTTTTAGGTTTTAGAGTAATTTTAAAGATAGAAGTTTTCCATTCTCTGTAGGATTTTAGTTTTCTTCTTTAAGTTTAGTCTCTAAAATTAAACTTTATTATTAGTTATTTAAATTTTCTGCATGATTTAAGACACAAAGTTCATATCCTTCAAGTTCTAGGTGGTTTGTACTTTATTTTTATAATACTTTGTTTAGGTTTATGAATGCTTAGCTTGTTGATTGAAATCTTTATTTGAATATTATGAATGATTACCTATTAATTATCTTGCATTTATGTTTAGTTAAATATTTTTTATTTTTTGTTCAATTTAAGTAAAGTTAGGATTTTGTTCTTAAATATTCCAATGTTAATTAAGTTTTATTTGTGCACTTTAAGTACTTGATGAAATGTCTCTAATTATTATGAAGTAGAATTCCTGTTTTTGCCTTATGGATAAAATTCAGGAAAGTCTTGCGTTCAATTCTATTTTGTTATGATATTATTTCTCCCAAAAGTTTAAGTTGATAAGAGAAGATAACATGAATGATTATATCGTTAACACATTCCTTTAAGAAAGAGTCTCTTTTGGATTTTTTTGCATATTTTTTTTTCTTTAGACACTACTAGAAAACTAGTTATTACAGACGGATATTTTCGACGGATTTTATCCCATGGAAATACAGACAAAATTTGTGAGAGATTTTTTTTTGGAAAAAAAATGAATTAGCATAAATTACAGATGGAAAAGATAATCCGTGGATAATTCTGTCGGAAAAATTAATTTTTTTTCGTGGGAAATGGTTACCGATGGAAAATCCATCTATAATTAAATGGACAAAAACGCTGTATTTTATTAAATTATTACAGACAGAAAATCTGTCTATAATTTAAAATTTTCCGTCGGAAATGTTGATATTATGCGTTTATGATCGTTTGTGCCCGAGCTCCATTCATTCACAGCACCAAATCAAACGAGCTAAACCTAGCATTCCCCTCTCCGTCGACGAGCTTCTTCTTCTCATTTCCTCACCCACAGCGCCACCATCGGCCACCCTAACCGCCGCAGCTACCTTCTCCTTCTTCTCCTCTTTTTTAAACACTGAACCAGTAGAACACAGCCCCTGTCCCTATCGTTCTTTCTCGTTCACAAAACAAAGCAAGCTCAAGCTCCACCACCACCTCCCCTCAAGCTCGCATATCTTCTCAGTGCTACAGCCATCATCTCCTCCAGTCAATGTCGCAACTATCTTCGCACAAGCCCTAGCTCTGTGGCAACCAAAATCAGTTCCTCCGCCAGCTGCGGTTCCACCTCTCTCTTTCCCCCTGTTCGTACCGTAGAGACCAGGTTTTGGTTTTAAAATTCTTTAAATTTCTGTTGAGTTCAATTAATTTTGTTTAGTTAGTTTGATTTTAGTAATTAGTTTAGTTAGATTTATTTTCTGATTAGTGAATTTTTAGGTTGTTAAAATAGGATTAGATTAGGTTTTGATTCTGAATAGCTGAGAAATGTTTAAAATAGAATTTTTAGGTTGGTTTCTTATTAGTTAGATTTGAGACATTATTACATGAAATTGGTACATGAATGCAAATTTTTAAACTAAAAATAGTTAAAAAGGTACTGCTTTTACAACCATGTTAAAATTGATGCTTGGTTGGTGAGTAAAAAGCATCTTTTAAAAATTAGAAGCAGCCTAATTGCATTTTATGTCTCAATTACAGCATGCATATAGAGATGGTCGTCTTGAGGAGGTAGTTCTGCGACATCTTGGAGCTGTAGATGGTAATACAGTGATTGCCAAAGATATCAGGTTGCTTTTGTGCTCCTTTATTGTTCTATAGTTTATGGCCTTCTGCTTTTTGACTTTAGATTCCTTTCTGTTATGTTTTTGTTCATTTACTAACAAAATACATGATGATATCTGCTACCAATTCTTTCTGACTTCTGTAGCTGATTGGTAGAAGTCATTAGAAGTCATAAGGTTTCTACTTTCTACTGATTTGTTTTTTCGTTTCATCTTGCTTTGGTTTGGTGCATTATCTACTAGGTGATGGGTTCAAATGCTGGAAATGGTGGTGCTTGATTCACAGCTTAACTATTGCCAATGGGTTCAAATTACTATTAACAATAGAGATCTTTTGATTATTTTACTGATTGGTTTATATTTGATAAAAATATTGCTACGGTTTGTTAAAAAATTCTAAGGCAATAGTTATTAATTCTTTTATATAGACAATGTTACCCATTTATCGCTATGTTTAATGCCTTATGCAGTTTATATACTTGTTTGTTTCTCAGGTTATCCACTTGATAATATTAAACATTTCTCTGACAAAGAATTGAGAATGACTAGTGATAATTATCATCCAAGCAATAAGACAGGAGGACGAGATTTTGGAATTGAATGTAAGAATAACTCATGTATAAGTTGAATGTGGTGGATAGTTTTCTAATTTTATTTTGATATTATTGGATATTAGGGAAATCATTTGTAAGTGTATAACAGTATTAAGAGAGTTCTTGGTCATGTACTGTGAAACTTTGCTTATTGCTGCTTAGGTAATTTGAGATCAAAGTGTTGGTTTCTTCAAAAGAATTCTTCAATGAGCTCTGTGACTTCCTAAGCTCTAGCCCTGTTATTGCAATGGTTACAGCTTACACCTTACAATTTATAACTGACTCTTCCTATTTCTTACTTTTGGAATCAAACACAAAATACAAAACAATATGTTATTGTTTCTAGACTAGTCTGATTTTCCCTTAAATTCATGAAACAGGTTTGGGAAGGAGAAGGAGTCATAACTTATGGCCGAAAATTAATTGGAATATTTTGTTTCAATACAACAATAAATCAAATGGAATCTCAACCATACTATTGAAATAGATTCATGATAATGACACTGCAAGTTCATTTATTTACAAGTATGAGTTAAGTAACTTTTTTTCCCAATTTATATTTACCATCTTGAGTGAAACTTATAGTGAGTTTAGTATTTAGTAATAGTAGACATCATGAATAGGAGACCGGAACTTGAAGTTTTGACTTTTAAGCTAT
>NC_029793.2:110991014-110993858 GCF_000816755.2 Arachis ipaensis | reverse complement strand
GAATTGAATATTATTATATACTCTCATCAAATATATGTTTTGTGTTGGACAATGAAAAATACTTGTGGACCGTGTTGGAGTAACATTATTATTGTTATGTCAAAATAGCATTTCCATGTACTATAAATTTTTTTGTACTGATTCAAGCAATTGCGAACTAATAAGTATTAACAGATGCTCATAATTTTCTCTGCAGCAATAGTAGGAATTAATATAACTAATAAGTTTTTTTATCATTTTAAAGTTATAAAAGTTCATTTCTGTGCATTAAGAATGTAACATTTATACTCTTGATTATTTTGTTAATTGCATGTAGCATATGACTCTCTGAATTTTCTTTTTGCAGGTAGATATCAAAGTGTCTCCAGGATCTCATGCTGATGAAATATTAGGTGAAGCTACCATTTCCCTTTGTTTTTCAGCGTTTAGCATGAGGATTCTGGGGTTACTACTCCACCTTGAATTTTAATATGAATACTTTATGTTCCATGTTTTCTCTGTTAAAAACTATGCTCAATCCTAATCATAACACAAGTTTTGGATTTTACTAATTTTCTGTTGTTGCAGTGAATAAGTAGTTAAATGATAAAGAGAGAGTTGTTGCTGCCTTGGAGAATCCTTTGATTTTTGCTTATTAAGCAAAACAAGTAACTTCAAATGTAGACATTCATGCCAAAATTAACAGTAAACTTGCACCAAGAGATTTCTAGTAAAAATATTTCTTGGTCAAGAATAACCCAAACAATGACCGTGGTGTCAACAAGGATAGATCCAGAAATATTATCATGGGGGCCAATAACATATATAATATTAAAAAATTATGCAAAAATTATATAATATAAAATGTATTACAAAAATATACCGAGAATATTTAGAACAACATAATTCGTATTTTCAAATTTTAAACTATTTGAATGTAGTGGATTCTATACAATTTTTCTTTATGATGAATGATTCCTCTATTTGTTAACCCAGCTGACTTATGTAGGGATTAAAAATTTTAAACTATTTGAATGTAGTGGATTCTATACAATTTTTCTTTATGATGAATGATTCCTCTATTTGTTAACCCAGCTGACTTATGTAGGGATTAAAATCAGAATTGGAGAAAGCTTCCCCTGCTTTGGGCCATAGTGCTATCTACTTGAAAGAATCACGCATCAATGCCTTGCCAAGGTTGGCATTCAGTTTTGGATATGATATTTTTTAGATTTTGGCTTTTTGTTTACTTTAGTCTACACCACATGAATGTGATCTCAGAATGAGTACATTTTAATGTAGCATGATGTAGCCTCCATTGTATTAGGGTGTAGTTGTATTTTCCCTTGGTATACGATAGTGCATCTCTTGGTTGAGCTTCATTTCTTCATTGCTAATTACTATTTGCTCAGCCAGCAGCTAATCTTGATATGGTTCACTATTTTGCATATTATTAATTTAAAGATATCAATTTTTATTTTGTTGATCACTAATCTGAGTTTGTTAATGATAGGGTCTATGTTCTCACTCTGGGCATTTTACTTTAGCTCCTAAGAGATGAGGAAGGAAAAAATCTTGGTCTGAAAGGCAGTGAGAAAAGCTCAGTTCAAAAAGATAACAATGAAAAAATGGCAGATGCAGAGGTAAGGAAACTTAGACTCCCATTCCATACCATATGACACACATACCTTATTGTGCATAACTAGCTATAAGCCATACCCTTAATTTTTTTCATTAATTCAGGGATCTTCAAATGGAGGAGGCGAGCCATCTGTAGCTCCAATGGAAGAGGGTAAAATTGACCAAATTCCTCTTTCTGCTATCTTCTTCGTTTCCTTTTTGTTTCTTTTTCCCTATTATCAATCCTCTTGCTGCTTCTGACACTCATTATCTGTGTCCATAGGTGAAAAAGTAACGCATATGACTGGAATATATGATTTGGTTGCCGTATTGACCCACAAGGGTAGAAGTGCTGATTCGGGACATTATGTTGGTTGGGTCAAGCAAGAACATGGTGTGTGAAAATTCTGTTCTTTATCTCAAAATTTTGTTGGTTGTCCCCACCACAACTTTCAACCCCTCTCAGGTAATTCTGTTCTTTATCTTAGAATAATGATCACAATTTATATTACCATGACTACTACGATGTCAGAAATGTAGAAATAGTAGACAGCTGCCACCCTTTTTTATGTGTCTTGTTCACGAGGTGAGATGATACTGATAATTAGAGGCGGCGACATTGCTTATCGACCTTTGGTCAATTTGTCATTAAATCATTATATGGTATTTCATAACATGTGATTTTCGAAACAGATAATGTCATTATGGACTGGTTACAAAATATATCTGAAAAAGGATAAGAGAAGGAACAAAAAGGCAAAGTTTTCTTGTGAGGAAAGCAGTGATGATGAAGAAAAAGAAGCAGCAGTAAGAGCAAGTGAAGTGAATTTTGCAGATAAGATAAGTGGAATTAACACAAGACCTCCTTCACCAACTTCATCTATTAATTATTAGAGCAGCAAAAATTGTTCAAATAAGTTAGGAAATTGAATAAGAGTTGCTTGCAACATAGGTCTTTCAATTTACTAGTATGAGAAAAATCATTTAGAGCCCTTTGGATACCCATTAACAACTTTTAATTTATTCAATACACTTTGTTGATGTATGTTTGTTACTTATTATTATAGTTGATGTATCAATACACTTTGTTTATATTTTGAATTATATTGACTTGCTTGTTTATAGTACTTTTCTTTTAGTTTGATAGTACAATGAATTTAATTATTTTTGAAATATTATAAATATTCAAATACAAATTAGATAAAAAAATTTATTTATTAAATTTATATTTATTTTGTATGAAAA
>NC_029793.2:110988099-110989962 GCF_000816755.2 Arachis ipaensis | reverse complement strand
TAAAAATTTGCATTAAATTTATATTTATTTTGTATGAAAACAAGTTTATTTTGCAATAAAAAAATCTAAAAAAATTCTATTTTACCTTACTGACAGATTTACGGACGGATTTTCTGTCTGTATTCAGAGTGTGGGATGATTTTCCAAGGTTCAAATTACAGACGAAAAATCTGTCGAAAAATCTGTTGCCAATTAACGACGGAAAATCCGTCTATAATTACTGACGAAAAATCCGTCGAAAAGTTTACCGTTTCAGGGAAATGGAGGGGAGAATTTACCGAGGAAAAATTTGTCGATAACTGGTAAAAATCCGTCGGTAATTTTTCGACGAAAAAAATCCGTCAGTAAATAATTTTTGACGAAGCTTTTACAGAAGGATAAAATCTGTCGGTAACCAAAAATCCGTTTGTAATAAAAACTAAATCTGTTTATAAATCTTTCTGTATTAAGCAATTTTTTAATTGTGAGATCAAACTCTACACATTTTAAACATAAATTAATAGAATAAAATAACATAAATAATTATATTTCTAACCTACTTAATGATTAATGAATTAGAGCAGTTGAATTAATATAATTAACATGTGACTTTAATTATCTTTACACGTTATTAATGGTCGACTTCTTAAGATGATTTATTAATTAAGTTGAGAAATTCTAATAGATTTTTTATATTATTATTGGTAAACTTATTATGATAATTTACTCTAATTACATTAATATCATTCATAATTTATGATTAATGAGATTTATATATAAATAAGGCTGAATCTCAACAACTCTATTGTATTTCGGACCCTTTTTTCTGCATTGTAATATTATTGGTTATGTTGTGCTATATGACTGCGATGTTGTTATGTATAATACATAAATGTATGTATGATTATGTGTGTTTACTATTGAGCAGTGCAGCATTATCATATTATTTGTAACATTTGGCTCTCCATGAAACAAGAGTCTCTAGCCTAATAATAATAATAAAAGAACGAAAATGTCTGATAACCAAAGAAAATCAGCCAAAAACAGCCATAAATTATCTTATTTAGCATTCAACCAATTATACAAGAGATTTTTTGTATAGCAATACTTTGATTTCCAATTTAGGCAGAACTCTTAGATTATTTATCTATTACATCACAATCATTTATCTCATAAATTAAATATAATATTGTTATTAAAAAATTAATAACAAAAAAACTAATTAAAAGCCTTTTAAAAAGAGGAGAAGTAAACTTTTTCTATTAATGTATCGCCTTTTTAAAATTTACTATCAAAATATCACTCTTTTAAAATTAATTATTTAAATGTTTCTTTTACATTATTATAATTAATTATAATATAAAATAGCATATTAAATGTCATCCTAACTAAAAAATAGTATTTAGATAATAGTTTCAAAATAAAAACATTTATAATAAGTTTTGGAAAAAATATCACATTAGTAAAATAAAAGAATCGGTAGAAGTGAATATACGAGAAAATTTAGGGGATCGGCACTTTTATTAAAATTTAACCATCACTTAACCAGCAAAAGAAAAGTAAGTAATCTCACACTATTGGATAAAATCTCACACCATTAAAAACACTAATAATAACTAATTGATAGTTACAAATCACAAAATTTACTGATCTCCTAATCCTCATCGTGAATATACACCAGGGATAGTGAAGCCACCTGTTCCTGTGAAGGCGACAGATATGGCGATGGCGACTGCAACCAGCAAAACAGAAGACCAGGGAAGTGAGTGATGAGTGATAACACAAAGCAGAATGAGTGACGATGCTGCAGCAATGTAGAGGACCGCAGGGCAATGGAAGAAAGGTGTAGGGATTCTGTCTAAAAAGGTTAAAAAAGACCGATAA
>NC_029793.2:110970494-110987751 GCF_000816755.2 Arachis ipaensis | reverse complement strand
ATATGAAATATACACTAAAAATTAATTAGTAAAATTAATCATTAATATAAAATATATATTAAAAAATTATATTAAAATAAATTAAATAATAATATATAAATTTATAAATAAATACTTAATAATTAATTTTAGTAATTGATTTTAAGATGGGTTAAGTATGATTTCAGTTTTTGTATAGGGCGAAAATTTTTTCATCCTTAACCTTTTTTTGCATACAAAATTTTTCTTAAGATTTAACTTTGTTTTAAAATCGTCCCTAAAGTTTAACTTGGTTCTAAATTTTTGGCGGCGGAAGCGGAAGCGGAAGCAAAGGTGGATCGTGTACGGTTTCTTCTTCTTTTCTTCTTCTCCTTCTTCTTCTTCCATTCCTCTTTTGCAGGAGTAGAAACACTCTCTTTTATTTTATTTTATTTTATAATTTTTTTGTTATGGATAATTCGGTCCAAAATTTTAAGATTTATATAAAAATGACAATTTTAAAACTTGGTTTTAAATCTTAGAAATGATTTTGTATAAAAAAAATTTAAAAAAAAATTTAGGCCTATACCTTAAGAACCAAAATCGTATTTAACCTTTTAAGATACATATGATATTTTTTTTTTGAAAAAGTATTTACATTATTGAGCATTACATATATGCATCAGGCCTTGAATCATTTGAATGAAGTGATTATCTACTCACCATAGTAGGTACAAAACTCTAATATCTTACATTCAATTTTTAGCCAAAATTATTATCACTAACTCGTTGAGTTCTTCTAATGTTACCAATGCACTTAGGCAACAGAAGCTAAGATAACTAATTGGTCCGTCGTCCCGTGCGGAATTTCGAATATGTTAGAAATAAGAGAGTAATCTAAAGAAAGTATTTTGTGTATTATTCGATTTTAGGTATATATAACTGCTAGAAGAATCAAAATAATAAAAGCATAAAATCCTATAATTAATGTACAGATACATTATATAAATACAAATGATACTAATTGATCCAATTTGATTCTAATTATTCTCTTAACATCCCCCCTCAAACTCAAGTGGGAGTTAAGGATACTATTTTAAGTTTGGATAACAGAGTCCAAAAATGAGTCGAATGATGAGCCTTCATGAAGATATCAGTAGTATGATCCAGTATTCCAACAACGATGAGACAAACAGCATCAATAAGAATATGTTGCCGAACAAAGTGACAATCGATCTCAATGTGTTTAGTGTGTTCATGAAACACATCATTATGGGCAATCTGAATAGCATTGCGGTTGTCACAAAAAATATTAGTTGGGGATGACTGAGGAGCACCCAAGTCTTCAAGAAGCCAACAAATTGAGATAATTTCAGTAGTGGTGTCAACGGGAGCACAGTATTCAGCTTCTGTGCTTGATCGAGTAGTGAATGTTTGCTTCTTAGCTCGCCAGAAAATGAGAGAGTCTCCAAGAAACAAATAATAACCAGTAGTGAAATGACGATTAGTGGGATCACCAGCCCAATCAACATCTGAGTACGCCTGAAGGGATAAAGATGAATAGGGAGAAAAATAAAGGCCATGGAATAGGGTGCCTTTGATATAGCAAATTCAAAGAACTGCCGCATAGTGAGTAGTACGAGGAGCTGACAATAACTAGATAAGAACATGAATCGGATAAGCGATGTCTGGTCGGGTGATAGTTAAGTAGACGAGTCCTCCAACTAATTGTTGATAAAGAGTAGGATTATCCAAAACAGTGCCATCCATAGGAGTAAATCGAACATTAGGCTCAAGAGGAGTAGACTCAGTGCCACTATCTGTAAGTCTGGCTTGAGCAAGAAGATCTGAAGCATATTTAGCTTGAGAGAGATAGATCATCGATGGATATGACTTCTAGACCAAGAAAATAGCTGAGAGAACCAAGATCTTTCATCTCAAAAGTAAAGTAAAGGGACGCCTTGAGATCAGAGATACCATCAACATCATCTCCAGTAATGATCATATCATCAACATACAAAAGTAGAAGAACAACTCCATGTTCGCTTTTACAAATGAAGAGAGTATTCTCATGAGGGTTGCAAGTGAAACCAAGATTACGTATGGTAGTACTGAACTTATCAAACCATTCACGAGGAGCTTGCTTCGATCCATAAAGTTCCTTGCGAAGGAAACAGACCTTACTAGAAGGACAAGGATATCCCGGAGGTGGTTTCATATAGACTTTCTTTTTCAAATTCCCGTTAAGAAATGCATTCTTCACATCTATCTAACTCAGAGACCATTTTTTAATCGTAGCAATGGCAAGGAGAGCTCGAACAGACGTGAGATGAGCAACAAGAGCAAAAGTCTCTTCATAATCAATACCATACTCTTGTGTACAACTTTGAGTAACCAATCATGCCTTATAACAATCAATAGAACCATCAGAGCGAGTCTTGATCTTGTATACCCATCTACTACCCACAACTTCTTGATCAGAAGGAGGATCAACCAAATCCGAAATGTGTGCTTTTTCAAGTGCTTTAATTTCTTCCTACAATGCTTGCTGCCAATTTGGATTGGTAGAGGCTTCTTGGAATGACCGAGGTTCATGATGATGAAGAATAGTAGAAAAACAGTGATAATAAAAAAGATGAGGAGGTGGATTTCTTACCCTAGAAGAACAAGTGAAGGAAGGAGGCATGACAGCAGGAACAGAAGCATCGTCCAGTCTGGAATCATCGAGAGATGGAGAAGATGGAAGAGAAGGGGCCTCGAGGGTTGCACTGGAGGTAGACCCTGTAGTATCATCACTAGAAAAGAGATCAACATTGGGGTTTAGTAAAAAACGGTGACAGAGTAGAAGGAATGGACTCAAAAGAGGAAAAACTAGAGAACATGTAATGCTCCCAAAAGACAACATGACGAGATATACGAATGCGTCGAGAGATAGGATCCCAAAAACAATAACCCTTATGTTTAGAACCATAACCAAGAAAACAACATATGCGAGCCCGAGGTTCCAGCTTATTGTGTTCATGAGGCTGAAGAAGGACAAAACAGACATAACAAAAAATACGGAGAGAAGTGTAATCAGGAGAAGTTTGATAAAGACGCTCAAAGTGAGTATTGTTACCAAGAATAGAAGAAGGGAGTCTATTGATAACATGAACATCAGTGAGAACAAATTCACCCCAAGCACGCTCAGGACAGGAAGAGGAAATAAGTATCGCACGAACAGAGTCAAGAATATGACGTTGTTTACGCTCAACTCTGCCATTTTGTTGAGAAGTTTCAGGACAAGAAAACTCAGACAAAGGACCCTGTTCAGCGAGAAAATTTAAATGTTTGGAGTCACGATACTCCATAGCATTATTCCGTCTGAAGATTTTAATGACCTTTGAAAACTGAGTCTGAATCATAGTGGCAAAGTTAATATAAATCTGAGACAGCTCATGATGATCAGTCATCAAATAAATCCAAGTAAACCGTGAATAATCATCAATAATGACTATAAAGTATCGAGCCCCTCCCATAGAAACGGTGGGAGCGGGACCCCAAACATCAGAATGAATAAGATCAAAAGGAGAGCAAGCAATAGAGAAATTATTATAAAAGGATAAGGTAGGTTGTTTTACAATTTGACAAGAAATGCAATCAAACGACTCATTTTAAACTTGACCTAAAACACCCGTAGACATAAGAGGACGCAATATTCCTAAGAAGCCGTGGGCAAGACGACGGTGCCACATGTGAAGAGTAGGTGGAGAGGAAATAGCACAGAGATTTTATGTAAAGGGAACATGAAGATTTTCGAGCTCAAACAAATGTCTGACCTTACAACCAGTCCTGATGATCTTTCTCTTCCGACGATCCTGCACACGACAACCAGAAATAGAGAAAGTGACATCAAAATCGAGTTTAACAAGTTGACCGACAGAGATAAAATTAAAATTCAATTTTGGAATAAAATACTTATCAGGAAGATGAATATTGGACTGTGAAATAAATCCTTGATATGTTGCATGCAGGAGGGAACCATTAGCAGTGTCGATAGATGGTGCATTTGTAGTGGTAGACAATGGCGAGAAAAGATGACATAAAGGAGACATATGATTAAAATAACCAGAATCAAAATATCATTTATTACCTAGAAGGGTGGAAAGAGTACCAGGGGTATTTACCAGAAAAAGAGAGAAGTTGCTTAAGAAGAGATTTAATGTCTGATGGAGAGACAGAAGGTGTGTTCAGAGAGGTAAAAGGGGTGGACTCAGTAGCACCAGCAGCAGTAGAAGCAGGCACATGTGGAGAGTTGTTGGGACGAGTTTGATACTTGTTCTGATCTGAACGTGGTGGTCTAGTAGGATAGGCAGTAATCAAGTGATCCGAGAGCTTACAATAATGGCAGAATAGTTTCGGACAGTTGGGGCCAATGTGACCATTTTGTTTGCACTTATGACATTCAATAGAGGAACAGTCGAAGAAGGAATGCCCATGACGGTTACAGTTTCGACAGATTTTGCCCTTTTTGTCGGTGGCAGCAAAGACAGTTTCACTCTTAGAACGAGTCAATCTCAAGCACTTTTCTTTAGACTTAAGACGAGAAAGAGCATCTTCAAGACTAGGCAAGGAATTATGATGAAGAAGAGAAGCCCTGACCAACTCATAGTCATCAGTAAGTGACATAAGAAATTGGATGAGACGTGTTTGGTTCTAATAATCCTCATATGCCTTAGCATCGGTCGGATCTTTAAGAACAGGCTCACAAGAGGTCAATTGATCCCAAATAATTTTTATTTGAGCAAGAAAATCAAAAACTGTTTGGTCACGTTCTTTCTTAAGGCTATGAAGCTCCTTTAGTAGTTGGTACTGATGAGAGAGATCAGAAATAGTGTAAAGCTTTGCCAAATGATCCCATACCTCTTTAGCAGTTTCAAAACGCCCAAACTGTAAATGAATGCCAGGAGTAGAAGTGTTGCAGAACTAAGTGATAATCTAGTAATTTTTACAATTCCAATATTCCAATTTCTCTGCAAAGTCCTCCTCAGCAACCTCCTTGGATTTGGAAGTCCCATCTTTGGATTTGTCAATCACAGTTGGCTTAGCAGGATAAACAATATCACTAGTTACATATCATCATAATTTTCGCCCTTTATGAAATCCTCGCATAGCTTCAACCCAATGAGCATAGTTGGAGCCATTAAGGACAACAGGAATAGGTTGAAAAACATCTGGTTTCTCCATAATAACAGAAACAAAGGCAAAAAAGAGAAGAAATTGCAAATTTAGGGGAGAAAATGAGAAAACGAATGGCAAAATCGAAAAGAGCTCACCAAAAAATCTTAAGGAGGGTCCGGGTTACGAAGCAGATCGGTCAGGCGCGTGGGTCGAGCACGGGTCCGTGGAGCTCTGCTGACACGTAGCGTGACACGGAGCCGTTGATCTGGGACGCCGATCGGAGGCGTCTGGAAGGATCGGAGAACTTCTTCAAGCGGACAGGAAACTTCAAGTAGCGCGTCTAGCGGTGATTCTGGAGGCGTTGGAAACGTTATGACGAGAAGAAGGTGATGGTGGCAGCGGTGAGGAACCAATGCATCGGAAAGGAGTCGAAAAGTGAGGACAAAATACTGCCAGAGGTGACAAAATAAAAGAGCTAGAAACCAATTGTTACTGGAAAAAAATAAGCTAAGCTCTTGATACCATGTTAGAAATAAGAGAACAATCTAAAAAAAAGTGTTTTGTGTATTATTCAGTCTGAGGAAAAGTACAATGTACAAGGGGTATATATAGCTGCTAGAAGAATTAAAGTAATAAAAACATAGAATTCTACAATTAATATACAAATACGCTATATAAATACAAATAATACTAATGGATCTAATTTGATTCTAATTATTCTCTTAACAGAATAAATAAAACTACGATAATGCTAGGTTGATGATAACTAAAATCATTAATATGATATTTATAATATATAGAATATTTAAAATTATATATTTGTTATATTTAAAATTATATAATTAATTTAATAATAATTAATAAATATTAAATAAAATAATTTTAAATTATTTTAATTAATTTTTTTAAATATTATTTTAAAAATAAGAGAGAATTGTATGTAAGAGTAAAAAAGGGTATACCTTTGTAAAAGAGCGTGATGAGAAATAATCCGATGGAGAAATGAAAATAATAATACCTAAACAATTGCTTCAATCTCTGCAAGGAAAAAAACCAAACATTGCCACATAAGAGAACTACTTTTTCAAAATATAACTCTAAAATTACAAGTTTGTAACTACACAAAAATGTGAAAAATTATAAAATCAACAAGAATTCTAGTTAAAATATTGCACCAAATACGAGGGTTGCAATTCTAAAAAGAGAATTTTAAATTTCAGTTGACAATTTAACTTTTATACGTGTTAAAGAGTTTCATACATTATTTATAAGATCATTTAAATGAGTAATCAGTCATTCATATAAATATATATTAAAATAAAAAATACATATTAAAAAATATATATACTTATATAAAAATATATAGTACTGATTTTTGGTGTGCATGGTTAGATGATCGTACAAAATTCTTTACGTTGTTCAAACTTTAAAATTAAACTAAAAAAGAAATTCAAGTAAACTCCAAGCTAAAGAAAGGACATAACTAGGAAGGGAGGAACATTGTTAGTTCCGCATTTTAGTGGGTGTATGAGGGAGGAAGTGACACCGTTTAGGTTCGTGGGTGCGTGGATATGGGATTGCTACTTTTCTATACTATCTATAAGTATGTTTGTCTATTTTTATAAATGAAAATGTTTTTTCTGTAAAAAGAAAAGAATGACCTAGCTAGTAAAGACTTTAACTGTTAGAGGAAGTTCACCGCACCCCCGGCGAACTTTATAGGTGGGTTCAGTACCAAAGTAATTCTCCACACCTCCTTGTAGAACCCTGATGCTGATTGTTGAATCGGCCTTGACCATCGTGAAAATGTGTTGTATAGTCACTTTCGAATCCAACCTATGATGATCTTTCCCCATCGAAGTTTGCATGCAAGTATGATGACCAATGTATCTCCTAACCTCCCACCTTTCTTGCTTTCGGTGATATGATATGAGTATGCTCCAATTACAACCAGGTCCGAACTGGATACATCGTGCATTGTACCTCTAATGGTCACTCTCTACTATTTTGTACTCCGCAGCCCTCCTGATGCTGTACTGCTTAACTGCCAACATGACTTCTTCCTTGTTCCCAAATTATTGTCCAACCTCAAACTCGTTGCTTGGATCTTCTTCAGAACCTCCTTGGGTAAATGACCAATCCGAAGTCATTGCATCGAGATTCAACCTCGTGAAATGATCCAGCCGGTCATATGATCGAGAAATAGCAGGCTGTGTCAGAGCAATCTGTGTGTCACCGTAGTAGTTCATCTCCTCTTCCTCGTCACCATCATCAGGGATTTCGGGTGGTTCTTCGTCAGCATCATCTCCATCATCGAGGTTGACTTCATACACCTCCATCATCAGATCTCTGATAAGAGAACCGTCATGACTTTCATGACCGTCATCCATTAAGTCAACGTTACGAACTTCAACATTAGACCCCTCCTGACTATCCTCAGGTGGCATATTTAGATCTACCATCTTCCTTCTGATAGTTCGTCTAACAACTCCACTCGTCGGACTATCATCAACAGTATCTGCAGATGATCCTCGGCCACCAAAGTTAACAAGAAACACGTATAATTCCAACAGATAAAAATTGGTCCATCGATTGTGCCACGACCTTATAAGCCATACGTCCTCGTCGTTGCACAACTGGTACCTAATTGAAAACAATAGAAACATCGCTCACAATGATGGTCTGATAAATATACTAGTAACAGAGACAAAGACAACACAACAGTAATATATACCTTTTATAAAACAAATTGCCATCTAACTCGGTCGGATATCTGTAGTAAATTTTTTTCACCCTTTTAGATTCTTGTTGTCCGATGAAATGCAATATCACATCCTTCAAACCTGTTAAACTGTTGACTTCCAGTGTCATATAGGTAATTATCGGTTGACCCGATCTAAAGACAATTGAACCTTCTTCATCATACACTATTTCACCATCGTAATGAATGGATAACAATATATTTTCTGACATCGTAGCGACAATGTTAATAGTGAGAAAGAAGGTAAACAAAGAAATTGTGGCTACTTGATCTTTCTCTCCAATAGGCCTGCTTTTATTTCCGAACTCATCATAGAGTTCGCCGAGGGGTGCGGCGAACTCTATATAAATTATAGAGTTCGTCGGGAGGTACGGAAAACTCTATATAAATTATAGAGTTTGCCGGGGGGTGCGGCAAACTTTCTCTTATTCCAAAAAAAAAAATCGTATCCTTGAAAATAAAACTGGAAAATATTTTCTGGAAAAATAATTAATTATTTTATTTTATATATGAAAAAAATCCTAACTGTGCACAAGCCCAATGGCTTTATTTTATTTGAATGAATCCAAATTACAGAGACAAGAGAATACAAATAGTGTGGTACGCAACAAGGCACAAGGCATAGCGTGTCACTAGCTAACACAGACTTACATAAACTATAAATCTCAAAAGCATGCATAATTGATGATGATAGATATATAATATATTTTATTCAATGCTAAATGAAAGCAAAGCCAGCTGAATTTTAAACTTAATGAAGTTATGGTTGAAGACGCGATCAACGAGTAAACTCGATCAGAGGACCATACGGCTTGAAGGCGGATGGGGTATTATTGGTCCTTTACCATTTTCAAATGAAAAATCATTATCATCATCATCAAAATGTATATTTCCATTGGCAGCACTTGAAGGTCACAGATTTGATATCCATCTTCCGAGGCATGTCGGATCGGGGCACCTATAGATGATCAGCCCACTAGAAGGAATGTTATGCAATCAGAACTTCATGCAAGGCGGATCTTTTGGCTTGTGGAGTTGGGAATAGTAATTGTAAGTGGTGTTAAGGCCTAAACCCAATATATTGGTGTTAGTCAAAATAAAACAAATTTAGAATATCTAAAGGAGGAACTCGTTTGGTATTTTTAAAGGCAATGAAACTTATCGGAAAGGACATATCGACAAGAAAGACAAGTTCGATCGACAGGGCTCATCAAAGAAAAGTGAGATAATCGAAATGATGAAGAAATTGACAAAAAAAGACAAACAATGGCAGTTATAACATCATTCAAGGCGCTAGAACAGTTACTCAAGAATTCACGCACATGAAAAATATGTTGGATCTTGATTGGTTGAAGAGTCTTATAAATAGTTGAAGAATGGAAGGAAAAGAGGTTGGAATTCAGTTTCAAAAAATATTTTCACACACTCATGTCTCCGGCGAATTTCTGAGTCTTCAAAGAGCTTTCTTTTCTGTTGGATTCCTTTCATGTCTTTAAATTTTTTTTAAGCTTTCTGTAACTTTTCCATTTTTTTGCAAATTTGTTGCTTTTCTTTAAGATTTTAGTGTTTGTATTTGAATTCAAAGCCCTTTGACTTTATCGAAGGCATTTTATTGCTTTCTTTTAAATTCGAAGTTATTTCCTTCATTTTAGCAATTTCGTTTTGTTCTTTTTCAAGTAATTTTCTTTAATATTTCAAATTTTCCCTTCGTCATTTTGATCATGTAATAGAATCTTTGGTACACTTTCGAAAATTAGTACTGATGAGAGAAGTAGGTTTTACTCCCAGATTATTAGATATCGAACCAATCCAGATTTATTAAAAATTTGCAAAATAAATTGGCACGTTCAGTGGGACTGTTTTGAAAAAAAAGTGTGTCAAAAGTTCTTTGTAATGGTTTAGTTTATGCAGCTTAGAAGTGGAAGAATTATACACATGGCGGACGAAATTTCTAATACCAATGGTGGATCAGTGAATAATGATAATGCTTCTATAGTTGCACAAACTTCTGCAGAGTTAATGTCGCACATGGAAGGTAGTACATTGGGAGAAAATGCGATAGTTAACAACCCCCTGTTGGGAATTATGGGCGTAACCTATGCCCACGAATTGCTCCAACACAAACACAACTGCCAGTAACTGCAGGTTGGCCTCCTTTTGGCCTTCCTCTAGGTTACACTCCACCTATGAGTGGTTATGGGCCTCCAATTCGATTTGAAAATGCATCAGGAGCGGTTAACAATCAACTGCCTTTATAGCATCCTGAGTTTACCCGTGATTATCAAACGGGTTCAACATCAAATGGCCCTGGTTCGATGGTAGTGTTTCAATAACATGTCAATGAAAGTCATTACGATTTAGTTAATTTATTGACTCAGCAAATGACTACTATTTTGCACCCTATGATGGCTGATCATGAGACAAAGTTTGAACATCTCGCTAGACAAGTCGAGCGGATTGCTCGAATTGTTGATTATGACGAGGGTGATTGACAAAATGTTGAAGTAAATCCAGAGGATTTAGAAGGCAATTATTTGATGTGTTTCGATATTGGTTTTGCCAAAAGGCAAGATGTTGCTTTCGATAAAAGATTTAAAAGGGAAACCTTATTATAAGTTTCATCAATCAACTAGCCATTTGACTAATAATTGTATCAGTTTCAGGGACTTGATCTAAGAAGCAATTATGGAGAGAATATTGAAGTTCGATGATGGCAAAAAAAATATGAAACTTGATACTGATCCTTTCGATGCTGGAGCAAATTTTGTTGAGCCTATTTTCTTAGGGATCAACATGGCTGGCTTCACTTATGAATTTGACACTGCTTTAGTAGATTTTGAAGCTAATGTTTGATTAGTGTATCCTGGTGTTAGTGAGGGACTGTTAGAGTTTCTAATGTAGCCGAAATTAAAGGATCAGGATGTGTCCCGATGCCCTTAGTGTAATGTTGTATTTGATGCTAAGGCTGCAGCAATATTTGAAAAAGAAAGAATGAAAAAGAAGCTAGCTCATAATGAAGAACAGATTCCTCAGAGTCATCCCCCTCGATGACAAGTTGGTCAGAGTTCTCAAAGTTCTCGAGAAAATTTAGTTCCTCCACTTAATCATTCACAAGCTTTGGGAGTCCAATGGATTAAGAATTTTTAAGAGTTTTGAGATCGTGAGACGTTCCAATATCGACAACGCCAATTCCAAAGGGGTTATATGGGTTCTAATCAAGGTTGGTATCCATACTCCCGAGGAAGGGCGAGAGGTAATCAAGGTGAAAGAATTTCACGTCCAATTGCGCCAGAGAGGCCATCGAATTGCATGTCCAATTGTGCCAGAAAGGCCATCGACCTTGACAGACAAGGGGGCAACTCCTTCCGTTCATTCATGAATAATTTTTCCTGTTGATGGAGAAACTAATCCTAAAGGGATTACTTTATCTAAAAACGAGAAAGGGAAGTCTATCGAAGTTACCCCGATTAAAACTAATGACAAGGATGCTGATCTTGACGAGGAGTATTTCAATGAGGGAGATGAGGAATGGTGTGTACCATCTCCATTATCCCTACAAAATATCTGGGAGAATATGAAGGGAACCTGGATGAAGATTATGATGTGGAAAGTAAGGAAGCTTTTACTTTCATCTGTGAAAATGAAGAGTTGGGTTGTTTCAAAAAACCAACTGAAAAGAAAAAGTCGCACCTTCGACCTTTGCACATTACTGCCCACATAAGTGGTATTTGTATTAACAAGGTTTTGGTCGATGGTGGAGCAGCAATTAGTTTTTTGTCAGAACGGATGTTGATCAAGGTGGAAAAATATTTCGATGATTTGATTCCTACCAATATTTTAGTAACTGATTACAGCGGAGTGTCAACCCCTGCAAAGGGTTTAGTAACTCTTCAAGTGCAAGTAGGGTCATCATCTCGTAACACTATTTTTGTGGTGGTATCCTCTAAGGCTAGTTATAATCTCTTGCTTGGTCGAGATTGGATTCATGGTGTTGGGATTGTACCTTCGACCGTGCACTAGAGTATTCTTCTTTGGACTGATGAAGGAAATTCTGAAGTGATAAAAGCATATTCGAGTCTTTATATGAAGCAAATGCATGTCGATTTTAAGGTATTTAATTACAAACTAGTACCCCTCAATGTCGACAGGGTGCTCAACTACTACAACTGCAAAGGTTGTTTCTTATCAATAGATGAACTTTAAGCTTCCTCAGCCAAAGCTCAATTATACTCCTACAGGGTGGGAGTAGTTGATCTTGAAGTATAATAGCTCAAAACCATCTCGTCATGGCCAAAGAACAAGATGTTTCAAACTATTTAGTTTCTTTAGAGAATTATCTAAGTAGTTTTAATTCTGCACGAAATATTTCTTTTTCTAGATATGATTTTTCTGATAAAGTTGAATTGAATAGGGATTTCAATTCAACATCTTCAATTCCTAGTGCAGATTCGATTCCTACAACCGAATATAGTTCTACTTTAGATGCTACATATATTTCCATTCCTAGGTCTAATATTATTGACCAATCTCATGTCGATGTATCTCAAGATCTCTGTGTGGTAAATAACTTGATTGCTGATTCAGTTGATAATAAAACTTATTTTTATTCACATGATTCAATAGATCTTTCTTTCGAATGGATTTATGATTTGGAACCTTTGAATTTTGGAAAAATCTCAATTAATGATGATCATGTTGAAAGAGGCTTTGAGTCTCAAAATCCTTTTGAGGAGATCAATTTGGGGTTTAATGGTGATGTCAAACCCACTTATATTTGCAAAAATATTGATGAGGAATTTTGAGGAAATTTGATTAATGTCTTGATCGAATATAAAGATAGTTTTGTTTGGGATTATGATGAGATGCCTGGGCTTGACCGGTCCTTGGTAGAACATCGATTGGCTTTAAAGCCATTCTCTTGATCAGTAAAACAGGCACCTTGGCGATTTGCTCCTGAGATCAATCTTAAGATTAAAGAAGAGATTGAAAGATTGATTAAGGCAAAATTTATTCGAACAACTCGTTATGTTGATTAGGTATCGAATATTGTCCCAATAATGAAAAAGAATGGAAATTACGTGTTTGTATTGATTTTTGAAATTTGAAGAATGCCACTCCCAAAGATGAATATTTTATGCTTGTAGTACACATGTTAATCGATTCAGCAGCACGTAATGAAAATTTAAGTTTCATGGGTGGTTATTCTGGTTATAATCAAATCTTCTTATCCAAGCATGATGTATCGAAAACTGCTTTTTGGTGCCATGGAGCTTTAAGAACTTATGAGTGGATAGTGATGCCTTTTGGTTTAAAAAATGCTGGGCAACATATCAACGAGCCATAAATTTATAGGAAAATTTATGGAGGTGTATATTAATGACGTAATAGTAAAGTCAAATTCGATGGATCAACATCTCAATTATTTTTGTCAAGCATTCAAAACAATGAGACAGAAATGTTTAAAAATGAATTCTTTAAAGTATGCATTTAGAGCTTCTGCAGAAAATTTTTAGGATTTGTGGTACAAAAGAAGGGGATTGCTATCGATCAAAATAAAACTAAAGTAATTTTAGAGTTGCCTCCACCAACGTCGAAAAAAGAAGTGCAGTCTTTCTTCGAGAAGATAAGTTTTCTACGACATTTTATTTTCAATTTGTCTAGTTGAACTTGTGTTTTTTCACCCTAAGTCAAACTCAAAGATGAGTCCCAATATGTGTGGATAGATAAACATCAAAGGGCATTTGAATCAATAAAGGACTTCTTCAAAAGCCCCAGTAATGGCAACTGTTCGTCCTTTTGAACGATTAAAATTCTATGTTGTAGCTTTGACAAACACCATTGGATAGATGTTAGTGCAAGCTGATGAAGAAGGATGCGAAAGGGTAATTTATTATTTGAGTCAAGTCTTGTCCGATATCGAAACAAGATATTCTCCAATTAAAAAGTTATGTCTCTCTCTTTACCATGCTTGTATGAAGTTAAAATGTTACATGGTTGTAAAAACTGTAAGAGTGATTGCACATACCGATTTGGTAAAATACATGTTGTCTTATCCAATGTTGAGAGGACGATTGGTGAAATGGATGCTTGGATTGACAGAATTCGATTTACAAGATGTCCCAACTAAGGCTACTAAAGATCATGTCATAGCAGATTTTCTAGTCGAGCAGCCGAATAATCTCAATGACCAGGTGGTAAACATCATCGACATTGAAATTGAACCTTGGAGATTGTATTTTGATGGATCAAAACATAAAAATGCTGCTGGTGTTGGCATTCTGATTATATCCTCAAAGGGGATACCATCAAAATTTTTGTTTGAATTAAAATATCCATGCTCTAATAACGTAGCTGAATATGAAGCTTTGATATTGGGACTAGAGATTTTAATTAACAAAGGGGCATTAGAAGTCTTAATTCTAGGAGATTCTTAGTTAGTTTTACAACAGCCATCAAAATAATTTAAGTGCCATAATGAAAAATTACATAAATACTTGTCGACAGCATGGGAATTATTAGCATCCTTACGAAAGCTGTCTTTGGTTCATATTCCAAGAATTTAAAATGAAGTGGCTAATGAACTAGCTCAAATTGCATCGCGATACAAAGTACTTCCTGAGACTTTAGAAAGGTTGATAGAAATCCAACAAGTCTTCGTACCCGTTGGAAAGAGGGAAGTGTTGGCTATTGATGATTGGGATGATGATGATTGGAGAAAACCAATAGCTAAATACTTGAAAAATCCTAATATAAGAATTGATAGGAAGGATAAAATAAAGTTGATGAATTTTATGGTATTAGGGGACAAATTATATAAAAAATGTGTCAAAGGGAGTCTAATGAGATGTTTAAGCCAATCTGAGAGAATGATTGCCTTTGGAGAGGTTCATGAAGGTATATGTGGTGTCATTAGCCTGGTGAAAAAATAAAATGGATGCTTCGACGTGATCAAGTGTATTGGCCATCAATAATCAAAGATTGCATCGAGTATGCTAAAGCATGTCAGGAATGTCAAAAACATGGTGTAATACAACAAATTCATGCTTCTGAATTGCATTCGATTATAAAACCTTGGCCATTTAGAGGTTAGGCTTTAGATTTAATTGGAATGATTCATCTTCCATAATCAAAAATCATAAGTTAATTATGGTGGCTATCGATTATTTCACAAAGTAGGTTGAAGCCGTGGAAGAGTATATAATTCATCGATTTGGAATTTTTCAAACTTTATGTACTGATAAAGGTACCATGTTTACTAGTCAATGTATTATGAATTTTGTAGCATCAAGGGGGTATAACTATGGTAAACTTCAACCCCATATTATGCGCAAGCAAATGGCCAGGTTGAAGCTGCAAATAAAATTATAATAAATTTGATTAAAAAACAAATTAGTCAGAGACCTCGTTCTTGGCATGAAACTCTGAGTCAAGTTCTATGGGCTTATCGAAACTCACCAAGAGGCTCGACGAGCATGTCGCTTTATTAATTAGTGTATGGCCATGATGCGATGTTACCCTTGGATTTTAATTTGAATACTATAAGGATGATGAGACAAAATGAGTTGCCGATTGAGGATTATTGGAATGCGATGTTTGATGAATTAAATGATTTGGATAGTGAACGTATTTTAGCACTCAAAAATCTTATCCATCAAAAGGAGAATGTTGCCCGCAATTATAATCGACAAGTAAAAGAAAAGTGTTTTCAAGTTGGTGAATTGGTCCTTAAGGTTATTTTACTAATAAAGAAAAAATCAAAATTTTATGGTAAATGGTCCCAAAATTAGGAAGGCCCTTTTCAGGTTATTGACTTATATTTTGGAAATACATATCACGTTAAAAATATCGATTCCGGCATCGAGGTCAAATCAGTTAATGGAAAGTATTTAAAGCGGTATCAATGTTGTTGGGAGAATAATGTTTAATATATATAAGAAAGCAATGAATAACAAGTGAAGAGTTTCGGAAGTATTCAAAAAGAAAAACAACAAAATAAAAACTTGGCATCCCAAGTCTTCAAAGATAAGGCTCTAATAGATCTTCCAATTCAAATCAAAGGCGTACTCTTTCTTCGTCATAAGAACTATAGACAGTGATCTCATCGTGTTCTTCAAGCCACAGTCTCTCATATTTTCTCCTGAGGTCAGCCAAATCATTTTTCATCTCACAAATATCTCAAAAAAGATCTGTCTTCCTTTTTTGAGCTTTCAAGTAAGGCCCCTCTAGTAAAGCCTCTTCTTCACATATTTGGGCAAGTTTTTTTCGAGTTCTTCTATGCGCTGAGCAAATCGAGCTCGAGTGCTGGCAGCATGAGCAACATTGATTTCATATTCTTTATAAGTCTTTTATGCTGATTTATGAAAAGTGTCAACCTTTGTTGATTTTTTTTCAATGTCTGTCATTGCTTTCTTTACTTCAACCAATTTGTTATGAGAGATAGAAAGGTTATCGGCAATTTTTTCGAATTTCTTCACCACTTTTGAAAAGTTGATTGGAACTTGTTACTCGAGAGTAGAACTCAGAATATCCGAAAAAGTTGCATTCAAGTCATCCCAATTTATCCACACATCGATGGTATGTGTCAGGAAGGTAAGAAGAGTAGAAAACCTTTTGATAGCATAAGGAGTAAGTTCTTTTGGAAGCTCGTGTTCTAATATTCCTTCCATGGTCGGAATCGGAGTTATGAGAAATATGGGACATGGCAGCAAGGAGCTCAGCTAAGTCAGTCTCTGGTGGACTAGAAATAGTGGTTGGAGGAATTTATTGAGTTTCAGGGGTTTGTTTCAAAGGCTGCCCAAGTTGATTGATCGAATAAGAAAAAATTTTGACTTTCTGGATTAGCATGAAAGAGATGTGCCCCTTTTTCAATATTTTTTGCAAAAGGGATATTTTCTTTTGAAGGAGATCAGTTAAAAGTGAGATCGACATTGATCTTTGGAGAAGAGGATATATCATTAATAAATTGAACTTGTGGGAATTTTTCTTGGCTCGATTTCTTTGAGGTGTGGTCTTCGATGGTTGGACGATCGACATCTATAATAGGGGAAACAACTTCTTTGGTTACTCGTTTGTCAGATTATTGTGTGTTCCTATTAGTCGATAGATATTGAGAGATTACATTACCACTAGATGATGATCTCGAAAGGTGATCCCTCCCTTGATCAAGAATAACCTTTGCTGGTGAAGTGGAAGGAGGTTGTTAAAGAAGTATATCAAACTTTTTCATATCAAAGAAAGGAAGAAAGTTATTAAAGAGCTAATCGATAACTTTATTGCTATAATAATTATGGAATCTACCTTCGTGGTTATTCTTGGCTCAGAATGGTGTGAACGAGTATTTGTTTAGGTGCTACTCGATTCAGAACTACTTGAAGCAGA
>NC_029793.2:110962448-110970287 GCF_000816755.2 Arachis ipaensis | reverse complement strand
TGCTTCTGTGATAAAGAAGAAAAAGGTTCAAGACAAGAACTTTAAAATAGAAGACTGTTAAATATAAAAAAGAGGAAGGCAGAAGACTTAACCAAATTTTACCTTTTTTCTGTCATAGTCTTAGTTGAAGTTTTTTGTACCTTTTGTTTTTGTTATCTCGATATCTCTACTTTTCTCTTTAGAGCTTTTTGTGGGGGTTCTTTAGAGGTACCAGGATATGTTTTTATCGACCTCTTCATAATATCGTCAAATGAACAATCATATTGAGAGTAATAATTATCCCACCATTCGATGAAAGACTTGGTAACAAAGTCGCTATAAACAAAAGATAGAGGAGAATAGTGGCTTCGATTTTTCTCGCTGACATCAAGATATTTCTTAATATCTTCTTTCGATTTGAAGGTAACATGACAGAGAGCTGCGGATTTCCTTGGAAAGGGAGCTGGAATTGCTTGTGAAAAACTCATTTGTCTGGAAACATAATGTAGGGCATGAAGGTTTACATTGAATTGTTCCTTTTTAGTATTGAGGAATTCCCGTTGGGAATATTTCAATGGCAAGAAAGTTGGACCAGGTTATTGTTGTTCGAACCATGACTATCATCGTCTGAAAGGATATGGCGTTGAAACCATGATGGTCCACATCTTCAATCCGCAAAAGGGGCAAGCACTAGGTCTTCATTTCAAAAACTTTTGCATGAGTGGAATTTCAAAAATTCTTTCCAAAAAAGTTCATCGATCGAATGTGCATTTTTGAAATCTGGTTGTAAAGTGATCAATCAAAGGCTTTCAATGTTTTGTTTATCAAAAGTTGTGATTCACCCTTGTTTCATGTATTTTTTTAAGATGGCATTGAGCCAAAGTTGTAATAACCAAAAGGGGCCCTCTGTGCTGATTGAAGTCTTCTTCCGAAGACTATCGAGCATTTGCACTAACTCGTCATAAATATTTTCCAAAAGCAATTTGAATAAATTGAATTTGTGCCCTTCATGAAGCAAAGTAACTAATGAATGAACAATTTTTGCATTGAGATACTCCTCGAACAGAAAACAACAGCATTTAGCCAATAATAAAAAAGGCCACACATTCGTCTTCAGTAACAAGAGTGCCTGCCTTTCCCATATTGTGCTTAATAAACTCCCCATAAGAGTTTTTCTTAATGATATTGTATGTTCGATTGGGCTTCATATCGAACATAGCTATAGGATTGCCCATCAGAAGCCCAATAATAGCTACCACATCGAAGAGTGCAGGGCCAACCATCCCGCATGGAAGATAAAAGTTGTTTATAGTTTTGTTCCAAAAATATAGCGCAGCACCAATCATCTAATGATGCGTGATCGGTGGAAAATGGGAGAGTCAAAGGAGATCATGAATCCCATGTAATTTTCAAGCTTCACCTTTCACAAATTCAACCCTTTGGTACCAAATAAGGAAATTGGCATTTTTAAAAGAAATTTTGGCGTTCTTCCGGAAAGGTTGTTTACTATCGATGAAGGGTGATACAAGAAGATCTTGTTTAATAAGTAAGTCTTCCCCTTTAGCAGTAGGAAAATGGTGGAAGACTTTCTTGGCTTGGTCAGGGGATTTCAAAGTACTGACAAAACAATGCATGTCATCCTCAACAGAGAAGGGGAAGAGGATTTTCTTGTCATTTGTAGTATTGATTGGGTCCTCAATAACAATGTATGCAGCTCGAGATAGGATGCACAAATCGGATTGTTCGAAGGTTTTAGTTGCAATTTGTTTCCCTTTGTCTTTGGGTGATGTAGTTTCTAGAGTTTTAGATGAAAGCAATTACTTACAGAAAGGAAAATGGATGAACTTTGGAGTTGGAGCATAGAAGATTAGATGAAATCACTATGGCGTTAATGCAAGAATATTACTAGAGAAGAACGGCAAAGTGAAATGAGATTTTTTGAAGATGAAGGTTTCGAACTTTTTCAAAATTTGAAGACTTCCTTGAGAAGGTAAATGTTAAGGAGAGAGAAAACGATAATTAATGAGAAAACGTGCTATAGTGGGCCTTGTTTGAATTAATTAATTGTTTACGGATTTTAAATTTGCAAGATAGGATTGAACGTTTTAGCTCCAGTTTAATCTCGATAGACGTGTCAATTCTAAGAGGGTAATTTGTTAGTCAAAATAAAACAAGTTTAGAATATCGAGGTAGGAACTCATTTGGTATCTTTGAAGACAATGAAGCTTATTAGAAAGAACATATCGACAAGAGAGACGAGATCGATCGACAGGGCTCATCAAAGAAAAGTGAGATAATTGAAATGGTGAGGAAGTTGACAAATAAAGACAAACGATGGCAGGTATAACATCATTCAAGGCGCGGAAACAGTTACTCAAGAATTCACACACATAGGAAATATGTTGGATCTAGATTGGTTGAAGAGTCTTATAAATAGTTAAAGAAAAGAAGGAAAAGAGGTTGAAATTCAGTTTTAGAAAACACCCTTGCACACTCATATCCTCAGCGAATTTCTGAGTCTGCAAAGAGTTTTTTTTTATTTAGAATTCTTTCCATGTCTTTAATTTTCTTTTTAAGCTTTCTGTAACTTTTCCATTTTCTACAAATTTATTGATTTCCTTTAATATTTCAGTGTTTGTATTTAAAGAGCTAAGACGTATTTCTCTTAGCTCGGACTCGTGTGCAGGAGTGTTTGCGGTGCAGTTTGGTTTGGTTATTTAAAAAAAATCATCCGATTCGTTCGTTTATTAAAATTGCAGTTCAGTTTGGTTCGGTTATTTTGTCAAGATCATCCAAATCAAACCAAACCAATTAAAATCGGTTTGGTTTGATTCGGTTTTTTTGGTTTTTGGATTAATTCAAAGAAAAAACATGTCCAATTTAGTCAGAGTCATAAAAACAAAATTCCACACCAATAAAGAAATTATGTGCATAATTGTAACCCAGATGACTAAATAATTGTAACCCAAAACTAACAATCATAACAAAAAAACCAAATGACTAAATAATTTATGTACAGTTTTATCAGAGCCTAGATAATGAAAGGTAAAAAATCAAATTATTAGAAAGAAATAATCACAACCCAAAACTAATAATCATAACAACAAATTTAAAAAAAATTAAAATCAAAATCCTGAAATAAAAAGTAGAACCAACAATAAATGGAATAATCATAAGCAAACATCAAAAAAAAAATAAAAAGAACCAAATATCGGAAAAAGAATCGAAGATGGTGAGATGATGGTGAGATGACGGTGCGTCAGTGGCCACAAGGGAGTGGCTACGCTAGAGGGACATTACGGATTCAACGTCGGAGGCAAAGTGGAGGACAAACAACACGGCTTCAATGACGAACAACAAAAAGCCAGAGAAGAATGCCCAGATGGCTAGAGCACGACGGTGCTACGATTGTTAGAGATGGAAGGCGTAGGAAGAGGGGCTCGCTTAGTTGCTCTCTGTGCGCGATGGCAGTAGCAGCAGCACTGTGTGCGACGGCAACGACGTTGTGCGTATGCAGCGCTCTGAGTGAACGATGGCGAGGGAGCAAGGGAGAGAAATGGAGAGGCTACGACTGCGACGAGGGAAAGGGAAAGGCTGTGACGGCAACGGTAGAGAAGCTAACCGACTCTATGAGGAGGGGAATAGAGAGGGATTGAGTCTGAGTGATGGTTGAGGATTGGAGAAGATTGTGCAGCATAGGAGATGGGAAGGAAAGTGTGAGTGAGGGTGTTAGTGTATTGGGTTATTAGGGTTAGGTTTAATTTATGGATATTTTGGATCTTTAACTTATAGTTGCGGTTTGGTTCAGGTTTTCTACACTAGAACTGAAAATCAAACCGAACCAAAGTAAAAATAGCAAAAATTTAATTTTTCGGTTTTTTCGATTTTCAATTTATTCAATTTTCAGTTTTTTTAGTTTGGTCCGTCAGTTTTATTTGGTCTGGTTCGATTTTTAACATCCCTACTCGTGTGAATATAAAGAATATCAGAAAAAAATCTAGGAAACTAATATTGCACAAATAACAATACAGCCAACATTTAACATAAAAAAAGATATCTAAAACCCTTAAATATAAAAATGTTGGAAACTCAATTCAAAACATCTTAAATTAAAAACTAACAAAAATTTATTTTTAGTGGACTTTATGCTAAACTCGTTTGATAACTTACTATAGTGTTAGCTAATACTATATTGCTAATTCTCTAGTATTCTTCATCGTAGTAGTAGTATTATTATTATTGTTGTCGTCGTCGTGGTCATTTTACTTGAGCATATTTGTAGTGTTCTCATGTATCAATGATCTGTACATACTCTACGCAAATAAAAGTAGCAAGGATTGAAAAGTAGTAGTTCTTACCGTGACCCATGTTTGAATAGGAGGATGAATTTTAAATGCTGCGGGCCAAAACCATTTCCATTGTTGAGAAACAAAATATGAGATGGTAGCATAATCGAATGGGAAGACTTCTATGCCCCACAGAATGATCGGGCGCAGTGCATTTTGGTTCAAAACATTTCCATAAGCATCAGCCACCACCACAATAGGTTTACCTCGGTAATTCCACACTTGTTGCAATGGTTCGTAACCTTCTATGAGTGATAAATATTCCACCACATACCATGATGGCATCCTAGACTTCAAATACTGAAACCTTTCCTTATTGATTTCAAGGGTCCAATCTTCCACAACAGGCACCCACACAATCTTACCTATCTTATAATCGTGAATCCATGTTAGAGACGTTATTATCTCAAGGTCAATGTCAAGACCAGAAATGAACAAAAACAACTTCTCTGTTGTTATTAGTTCATCCAGGTTAAGCTGTCCATTGGCGAACCAAATTACAATTAGAAACGAGAAAAACATAAATTTGCAAATCTATATATAAACACACGGCATGTCATGGTGTTGAAATTTTATTATTACTGTCGCACTAATTACCAGTTCTTTGGTAGCATTGTTGGCAATTATATTATCAGGTTTGTCAACGTTGTTGGGATAGATTAGAGCTTTGAGAAGTTGCCAAATTCCTGGTGAAGGATTTTGGAAGGCCTCTAAACGCCAAATTAGATCTTCCAATGCCCCTGCAATAGAATAGAAGATAAACCTTAGAGTTAGTAAGTATAGATTTAAATAACGAGAAATGATTTAATTTTTTTATTTTTATAATTTAAAAAATAAATGTTAAATTTCTTAATTAATTTTTCCCGAGTTAACTAATAAAGTAGTAAAGTGTAAAAGTTGTGCTAGTGGCATTTATTTATGAGAAAGTCTAGAAGGTCAATATTTTTATTAAAATCTAGTTAATATTTAACTATTAAAAGAAAAATGAATAATCTTATATCATTAGATGTTATCTCACACCATTAAAATATTAATAATGACTAATTGATGACTACACATCACAAATTTTGCTAGACTCTAGCAATCCTCTTTATTTATTTATATAGTATGTGTGAAGATAACGTAACCTTGTTGGATTCTGATTTCCTCCAGAATAACGTTGAGTTTCTCAAGAAGAACCAAGTACTGGATCTCCTCCCTTTTCCTGATGAGTCAATCCAACAATTGTGGTAATATAGATTTGATTTTAACCAATATAAAAAATATAATGAGAGAGCATCTTCGATGTTAAAATTCGGACATACGTTTGATTAGCACAAGCAAAAAGGGAGAAAATTGCCCAATAAGCATAAACAGCACGATGATCTTTGCAGAGAGTTGGAAAATGCTTTATAGTGTATGATTTGTTTGCAAAGAGCTTCTCCAATGTGATGATCTTCTTTATGAGTTCCAGTGTAATTTTAACCAAATTACTTGTAAGATTTGAACCCGATTGAGCGGGCTTGTTCTCCTCTTTTGCAAGCGTGAGCACATGCAGCTCAAGCGCGTTCTCCTTCTGGCTCGCTTCCTCTGCCACTGTCAGTCGCAATGGCTTTCCATAGTTCAAAGCAAAAGCAGAGAGTGCTATCACTGTTTTAGCATCCCATGCGTAACTCCTCAGTTTCTGAAGAATTCCCACCACCGACTCGTGCACATTTGATGTGTTGAACGAGTGGCATGTCATCTGTAATAATTATCGAATGTCATCCTTAAAGTTAAAATATTTAAATTTAAATTTAAACAAAACAAAATAAAAATAAGAAATCAAAATTAAACTCTAACCAAACTAAAATTAAAATAATTCTATCAAAATCATTTTTTTTTGGTTTTAAGACCGGTATATATGATTTTTTTATTTTAATTAACAAAAATAATAAATACAATTATTTTTGGATGAGTTTTGAATATGTTAAAAAATTATTTAGTATACAACAATTTTGTAATTTTAAATGTGTTCATTAATGTGTACAACAACATGGTTAAATATTAGTACCACATAACAATAGTGATGACCACATTTGCTTTATGACAAATACCGTTTTCTTTTCTTTTGAGTATATGGAGATTTCTATTTTATTAATTTTGTATGTGTGGCTCAAAAAACTTGTTTAACAACTTCGTTCTTGGATTTTATTGTAGAAGAAGTGCTATATATATTGAGTTGTTCTCAAAACCAAAGTAGCAAAAGATAATCAATTTTTTGTTATTATTTGTGTTCAAAAAAATATTTATATTAAGAAAATATAAGCACAAATTTGATGAATTTCAGATGTATACTAAAAGTATTTTATATGTTATTTTATTATTTAGGATGTGTTAAAAATTATTTATGTAAAAAAAAATATAAACACAGATTTAAATGAATTTTAGATGTGACAAAAAATATATATTTTATGTGTTGCTTTATTACTTTAAATGTGTTATGAATATATATAAAATAATAAAAAAACATAAACAAAAAATCACACGAGACATATCATTAACGTTTTGAAATGTTAATATAACGTTGAATATCAACTTCTACTAATGCCTATGATGATACATATTCTTCATGAAACTATGGAATAAAAAAATTGAAGTTGCAGAATTTGTGAATTAAAAATGACAATAAACTTTTGTGAATAATAAAAAGTAAAAAAATTAAAATAGTAAATGAAGAAAAAAAATAAAAAAATTAAAATAGTAAATGAAAAAAACTAAAGTTGTAAATGAATTATTATTTATCTTGTCAAAAGAATAAAGAATCGTAATCATAAACCACATAATAATAAAAAAAAAATTAAAACACAGTGACAAACTTAAATAAAAATTAAAAAAAATAATATAATAAAATAATTAAATTTAAAAGCTGATTAAAGAATAATTTTTAAAGGACAAATAACATCATTGTTATAATAGTTATGATGTTTTAAAAAATTAGAGTAAAGTATTGTTTTTGTCCGAACGTTTGGGGTAAGTCCTATTTGTGTTTCTAACGTTTAAATTGTTCTATTTGTATTTTTAACGTTTATAAAAGTGATTCAATGTTATTCTACTATCAATTATACTAACAAATCAGATTATATTTTTCAATTATTCTCACTTGGATGTATTCATTCTCAATTAGATCTCACTTGAATGTGTTCGATTTTAATATTATACCCACTATTTGTATTTAGATTCAATTATGTCCCTAGAAAAATAAATTATGTAAATGTTGTAGGAATTAATTTCAACTTTTGATGAGCTATTTTTCGGAGTGGATCATCAATTCTATCACAGACATTTGTATTCTAACTTCAAGAAGAGATTTTTAAAACTCAAACTAAAGCGTTCATGATGAGTAATTGACGGCATGATAATATTGAATCACTTTTACAAACGTTATGGATACAAATAGGACGATTTAAACGTTAGGAACATAAATAGGATTTACCCCAAACGTTTGGGACAAAAACGATACTTTACTCTAAAAATTATTATTAAAATAAAAATA
>NC_029793.2:110921568-110961006 GCF_000816755.2 Arachis ipaensis | reverse complement strand
TATGATTTTCAACAAAATATTATTAAAATTAAAATAATGTTTTTTATTATTTAACAATATTTTTTAAAAATATTACTAAAAAAATCACCAAATTAAAAAAAATATAATTTTAATTTTAATAATTTTTTATAACTTCTGTGATCACTATAAACATAAAGATACTTAAATTTAATCATCAATCATTTTTATAGATGACTTCTGTAGTGGCTAGAACAAAACAATGACTGAGGTGGTCAAGAATAAATGTCCAATCTGAAAGGAACACGTGGCACTTTTAAATACTGTATCAATTTTACAATTTTAATTTAACCATAAATTGTTGCAGAATTTGCACTTTTTAAAATTAAAAAAAAAAGTGAATTACAAAATAAATTTTTAACATTATTGTTACATTTTAATTATAAAAAATGCTACTAAAATGGTTTGATTTTTACATCTATCTTTATAAATTAACTTAAGACTTATTGTTTGTAAAGTACGATGGAAACAAATGATAAGAGGATTTTTTTTCTTATTTATCAATATCTTCTAAAAAAAAGTTAATAATAAAGTAATAAAATAAAAAATTAATTATACAATTTAAAAAAATAAACAAAATTTATTGAAACAGGACCATGATTTAATAATGAATTAATGACCCACATGAACAAAAAACTGCTTTTGAACAAATACTTTATACTTTATGCTTCTCCTTACAATGATCAAAGTGTCAGGTGTCACAAAATATTTGTAGGTTAATAAAAACCTTTTTAACCACCACAGTTCATGCCACCAGAGATCCCCTTAAATATGTAATAATTTTTATTGGCACCATAAAATGAGCTAAGTTATTGTAAAAGTAGGTAATTAATGAGTTGACCTGACAAGCAATCTCGTTGAGAAGGCTGTAAGCTGGCTGGAGAGCAACTTGAGGAACCTTGTGTTGCCCAAGATCGATGGTCACTTGCTGAAATAATAATAATATTCAGAAATAAACAATAATATAAATATAGTCACATTAAAATGCATTACAATGTTATAATAGTTAGTTAGTTAGTTAGTTATGAGGACCTGGAAGTCAAGAGAGTCGGTTGAGGTGCTAATAACAATGTCAGACAGAACATTGAAAAGAGAATCGACATCATGTCTGATTGCTTGAACGTCGTGGAAGGGGCTGATGTTGCAAGAGATGAAATCATCATTAGGCACATTGAATGGGTTCAGCGGCATTATTGGAGGAGCACAATTGGCTGGGAGCAGTGGAATTGCAGGATGAGGGGTGGAAGTGGATACGAGTGGAACTCCTGCATGAGACTCTCCTGGCTTCTCCTTTATTCCAGGGAATTGAGGGCTTCCGATTGTGTTTGACATTATCAAAAAACTCAAAAGAAAACAAGAGTTACTTAGCGCTCTCAGATTAATTAAAGAACCAGAAAAAAACCAACTCTTCTACTTGTGCGGTTTTGGTGTGCCTCTCCTAGCTGCATACCTTATCCCTATTTATAATTCTCAAGGGGTCACACTTTTACACACTCTTTTAATTTTCTTTAATTTGTACGGTCTTAATATAATTAATAACAAGTGTTCCGTGTTCACACTCGCAGATCCAGTTAAAAAACCTAGCATTAATCGATTACTCTAACTAGCTAATTGATTGTCGGCCAGCATCTTATCACTTGATGTTTTAATAATTAAAAGGTTGGAATTTGAAGTCTACGTACTTTGGTATGAAATGTACTCATCTATGATCAATTGTTTATTTTTAAGTGAGAAAAGTTTAAAGGTGTTGTAAAATAAATAAAAGATATATTAAATATAAAATAAAGATGTATAAATAGAAGACTTTAATATTAATATAATTAGCTCAATAATGATTTATATATATATATATAATAATATTATATGTTGTAATGTGTATATATATAAAGATAGAAAGAAGTATTAAAATTAAAGAGAGAGAGAATTGCATTTGCTTTTGTTTTATTATTGGGCATCCAACTCAGCTTCTTATTACAATACTTTCCCTTGGATGCCCATTTAGAATTATTGCCCCATTAAAACCTTACTAAAGGAAAACCCTGTGGGAAAAACCTTAGTGAAGGAAAAAGAGTACAATATCCTTTGTGATGGAGACTGCCTCATTAAAAACCTTGTCAAGAAAAACCCAATGGGAAAAAAACCTGACCAAGGAAAAAAGAGTACAGTCTCCCCCTTTTGCTGACATCATTTAATGTCTCGAAATCAGCGCATTCCAATCTCATGTACTAATCTTTCAAAGGAGGATTTTGGGAGTGACTTTGTAAATAAATCTGCCATATTGTCACTTGAGCGGATTTGTTGGACATCAATTGTCCCTTAAATTCACCGCGAATGATATATCAGGTCGTGTATTATTAGCAAGATACATTAGCGCTCCAATGGCACTAAGATATGGTACTTCAGGACCAAGGATATCTTCATTTTCTTCTTTAGGATGGAATTGATCCTTTTCCACATTCAAAGATCTTACGATCATTGGGGTACTCAAGGGATGTGACTTATCCATATAAAATCTCTTCAAGATCTTTTCTGTGTATGTTGTTTGATGAATAAAGATCCCATTTTTTGTATGCTCGATCTGCAGGCAGAGACAAAATTTAGTCTTTCCAAGATCTTTTATCTCAAACTCTTCTTTTAGAGTTTTTATCATTGTTGAAATCTCTTCAGGAGTTCCAATGATATTTAACTCATCAACGTACACAGCAATAATAATGAATCCTGATGCAGTTTTCTTTATGAAAACACATGGACAGATATCATCATTCTTGAATCCGTTTTTGGCTAGATACTCAGTAAGACGATTATACCACATTCGTCCAGATTGTTTCAGACCATATAAAGATCTTTGCAATCTGACTGAGTATAACCCTTGCGAATATTCACTGGATGGTTTAGATATCTTTAGTCCTTCAGGGACTTTCATATAGATATCCCGATCTAATGAGCCGTATAAATAGGCTGTTACCACATCCATTAAATGCATATGCAATTTATAATATGCAGATAAACTGACCAAATAACGCAATGTTATCGCATCCACTACAGAGGAATACGTTTCTTCATAATCTATACCGGGCCTTTGTGAAAAACTTTGTGCCACAAGTCGGGCTTTATAGCGCACAACTTCATTTTTCTTATTTCGTTTTCTCACAAATACCCATCGGTATCCAACAGGTTTTACATCTTCAGGTGTACGGACTACAGGTCCAAAGACTTCACGTTTTGCAAGTGAGTCTAATTCAGCCTTCATGGCTTCTTTTCATTTTGGCCAATCATTCCTTTATCGACATTCTTCGACTGATCTTGGCTCAAGATCCTTACTTTCATGCATGATATTTAATGCCACATTATATGCAAATATTTCATTAACAATTGTCTTATTTCGGTCCTATTTCTCTCTTGTAAAGACATAATTTATCGAGATCTCGTCATTTTCACAATTTTCAGGTACCTAAACGTCTTCTGGCGTTATATCAGAATTTTGGACAACTGCAGGTGTCTCTACTATGTCTTTTTCAACAGGAATCGTATTTACCTCTTTTCTTTTTCGAGGATTTTTATCTTTGGAACCAACAGGCCTGCCACGCTTCTGGCGTGTATTTGCTTCCGTGGTTATTTGTCCTACTGGGACATCAATTCGAATTGGGGCATTTTCTGCCCTGCCACGCTTCTGGCGTGAATTTACTTCAGTGGCTACTTGTCTTACTGGGACATCAATTCGAATTGGAGCATTTTCCGCTGGTATATAAGATTTGGTTATCCTCTTTGTATCAGAAAATGCATCAGGCAATTCATTTGCTATTCTTGCAAATGTATAATCTTTTGAACTTCTAGTTCATATTGCCCTGACCGAGGATCTAAATGCATCAACGATGATGCATTCCAATTAAGTTCCTTTTCAGGAAGCTTATTCTCTCCCCCTAATGTTAGAAATTTTGATTCATCAAAATGACAATCCGCAAACCGGGCTTTAAATACATCTCCCGTTTGTATCTCAAGATACCTCACTATAGAGGGAGAATCATATCCAACATATATCCCCAATTTTCTTTGGGGTCCCATTTTGGTGCGATTAGGTGGTGCAATGAGAACATATATCGCACAGCCAAATATTCTTAAATGGGAAACATTTGGCTGTTGGCCAAAAGCTAATTGCATAGGAGAGAACTGATGGTAACTCGTTGGCCTCAAATGAATAAGTGCTACGACATGTAAAACTGCATGCCCCCAAACCGAGGTTGGGAGATTTGTTCTCATATAAGCAAGGGTCTAGCAATTAATTGGAGGCGCTTAATAAGTGATTCTGCTAACCCATTTTGTGTGTGAACATAAGCTACTTGATGTTCAACACTTATTCCATTAGCCATACAATAAGCATCAAAAGCTTGGGAAGTAAATTCACCAGCATTATCAAAGTGAATTGCTTTGATTGGATTTTCTGGAAATTGTGCTTTTAATCGAATAATTTGAGCCAGTAATCTCGCAAACACCAGGTTACAAGAAGATAATAAGCACACATGTGACCATCTCGAAGATGCGTCTATCAGGACCACAAAATATCTAAAAGATCCACATGGTGGATGAAAAGGTCCACATATATCACCTTGAATTCTTTCTAGGAATTCAGGGGACTCAAATCCAATCTTTACTGATGATGGCCTTAAAATTAACTTCCCTTGAGAACATGTAGCACAACAAAATTCACTAGTTTTAAGAATCTTCTGGTTCTTTAGTGAATGTCCATGAGAATTTTTAATAATTCTCCTCATCATGGTTGTTCCCGGATGACCCAATCTATCATGCCAAGTTATGAATTCATTTGGGCTAGTAAACTTCTGGTTTACAGTGGCATGTGATTCAATTGCACTAATCTTGGTATAATACAACCCAGATGAAAGTGAGGGTAATTTTTCTAATATAACTTTCTTATTTGAATCATGAGTTGTGATACATAAATACTCATGATTTTCCTCATTCATCGTTTCAATATGATATCCATTTCGGCGAATATCTTTGAAACTCAACAAGTTCCTCAGGGACTTGGTAGATAATAGTGCATTATTTATTATAAATTTTGTTCCTCCAGGAAACAAAATTATAGCTCTTCCAGAGCCTTCTATCACATTGTCCGAGCCAATAATAATATTAACATATTCATCTTTTGGCACAAGATGGGTAAAATATATATTACTTTTAAGAATAGTGTGTGAACTCGCACTATCCGCAAGGCAAATATCTTCAGAATATGTCCTTGCCATTTTTCTTCAAAAACAAATGATAATAATAATAAGATGAGTAGAAGTACATGCACAGTAAAATTATTCACATAAATACTTAACAAACACATACATATATCAAACTATTCCATCATTGATCAAATAGTCAATATTTTCTTCAGAATCCTTAAAGAAATTAGATACATCATAATGAGTGGTGGAATTTTCATCATTTGTAACAAACATTGTTTCCTTTTCTTTGTCATCCTTTTTCAAGGATGCTTAATAAATATCAACTAGGTGCCTTGGGGTACGACAGGTACGTGACAATGGCCCTTTCCACCACAACGCAAGCCTTTATCCTCAATTGATTTACTTTGCCCAATATTTCTTTCTTTATCCCACTTCTGGTGAGATCCTTTCTTGTGAACATCATTTCTTTTCCTTCCATAATTTTTCTTGTTATCAAAATCTTGCCATTTACCTCTTCTGGGGTTAATTGCCGCATTTACTTCAGGAAATGGGGTGGCGCCAGCTGGGCGCGCTTCATGATTTTTCAAGAGTAACTCATTGTTGCGTTCAGCAACAAGAAGGCAAGAAATTAACTCAGAATATTTTTTAAACCCTTTTTCTCGATACTGCTGCTGCAGGAGCACGTTCGAGGCATGGAAGGTTGAGAAAATTTTCTCCAACATATCGGGCTTGAGGAAGTATCACCGTCTTTTGATGATTGTATCTTTCTTCAAGACCTTTCCACAGATCTGCAGGATCTTTTAATGTGGGATATTCATTTTTCAATCATACGTCAACATGACGACGAAGAAAAATCATGGCTTTGCCTTTATCCTTTTGGGATGCATTATTTTCAGCCTTAATGGTATTTTCAAGATCCATTAAATCAAGATGGATTTTAACATCTAGTATCCATGATAAATAATTATTTCCAGATATATCAAGAGTATTAAATTCAAGATGAGAGAGCTTCAACATAATAAAAATTTGTTACCTGGAGTCTTCCTAAAATTTCGTTAGAGTTTCGTGCTGATAATGTGTTGTAATAATTTAACTTTTATTTTAAAAAAAATTAGATAAAATTTACCTACTTTTAAATATTAATAACTAACTAATAACTAAAAATAAAAAAAAGTCTAGAGAGCCAACAATTTTGTTAAATTCTGGCCAGCATGTAACCAGCAAAGAAAAGTGAGTCATTGGATGAAATCTCACATCAATATCACATCATTAAAACCATCATTGATGACTATTTGATGACTATAAATCACAAAAGTTATTGACCCTAGCATTCCTCTTAAAATAATAAATTCCAGCGTTCCTCTCTCTAGATATAGACTTGAAATGAAGTGGTTGTATTATATTTGTTTTAATTGCATATGCAGAAAAATGAAAGAATACAGAAGTAATTGATGGCGCGTCTAATGGCGACAGAAGTGGATCACAGATTCTTGTAGCTTATTTTGCATGCATTCAACCTTTTCTTTTTCTTATTCAACTAGCTTGGGAAAAGCATTTCATCATCATATTATTATTTGATTAACTGCTACTTGAGGCTACAGAACATAAAGAGATCCATGATCCGATACATTTAACCTTTTGTTTATTATTTAATTTGCAGATTAAGGTTACGTATTGCTTGCATTCTGGACATGTTATGTGACGCAATACATTGACATCACCCATGCATCGTACTACTTTCCCTCCATAATAATATATTTTTGTTGTATAACATCTTAATAATTTAAATACTAAACATATTAGTTTATATTTATCAAACTAATAAAAAATTGCTGCTATGTGAACAAGTTTTATTTTTCTTTCAAATCCCAACTAAGCCTCAAATCCAAAACCGTCTTATGTGCCTTTTTTATTCTACCTCCAACATACATGTTGATCTGGACTCATTGCTTTTAATTTCTTCCAATCTCAGATTTAATTTTTGGCTTGCAATTCTCCTTCGATAATATACTTTTAATTTTTCATGAAAAAGAAGAAAGAAGGGATTCATTATTTTAAGATTTGTAAAAAATACTTTTATTAGTTGACTGAATAAATAAACGGATCATACACTAAAAGTCACAATTAAATAAGTAAAAAGTTACAGGACATGTGGACAAGTTGTCACTATATATTCATTAATCCTTTACCTACCATATAAAAAATACTATTCTAATAGAATATCTTTTGAGGCCATTAATTGATAAAGCAAGTATTTATTATTTACATGTTAACGTTAAATAATAGTAAAAAAATATTAAAAGTATTTTTGAAGAGAACAAATTATCATAAAAATTATTACGTTAATATTTTACTTGACGTATGTCTTTTACCTGCAATAAATTTATTGTCGAAATTTAGTAATGTTAGAGAGATAAAAAAAAAGTCAAAATTTATTTTATTTAACATTCACTAATTATTACAGTAATAATTAATGAATACTAAATAAGACAAATTATGATTATTTTTGGCTAATTTTCTTTACTTATCAAATATTTCTGTTTTATATATATGGAAGCTATGTCTAGAATGAATGAAGCCAATTCGTGGACTATTTAATTTGACTCTTTTATAAATTTGGCTTGTAAATTTTAAAAATTATACTTGAGTTGAATTTGAATTTATCAACCGAGTTGAGTTTAATTTTGGGTAATTTAGTTCATTAGTTCATTAACTTATGAGTTATTTCATATATATATATATATATAGGGATAAAGTTAGATAAAATATTAGAGGGGTTAAAAATGTAACACCCTAATATTCAAATTCTTATATTCGAGTCATAAGTCAATGATATTATGGTGGTACGACTCTCAAGGTGAATTTTTATTAGATAATTATAAGTATAATTGAAAGGAGTATTAGTTGAAAAGCTTGAAAAGAGTAAAAATAAAATCGCGAAGTCGTATCGCTCACGTATCGAAAACTAAAACATAAAGCGTGAAGTCGAAAGCAATATAAGGAATAAGCCATAAAGGAGAACAAGAGAAGGACAGTTTATATATATATAACATAAGTAAATAGCCATTAGTCGCGACCCGCAAAGTTTAGGCCGGCTAGGTTATAGTATAATAGTAGTTGGCAACAGTATCTTTTAATCTCTCCCAAAAGAAACATAAGAGCCTCTATAGGCAAGTTTAAAAGAGTTCAATACATAATGTGAGCTTTTCAAAATAAAGGTGGAGAGAATTCTAAGCAAAATATAAAGTAGAGAATATGAAAATCTTCGCCATCTCTCAGATGAACCACAGCTCACTTCTGAGCACCTGGACCTGTATCTGAAAAGCAAGAGATATATACGGAATGAGAACTCCCGACCCATGGATTTCCAGTACGGGAAAAGTGCAAAATAAATAAAATGCATTGCAATAAAATCTCACTAAGCATCCTAAACTTCCTTTCACCAAATATTCACCCTATGTTCTTGCTAATCCATAAACAAGCAACTGTCATAAGGGAATGCTAAATCTAATTCATATTCCTCATGCTTCTCAACTTTCTGACTCTCTCACAAAACAGGATCAGAATCATAAGCCAAAACATCACCAGTTATTTTTGTCTTAGCAATTCTATATCAACACTTCATACTCTCACCTGGAGCAAGTGAAATCACTTCACTGCGTCTACCCAGGGAACTCATATGATCTCATTATCAACCTGGAGCAAGTGAAATCACTTCACTGCATCTACCCAGGGAACTCAATTTATCTTATTCAATAACCATCATTTTAAATTAATCATATCATTATTCCATTTCAACAAGAATAGCCCTCAGCATCCACCGACACCAACATAAGGGACCTCTCAGTTGTACAAACACAATCAATGCAGACAAGTAATACACAATTAAGGTATAAGTAGAATAGATAGCATATAGTCAGGTAACATAGCATATATGATATAGCACTCCAAACAAATAGGCAAACCCAAACAATTCATACATATGCAAATGATGTATGCTTGCCCTATGGCTGATGAGTCTCATCTGTCGGTTATAAAGCCAACCCGACAAGTCCTGGTAGCTAACCATTGGACTGTCCCTCTGTCGTGCATCCCCGACTCGGGTTATTCACAATCATAATCATAATCTGTTACTCTCTTGAAGAATGTTTATTACTTGACTTTCTTTTAGAATGTGAAATGATTTTTCCGCAAATTTTCGATTCTTTTATGAATAATGTATTCGGGAGTATTTCTAATCGTGCTCTTGAGTTCTGTGAGCTTTGTCTTGGGTTTGAAATCTTCTCTTCTGCAAACCTCATACTTCTTTGACTCAGCTTGAAATTTGTTCAAACTAATGCACTGATTTTCTACTTACTGGTCCTATTGAATTTCTTTGATCCAAGGGTTATTTTTGAAATTGTCAATTGGATGGATTCTAGCAAACTTCATTTGCTTGATCATCCTTGCTTGTCTGGGATTGGATACATTCTCTCAAATCTATGAGTATTATCTGACAATTGTCTCTCCTTTCTAAATCTTGTATCCTTCTGAGTAGACTCGAGAATTGTTTTGATATCACGTGCGACTTGTAGACATAGTAACGCGACGCGTTAGCTCTTTAAGACGTGATATGTGTATATGGAATGTGAAGCGGTAAGTGTGCAACGTTATGAGTTATGGTTGTTTTGTCCCTTGCGAACGGGTTTGCGGTTGTTAGGCTTATGATCGAATATGGGGATTGAAAAGTGCTTGATGGAGTTGGAAAGTTGAAGCTTTGAGGTTGATATGAGATTAGTGCGCGGATGTTGCGCACGTCGTCTTAACCCCATCCTGTTTTATAGCCTTCGATGCCTTGCTTTACTATCACATGTTTGAACCATGTCACCTTTTGCGTTGAGCCTAACTTGTAACGTTTGCTTTGCAATCACACTCCTACCATTGTATCTTTATGCATATGACCATCCAAGTATTTAAAAAACCGTATATATGTTTATATGTTGAGATATTTTTGCTTCTTCCTTAAATGTGTTCAAGGGTGAACTGTTATGAAATTTCTTTCGTTTTGTATCAATTTTCGAGGACGAAAAATTTTGTAAGGTGGGTAGAATGTAAGACCCAGAACCTTTGAAAAGTCTTATTATGATCAAGTCTCAGATCATATAGTTATTTATAGCCTTAATTTCAGAAATTATTTTATTAAAGATAATTAAGGCAAGTTTTGATTTATTGAATTTGAGATGAGTTATGATTATTATCCAATTTTTCAATTATTGGATTATTTTCTATATTTGAATTATAAAGTTGTTAGTTATGAAATAATAAGAATTTTATATGATTTGGATTGAATGATTGATATTTTTAAATATTAGTACTGCTATTTTGGAAAATGAAGAAATTAAATATATTACTTCTAATTATTTGGTTGGAACATTTTATTGAAAATAATTTGTAAAATTGAGGAGCAAATAATATTTCTATACATTAATTTTGTTGGATTAAAATTTGTTCCTAATTACTATGTTACCCTTACTTTTATTTGAAATTACAAAAGTACCCCTAACCCTAAGTTTCAAAAATGAAACCCTAGCTCCCTCAAACCCAAGCAGCCGCAGCTGCTACCCCTCTCTACTCTAAACACACACCCAGCCACCTGAACAGGGAAAGAACGAGAAAGAATGGGAAGTGGGGTGAGGGATACACGGAGAAGGAAGGAAGGAAGAGGGGAGGGAGGAGTGTCGCCGGTGCGTCGGGCTTCACCACCGCCGTCGCGCCGCCTTGGAGTCCGCAGTCAGAGTCGTGTCACGCAGAGGAGAGGAGAAGAGGAACTCATCATGTCGCCGTCACCCACAGAGCTGCGAGTTGCGCCCAGTTGCCGTCGGGGTCACCGCGCCGTCGTCCTTGCCAGCTCCGAACGAGAAGCACGATGGAGCTCCGTTTCTTCTTCCCTGGTCTGCCATGAGTGAGCGATGTTGGGAGAGAGAGGGAGTCGCTGTGGAGCCACGAGCTGCGCCGGTCGCCGCCGCATCGCGTCGGAGAGGAAGGCTCAGATTGAGCGCCGCTGGGAGAGAGGAAGACACGCACGGGAGGGTGAAGCCGCCGCTATCACCGCCGTTGCCGTGAGTGGGGGGTCGTTGCCATCGCCCTGCACGTCGGCGCCATACACCTCATCGCCGGAGGGCCAGAACGCGATGGAGGAGAAGCCCACCTTCGCCACTGCCTTTCACTACCGGTTACCTCCGCGTCTACTGACCTGTTGCTCTACAGTGCTTGGCTGGCACTTCTAATACTGTCGCCAGAGTTCTGAGGCCACCGAAACCACCGCCGGAGCTTCTGGCTACTTCTACCATCGCTGGAAAAGTTGCCAGCAAGGATTTTATTTGAGGTTTCTGCCTTTTTGGATTTCGAGAAGGTTTTAATGTTGCGCAGTTTTTATAGTTGATCCACCAGAGCTTTCGGCCGCCGCCGGAGCTGTTGCCGGGGCCGGTTCGAAATCGCAGCTGCTTCGTGTTGTTATTCCGGTAAGAAATTATGTTTCGAAAGCCTTACGTTAGTGTCCCGTACCTGTATTAAAGCCTTTACAGTATTAATGTTCCTAGAGTTTAGTAACTGAGGTTGCTTGTTGTAATTTAGAGCTATTTATGCTGCTGCGAAAATGTGTGGGGCTGTGCTTTGAATCTTCCTTTGATTTCGAGTTGAGGCGAAAAGAACTTATGAGGCGTTTGGATTATGGAATTTGCGTTTTGAGGTAGGGGTGCTTTCCGAAAACTATATTTTATGTATGAAATTATTACATATGGATACTGATGTGAGGCAATGTGTATTTGGTGGTAGTAGCAGCCTTATGTATTATTGATTGTCTCGAATGATTATGAATATTTGTTTGATTGGATTGTTGTGTGGCTTTGTGAAACGAAATGCTTTTGAAGTTGATTCTTTTAAACCTTTGAGATCGAGTTTAATCCGTTGGAAATTGATTTGAGTTGAATGGATTTTCTTAAGAAGGTGAAAAATAGAATACACTCTTGAATTCAGTCTGGCTTGCTTTAAATGATCTGGTTTTTGATAAATGGTTGTTACTGAACCGTTTCCTTGAAACTTTAGAAATGAGTTTATTCGGCTGATAATGACTTGATTTTTGAAATGGTTTTCTTGAAATATGGTATTGAGATTGACTGTTGGATTTTGGCTTGCCTTTGAAATGATTTTGGATTTTGGACTGTTGAAAAGGATTGTGGAATGGTTTTGTTGGGACCCGAACTGGGTGGCAAAGTCCAAGTTTTAGGGGAGGTGTTGTCGAAATTTCTATAAAATCCGAGTCTTTATTGAAATATTGTCTGGAAAAATGATGAATTAAAGACTTCTACTATTTATTTGATTTATCAAGAAAAGGATGATTCATGCTTTTGAAATGAATTATTAAAGAGGAAATTGTGATTTAGTCTTGCTTCTTAAGAAAGGCATTGTATCTCTTTCAGGAGAAAGTTATTTAGATGAAATTTATGTTTTAAACCTGTTTTAAATGTGACAAGGGCAATGCCTTTGAATTTGACTTGAGCGCCTCAATTAGAGGAGTTTGAATGACTTTGAAAGAACCTGAATGCCTATTGACAAGTTTCATTTTGAAATGTTTTGGGAAAGGTTTTAAGTACTCTTTGAATTTTGAATTCTTACAAGACTAAAACAATTTTGAATAGTTGAAATGCTTTAGAATTTATCATGGGGGTTGAAGTTGGTTTTGCCTAAGTAAAGGAAACGGCTTTGAAAGAAGTAAATGATTACGTGACTCGGTTTGACCTAGATCCTATTTTATTACTTAAATCAGGAAGCCAAGGTTTTAATGATTTTAAGTGGATTTGGCGAAATGAGTTATGTTATTCTCCCCTAAAGACTTGGGACTCTGCCAAGGAACTTTTGTTATAAAATCCCATTGTTGGATGGATAATTTTGAATGTTTCAAAATAAATCTTTAACTTGCCATGGTTATGGAAGTTTTGGAAAGAGGATGCCGAGAGTGGCATTGTTTTCAAAGGGGAATTTACCTTGAGTAAAAGTGGCTTATGAGCCTGAGATGATTTGAGAAATGAGATCTTTAAAGCCAAGGCTGAAAAGAGTTGAAACTTGATTTCAAAGTGAAATGAATTGAGAAAAGTGATTTATGGCTTAAATACCGATTTTATGAATTTAATGATGTTGAATGGTGGAAGTGCTATTTTATTATGGGCCGAAATGGCTGTGTATGATTATGAATATTGGCTGGTTCTGGATTGAACCGTGAGCCGGATGGCTGAGATGGATGTTGATCCATGGCTGAGAATGAATGCATATATGCTGAGATATTGATAATTGTGATTTTACACTTCCACTATCTGAGATACGAGTTTCCCTGGGTAGTAGTAGTGGCTAGCCACCACGTGCTCCGGGTTGAGACTTGATACTCTGTTGACCCTATGTCGTAAGGGTGGCCGGGCACTGTGAAAGCCCCAGATGAGCTCGCCCCTGTGAATATACACCAGTGAGGGTGTTGAATATGGATCATGATTATGATCACGATTATGTTGAGTATAACTCGAGTTGGAGATGCATGACAGAGGGACAGTCCAATGGTTAGCTACCAAGACTTGTCAGGTTGGCTTTATAACCGACAGATGATATTATCAGCCACTAGGACAGGCATGCATCATATGCATCTATGGGACATTGTTTGGGTGTGCATATTGTACTTGGTTTGCCTTTGTGACTACTTGTAATTAACTGCTATTTGTTCTACTTGCTGTAACTGTTTGTTTGTGCTTGAACTTCCTATCTGTGTTTGCAACTGGGACTCTGTTGGATCGTGGTGATTGGTTGATGGTTGGATTGTTTGGGCCTAGGGCCGTGGTTGGAATGAAGTGAACCAATGGTTGATTTCGGTTTTATGTTTCTGGTTTGGAATAAAATATGAAAGGCTATTTTGGTTCAGCATAGATAAACCTTTTGAAAGGCTTTTGAGTTTTTGAGAATTGAACGGTTCTTCTTTTAGAAAAGATATCTGATTTCTCTTTTATTGTAAACCGTTGTTTTTGAAAAGAGTAATGAGACGGTTATTAATCAATGGTACGGTTTACCTTCACGTATCCTATTACAGTAATTCCTAAAAACCCTCTACTGAGAACCCTTTCGAGGATGATGTTCTCACCCCCCTACATTTTTCCCCTTTCAGGATATGGGCGCAGAAGTCACGAAGAGTTTATTTAGTTGTTGTTGAAATCCTCTGTATTGCTTTAGATTATTATTTGTTATACCCTCGCCTTTATCTCAATATATTCTGTAAGAGGGATAGGAATTGTATTGATTAATGCTTGTAATATTATATATGTATATGTATATATATGGATGTACATTATCGAGCGAAAGTATCCTTGGATCGGTATTGCGGTTTAAAATTTTAAACAGGCTCATATTTTAGTATTAAATAGTATAAGAGTCGTCGTAATGTCCGAGCTATCAGAGTAGCACAGTCGGAAGCGTGAGCTTTGATAGTTAGGGTGTTACATTATGGTATCAGAGTGGTCTTTCCTGTAGAGCCTGAGGAATGGACCGACTATGCTTCAGTTGCATACTCTGAGCGTTTGTCATGTATTAGGTCTTGTCGAATGATTAGAATTAAAGCTTTATGCACATAACGATCTATTGATTAACGCTGTTAGTCTTGCATTGCATAATTCTTGGTATTAAGTTTGGCCGGCTTAATACTAGTGAATTGTGTATATGAGAGCACTAATGGGTTGTCATAAATGATATGCGAGTTTTGAGTAAAGCGAATCGCGGGTTTTGGGAACGTTGGAAACTATTTCTCGAGGCTATTCAGTTGTGTGTCTTGAAATTCTATTCGAGTCGACCTGTTCTTTCATATCCTAACTTGAAGTTCTTATTTGCTACTCCTCTTGAAAAGTAATTTGATGTTTCCACTCTATTTCTCTATTCATATGCATTCTTGTTTGATCTTAAGTGCATATGCTTGTTAAAAATCCTTGTTGCATCTATCTTTCTCTGTTTGAGTTCTTCTTGATTCATGTATTCCTTGCTATAGCTTTAAACTTGTCCTATTGCGTTGTGCATTTTAACTCCGGATTCCGAGTCCATTCTTGGAGAACTTGTTGATTCAGTTTTTCTCTTATTTGACAGTGATCACGGCCAATTTTGAGATTTTTATAAATATTGCTGTTGACTAGATATACACTTATCTATATGTGGAACTTTGAAGATTTCTTATACAGTTTACCAACTATTTATTTCTAATACTTCGCCTGTACTTTTACTGGTTTGCGGGACTGCATTTACTTTAAATTACAATTTGATCTTCTAGTAATTTTACTATAGTTCCAATGCACATCTTCATTTGACTATGTATTTGGGTATTTTTCAAAATTCTAAAAAGGAAGGATTTTTTCGCTTTTATTCCGATTGGGTTTCGTTTGATAAACTTCACTTAATTTATCTTGATTTGAGTTTGATTTAGCATACCACATTGTTTATGCCATTGTTATTCCTTTGAAAATGTTGGACTCATAGCCTTCTTCTTATGAGCAGACTAGATTTTCTCTTAAGCCTTCCATCTCCATGAATGTCACACTTGACTATGTTTTTAAATAATCTTCTACATCTTGTGAACATTACCATTGATCTTGGTTTTTCCTCTCTCATGGATGTCATTCTTATGTGAGTCAGTTTGATTCGTTTCAAATTAGTGCATCGTTTATTCTCTCATTATCTCTACAAGAGTTTTTAGTCAAAGATTTATCCTTGAGAAATTACTAATGATTGAATTGTCTCTTCCTATGACTTTGTATTCTTTTGGATCAATTGAAAGTTTGTTTGATGTCTCATGCCTAGTGGATCTTGTTTGAACTATCTTGGTTTAAAGTTCTTTCTTGTATGACTTGACTCCTTTTTAAGTACATCCTAATTTTCTTGAATATCTTTCTGAGATGGTGATTTCAAGTATACTTTAAATTCTTTTTTCGAACTTTTTGAAGTTTTGAATTCTCCTTGAAGAAGTTCTAAATTGAATTTATTTTTCTGTTGCTTGATTGAGATTGAAACCATTGTTCAATTTTGATGAAGTTAATTTAAAGTTGGCATGTGCTATTTTAAATGAGGTTTTGAAAAGCTTCCTTGTTTAGTGGAAACTGGTTCGTTGGTAACGCATCACTTATTTCCTTTACCAAATTACCAACAGATTCTTTTTTTTTTGCCTCGGATTTTCTTTTCTAAATAGAGTTTAACTTACTCTTTCATCCTTGCTATAATTTTTATACACGCTTGTTTGAATATGAACCTTGAGAATTTTTGAACAAGCATTTGATTTTCTTCTGAGTTTTTATGGTTGCTTTTGGTTAGGTTGCGCACCTAATTATCTTTCTAACATAGTTGAGGAAATATTTTGGGCTCTTGGCCAAACCAGTGTACAGTTTGTTTTTAAGATTCTACATGATCTGTTTTAACATGAAGTTGTATTACAGCAAAGCCACGTTTATGCTTCTGTTACTCTCTTGAAGAATGTTTATTACTTGACTTTCTTTTAGACTGTGAAACGATTTTTCCGCATGTTTTCGATTCTTTTATGAACAATGTATTCGGGAGTATTTCTAATCGTGCTCTTGAGTTCTGTGAGCTTTGTCTTGGGTTTGAAATCTTCTCTTCTGCAAACCTCATACTTCTTCGACTCAGCTTGAAATTTGTTCAAACTAATGCACTGATTTTCTACTTACTGGTCCTATTGAATTTCTTTGATCCAAGGGTTATTTTTGAAATTGTCAATTGGATGGCTTCTAGCAAACTTCATTTGCTTGATCATCCTTGCTTGTCTGGGATTGGATACATTCTCTCAAATCTATGAGTATTATCTGACAATTGTCTCTCCTTTCTAAATCTTGTATCCTTCTGAGTAGACTCGAGAATTGTTTTGATATCACGTGCGACTTGTAGACATAGTAACGCGACGCGTTAGCTCTTTAAGACGTGATATGTGTATATGGAAGGTGAAGCGGTAAGTGTGCAACGTTATGAGTTATGGTTGTTTTGTCCCTTGCGAACGGGTTTGCGGTTGTTAGGCTTATGATCGAATATGGGGATTGAAAAGTGCTTGATGGAGTCGGAAAGTTGAAGCTTTGAGGTCGATATGAGATTAGTGCGCGGATGTTGCGCACGTCGTCCTAACCCCATCCTGTTTTATAGCCTTCGATGCCTTGCTTTACTATCACATGTTTGAACCATGTCACCTTTTGCGTTGAGCCTAACTTGTAACGTTTGCTTTGCAATCACACTCCTACCATTGTATCTTTATGCATATGACCATCCAAGTATTTAAAAAACCGTATATATGTTTATATGTTGAGATATTTTTGCTTCTTCCTTAAACGTGTTCAAGGGTGAACTGTTATGAAATTTCTTTCGTTTTGTATCAATTTTCGAGGACGAAAAATTTTGTAAGGTGGGTAGAATGTAAGACCCAGAACCTTTGAAAAGTCTTATTATGATCAAGTCTCAGATCATATAGTTATTTATAACCTTAATTTCAGAAATTATTTTATTAAAGATAATTAAGGCAAGTTTTGATTTATTGAATTTGAGATGAGTTATGATTATTATCCAATTTTACAATTATTGGATTATTTTCTATATTTGAATTATAAAGTTGTTAGTTATGAAATAATAAGAATTTTATATGATTTGGATTGAATGATTGATATTTTTAAATATTAGTACTGCTATTTTGGAAAATGAAGAAATTAAATATATTACTTCTAATTATTTGGTTGGAACATTTTATTGAAAATAATTTGTAAAATTGAGGAGCAAATAGTATTTCTATACATTAATTTTGTTGGATTAAAATTTGTTCCTAATTACTATGTTACCCCTACTTTTATTTGAAATTACAAAAGTACCCCTAACCCTAAGTTTCAAAAATGAAACCCTAGCTCCCTCAAACCCTAGCAGCCGCAGTTGCTGCCCCTCTCTACTCTAAACACACACCCAGCCACCTGAAGAGGGAAAGAACAAGACAGAAAGGGAAGTGGGGTGAGGGATGCACGGAGAAGGAAGGAAGGAAGAGGGGAGGGAGGAGCGTCGCCGGTGCGTCGGGCTTTACCACCGCCGTCGTGCCGCCTTGGAGTTTGCAGTTAGAGTCGTGTCGCGCAGAGGAGAAGAGAAGAGGAACTCACCACGTCGTCTTCACCCACGGAGCTGCGAGTTACGCCCAGTTGCCGTCGGGGTCACCGCGCCATCGTCCTTGCCAGCTTCGAACGAGAAGCACGATGGAGCTCCGTTTCTGCTTCCCTGGTCTGCTATGAGTGAGCGACGTTGGGAGAGAGAGGGAGTTGCTGTGGAGCTGGTATGCAAAATCGTGATCGTTCATTCCTTGGTAACGGCACTAAAAACTTAATACGCACGTTCATAATCTTAATTCTGTGTCACAACTTCGCACAACTAACCAGCTAGTGCACTGGGTCGTCCAAGTAATAAACCTTACGTGAGTAAGGGTCGATCCCACGGAGATTGTTGGCTTGAAGCAAGCTATGGTCACCTTGTAAATCTCAGTCAGGCGGATTCAAATGGTTATAGAGTTTTAATAATTAAAAGATAAATAAAACGTAAAATAAAGATAGAGATACTTATGTAATTCATTGGTGGAAATTTCAGATAAGCGTATGGAGATGCTTAGTTCCTTTTGAATCTCTGCTTTCCTACTGCTTTCATCCAATCCTTCATACTCCTTTCCATGGCAAGCTGTATGTTGGGCATCACCATTGTCAATGGCTACATCCCGTCCTCTCAGTGAAAATGGTCCAATGCGCTGTCACTGCATGGATAATCAGCTGTTGGTTCTCGATCATGCTGGAATAGGATTTACTATCCTTTTGCGTCTGTCACTATGCCCAGCACTCGGGAGTTTGAAGCTTGTCACAGCCATCCCTTCCCAGATCCTACTCGGAATACCACAGACAAGGTTTAGTCTTTCCAGATCTCGGGAATGGCCATCCATGGGTTCTAACTTATACCACGAAGACTCTAATATCTCGGACTCGGTCCCCTGTATTAGATATCTAAGAGATACTCATTCTATCTCATCTTCATGTAGAACGGAAGTGGTTGTCAGGCACGCGTTCATAGGTGAGAATGGTGATGAACGTCACATAATCATCACATTCATCTTGTTCTTGGGTGCGAATGAATATCTTAGAATGGGAATAAGCTTGAATTGAATAGAAAAACAATAGTACTTTGCAATAATTCTCGAGGAACAGTAGAGCTCCACACCTTAATCTATGGGGTGTAGAAACTCCACCGTTGAAAATACATAAGAACAAGGTCTAGGCATGGCCGAATGGCCAGCCTCTAAAACATAGTCCAAAGATAAAACTAAAGATGTAAATACAATAGTAAAAAGTCCTTTTTAAACTAAACTAATTACTAGGGTTACAGAAATAAGTAAATGATGCAGAAATCCACTTCCGGGCCCACTTGGTGTGTGCTTGGGTTGAGCATTGAAGCTTTCACGTGTAGAGGTCTTCCTTGGAGTTAAACACCAGTTTGTAACGTGTTTCTGGCGTTTAACTCTGCTTTGCAACCTGTTTCTGGCTTTTAACTCCAGAAAAGAGCAGAGAGCTGGTGTTGAACGCCAATTTGCGTCATCTAAACTCAGACAAAGTATGAACTATTATATATTGCTGGAAAGCCCTGAATGTCTACTTTCCAACGCAATTGAGAGCGCGCCATTTGGAGTTATGTAGCTGCAGAAAATCCATTTCGAGTGCAGGGAGGTCAGAATCCAACAGCATCTGCAGTCCTTCTTCAGCCTCTGAATATGATTTTTGCTCAAGTCCCTCAATTTCAGCCAGAAATTACCTAAAATCACAGAAAAACACACAAACTCATAGTAAAGTCCAGAAATGTAATTTTTATTTAAAAACTAATAAAAATATACTAAAAACTAACTAAATTATACTAAAAACATACTAAAAACAATGCCAAAAAGTGTATAAATTATCCGCTCATCACAACACCAAACTTACATTGTTGCTTGTCCCCAAGAAACTGAAAATCAAATAGGATAAAAAGAAGAGAATATACTATAAACTCTAAAATATCAATGAAATTTAGCTCCAATTAGATGAGCGGGACTAGTAGCTTTTTGCTTCTGAACAGTTTTGGCATCTCACTTTATCCCTTGAAGTTCAGAATGATTGGCATCTATACGAACTCAGAATTCAGATAGTGTTATTGATTCTCCTAGTTCAGTATGTTGATTCTTGAACACAACTACTTTATGAGTCTTGGTCGTGGCCCTAAGCACTTTGTTTTCCAATATTACCACCGGATACATAAATGCCACAGACACATAACTGGGTGAACCTTTTCAGATTGTGACTCAGCTTTGCTAGAGTCCCCAATTAGAGGTGTCCAGGGTTCTTAAGCACACTCTTCTTTTTGCTTTGGACCTCGACTTTAACCGCTCAGTCTCAAGTTTTCACTTGACACCTTCACGCCACAAGTACATGGTTAGGGACAGCTTGGTTTAGTCGCTTAGGCCAGGATTTTATTCCTTTAGGCCCTCCTATCCACTGATGCTCAAAGCCTTGGATCCTTTTTATTTTACCCTTGCCTTTTGGTTTTAAGGGCTATTGGCTTTTTGCTCTTGCCTTTTGGTTTAAAGAGCTTTTGGCTTTTTCTGCTTGCTTTTTCTTTTTTTTTTTCTCTTTTTTTTTGCCATTTTTCTTTTCTCTTTTTTTTTGCAAGCTTTTCACTGCTCTTTCTTGCTTCAAGAATCAATTTTATGATTTTTCAGACCATCAGATAACATTTCTCCTTTTCCCATCATTCTTTCAAGAGCCAACAATTTTAACATTCATAAACAATCAAATTCAAAAATATGCACTGTTCAAGCATTCATTCAGAAAACAAAAAGTATTGTCACCACATCAAAATAATTAAACTAGTTTCAAGGATGAATTTGAAATCATGTACTTCTTGTTCTTTTGTGATTAAAACGTTTTTCATTTAAGAAAGGTGATGGATTCATAGGACATTCATAGCTTTAAGACATAGACACTTAAATACTAATGATCATGTAATAAGACACAAACATAAACATAAAGCATAGTAAACGAAAAATAGGAAAATAAGAACAAGGAGATTAAGGAACGGGTCCACCTTAGTGAGGGTGGTGTCTCCCTCTTCTTGAAGAACCAATGGTGCTCTTGAGCTCCTCTATGTCTCTTCCTTGCCTTTGTTGCTCCTCCCTCATAGCTCTTTGATCTTCTCTAATCTCATGGAGGATGATGGAGTGTTCTTGGTGCTCCATCCTTAGTTGTCCCATGTTGGAACTTAATTCTCCTAGGGAGGTGTTGATTTGCTCCCAATAGTTCTGTGGAGGAAAGTGCATCCCATGAGGCATCTCAGGGATTTCATGGTGAGGAATTTCCTCATGCTCTTGTTGAGGTCCATGATTTCTTGTTTGCTCCATCTTTTTCTTAGTGATGGGCTCCTCTTCAATGAGGATGTCTTCTTGGCCACAACTTCACAGAAGTGGTCTTGATGGACTTTTGAGATGAATCTCTCCATCTCCCATGACTCAGAGGTGGAAGCAATTGCCTTCCCTTTCCTCTTTCTTGAGGTTTCTCTGGCCTTAGGTGCCATTGATGGTTATGGAAAAACAAAAAGCAATGCTTTTACCACTCCAAACTTAAAGGGTTTGCTCGTCCCTGAGCAAAAGAAGAAAGGAAGTAGTAGAAGAAGAAGAAATGGAGGAGATGGAGGTGTGTGAATGGTTCAGCCAAGGGGGGTTTTAGGTGGTTATGATGTGTGAAAAGGAAGGAGTGATGGTTTGAATTTGAGTGGGTGGGTGCAGGTGGGTTGTATGATGGTTTTGGAGGAGAAATGGAGGTGATTGGTGAAGGGTATTTGGAGAAGAGTGTTATGAAAAGGTGGGAGAGAGAGAAGAAGAGGTGGGGTAGGTGGGGATCCTGTGGGGTCCACAGATCCAGAGGGGCCAAGGACTTAGCATCCCTGCTCCAATTAGGCGTGCAAAACACCCCTTGTATGCAATACTGGCATTTAACGCCAGAATGGTGCCTGTTTCTGGCGTTAAACGTCCAAATGTAGCCAGTTTTTGGCGTTTAACGCCAGCTTGGTGCTTGTTTCTGGCGTTAAACGCCAGACATATGCTTGTTTTTGGCGTTTAAATGCCAGACTGCTCTTCCTCTAGGGTGTGCTATTTTTAATGCTATTTTTCATTCTGTTTTTGATTTTTCAGTAGTTTTTGTGACTTCACATGATCATCAACCTGATAAAACACGAAATAATAATAAAAATAAAATAGATATAATTAAATAACATTGGGTTGCCTCCCAACAAGCGCTTCTTTATTGTCACTAGCTTGACAGTGAGCTCTCATGGAGCCTCACAGATAATCAGAGCATTGTTGGGACCTCCCAACACCAAACTTAGAGTTTGGTTGTGGCCTCCCAACACCAAACTTAAAGTTTGACTGTGGGGGCTTTGGTTGACTCTGCAGTGAGAGAAGCTTTTCATGCTTCCTCTCCATGGTTACAGAAGGAGATCCTGGAGTTTTAAACATAAGGTTGTCCTCATTCAGTTGAAGGACCAACTCTCCTCTGTCCACATCAATCACAGCTTTTGCTATGGCTAGGAAGGGTCTTCCAAGGATGATAGATTTATCCTTATCCTTCCCAGTGTCTATGATTATGAAATCAGCAGGGATGTAAAGGCCTTCAACCTTTACTAACACGTCCTCTACTTGTCCATAAGCCTCTTTTCTTGAGTTGTCTGCCATCTCTAATGAGATTCTGGCAGCTTGTACCTTAAAGATTCCAGTTTCTCCATTAAAGAGAGTGACATTAAGTTTATGCCTGACCCCAGGTCACACAGAGCCTTCTCAAAGGACATGGTGCCTATGGTACAGGGAATTAAGAATTTACCAGGATCCTGTTTCTTTTGAGGTAATTTCTGCCTATCCAATGCATTCAGTTCATTGGTGAGCAAGGGAGGTTCATCTTCCCAAGTCTCATTACCAAATAATTTGGCATTCAGCTTCATGATTGCACCAAGGTACTTAGCAACTTGATCTTCAGTAATGTCTTCATTCTCTTCAGAGGAAGAATACTCATCAGAGCTCATGAAGGGCAGAAGTAAGTTGAATGGAATCTCTATGGTCTCTGTATGAGCCTCAGATTCCTTTGGTTCCTCAAAGGGGAACTCCTTATTGGTCACTGGACGTCCCAGGAGGTCTTCCTCACTAGGATTCATGTCCTCCTCCTCTTCTTTGGGTTCGGCCACACCAAGTAAGGTAATGGCCTTGCACTCTCTTTTTGGATTTTCTTCTGTATTGCTTGGGAGAGTACTGGGAGGAGTTTCAGTGACCCTTTTACTCAGCTGGCCCACTTGTGCCTCCAAATTTCGAATGGATGACCATGTTTCATTCATGAAACTCAGAGTGGCCTTAGATAGATCAGAGACTATGTTTGCTAAGCTAGATGGATTCTGCTCAGAATTCTCTGTCTGTTCCTGAGTGGATGATGGAAAAGGCTTGCTATTGCTAAACCTGTTTCTTCCACCATTATTAAAGCCTTATTGAGGCTTTTGTTGATCCTTCCATGAGAAATTTGGGTGATTTCTCCATGAGGGATTATAGGTGTTTCCATAGGGTTCACCCATGTAATTTACCTCTGCTATTACAGGGTTCTCAGGATTATAAGCTTCTTCTTCAGAAGATGCTTCTTTAGTACTGTTGGATGCAGCTTGCAATTCATTCAGACTCTGAGAAATCATATTGACTTGCTGAGTCAATATTTTCTTCTGAGCCAATATGGCATTCAGAGTATCAATTTCAAGAACTCCCTTCCTCTGAGGTGTCCCATTACTCACAGGATTCCTTTCAGAAGTGTACATGAACTGGTTATTTGCAACCATGTCAATGAGTTCTGGAGCTTCTGCAGGCGTTTTCTTTAGGTGAATGGATCCACCTGCAGAATAGTCCAATGACATCTTTGATAATTCAGACAAACCATCATAGAATATATCCAGGATGGTCCATTCTGAAAGCATGTCATAAGACACCTTTTGGTCAGTTCCTTGTATCTCTCCCAAGCTTCATAGAGGGATTCACCTTCTTTCTGTTTGAAGGTTTGAACATCCACTCTAAGCTTGCTAAGCTTTTGAGGAGGAAAGAACTTGGCTAAGAAAGCCGTGACCATCTTATCCCAAGAGTTCAGGCTATCTTTAGGTTGAGAGTCCAACCATATTCTAGCTCTGTCTCTTACATCAAATGGGAAAAGCATAAGCCTGTAGACCTCGGGATCAACCCCATTGGTCTTAAAAGTATCACAGATTTGCAAGAATTTAGTTAAGAACTGAAAAGGATCTTCGGATGGAAGACCATGAAACTTGCAATTCTGTTGCATCAGAGAAACTAATTGAGGCTTAAGCTTAAAATTGTTTGCTCCAATGGAAGGAATTGAGATGCTTCTTCCATATAAATTGGAATTTGGTGTAGTAAAGTCACCAAACATCTTTCTTGCATTGTTATTATTTTCGGCCATATCTTCTTTTTCGAAAATTTCTGTTAGATTTTCTCCAGAGAGTTGTGCTTTAGCTTCCCTTAGCTTCCTCTTCAGAGTCTTTTTAGGTTCAAGATCAGCTTCAACAAGAATGTTTTTATCCTTGTTCCTGCTCATATGAAAATTAGTTAATTAAGAAGGAGTTTTGAAATAGAGGAAGGTGATTTTCGAAAATTAGCGAGAGAATTAGTTAGGTAGTTTTGAAAAAGATAAGAATCAAACAAAAAGATAAGATTAATTGAAAAAGATTTGAAAATCAATTTGAAAAAGATAAGAAGTTAGAAAAGAAGTTTTTGAAATTGATTTTGAAAAAGATGTAATTGAAATTGAAAAAGATATGATTGAAAATCATTTTGAAAAAGATTTGAATTGGAAATTAAAAATATTTGATTTTTGAAATTAAATTTGATTACTTGACTAACAAGAAACTCAAAAGATATGATTCTAGAGTTTAAAGATTGAACCTTTCTTAATAGGCAAGTAACAAACTTTAAAATTTTTGAATCAATCACATTAATTGTTTGTAAAGATTTTGAGATTATGAAATTAAGAAAAAGATTTTGAAAATCAAAATTTGAAATTTTCGAAAATATGAAAGAAAAAAAATGAAAAAGATTTGATTTTTGAAAAAGATTTGAAAAAGATAGAATTTTTAATTTGAAAATTTGATTTGACTCATAAGAAACAACTAAATTTTAAAAAGTTTTGAAAAAGTCAACTCAAATTTTCGAAAATTTATGAGTGAAAAAGGGAAATATATTTTTTTGATTTTATAATTTTTAATGAAGAAAGAGAAAAACACAAAAAAGACGCAAGACATAAAAATTATGAATCAAAACAAGGAAAATATGCAAGAACACTTTGAATGTCAAGATGAACATCAAGAACACTTTGAATGTCAAGATGAACACTAAGAACTTATTTTTGAAAATTTTTAAGAAAAGAAAAATATGCAAGACACCAAACTTAGAAATTTTCAATAATTAGATACTAGCAAATTAAAAATGCATTTGGAAAACAAGAAAAGACACAAAACATAAAAATGCAAAGATCAAACAAAGTAATTCATCAAGAACAACTTGAAGATCATGAAGAACATATGCATGAGTTTTTGAAAAATGCACAAATTTTAAAAACATGAAATTGACACCAAACTTAAAATTTGACTCAAGACTCAAACAAGAAACACAAAAATATTTTTGATTTTATGATTTTATTAAATTTTTTTTTTGGATTTTTCGAAAATTATTTGGAAAAAGAAAAATAAAGATTTCAAAATTTTTAATGAGAATTCCAGGAATCATGCAATGTTAGTCTGAAGCTTCGGTCCAGGAATTAGACATGGCTCACTAGCCAGCCAAGCTTTCAATGAAAGCTCCGGTCTAAAACACTAGACATGGCCAATGGCCAGCCAAGCTTCAGCATATAAATCAGACATATAACAGCTGATACTTCATTCAAGATGCTTCTGTGCTGATAATTGGAAGCCTCGGTCCAAAAAGAATTAGACATGGCTTTACAGCAAGCCAGGCTTCAACATGTTATCTTGAAACTCTAGCATTCCTTCTTAAAAATTCTGAAGAACATAGAATAATTTATTTTTTTGAAAATTTTTTTTTTTTAAATTTTTGAAAACTAAATGGAAATATTTTTTTTTTGAAAATTTTTCGAAAATAAAAGGCTTTAAAAATAAAATAAAATTACCTAATCTGAGCAACAAGATGAACTGTCAGTTGTTCAAACTCGAACAATCCCCGGCAATGGCGCTAAAAACTTGGTATGCAAAATCGTGATCGTTCATTCCTTGGTAACGGCGCTAAAAACTTAATACGCACGTTCATAATCTTAATTCTTTGTCACAACTTCGCACAACTAACCAGCAAGTGCACTGGGTCGTCCAAGTAATAAACCTTACGTGAGTAAGGGTCGATCCCACGGAGATTGTCGGCTTGAAGCAAGCTATAGTCCCCTTGTAAATCTCAGTCAGGAAGATTCAAATGGTTATAGAGTTTTAATAATTAAAATATAAATAAAACGTAAAATAAAGATAGAGATACTTATGCAATTCATTGGTGGGAATTTCAGATAAGCGTATGGAGATGCTTAGTTCCTTCTGAATCTCTGATTTCCTACTGCTTTCATCCAATCCTTCATACTCCTTTCCATGGCAAGCTGTATGTTGGGCATCACCGTTGTCAATGGCTACATCCCGTCCTCTCAGTGAAAATGGTCCAATGCGCTGTCACTGCATGGCTAATCAGCTGTTGGTTCTCGATCATACTGGAATAGGATTTACTATCCTTTTGCGTCTGTCACTACGCCCAGCACTCGCGAGTTTGAAGCTCGTCACAGCCATCCCTTCCCAGATCCTACTCGGAATACCACAGACAAGGTTTAGACTTTCCGGATCTTGGGAATGGCCATCCATGGGTTCTAACTTATACCACGAAGACTCTAATATCTCGGACTCGGTCCCTTATATTAGATATCTAAGAGATATTCATTCTATCTCATCTTCATGTAGAACGGAAGTGGTTGTCAGGCACGCGTTCATAGGTGAGAATAGTGATGAGCGTCACATAATCATCACATTCATCATGTTCTTGGATGCGAATGAATATCTTAGAATGGGAATAAGCTTGAATTGAATAGAAAAGCAATAGTACTTTGCATTAATTCTCGAGGAACAGCAGAGCTCCACACCTTAATCTATGGGGTGTAGAAACTCCACCATTGAAAATACATAAGAACAAGGTCTAGGCATGGCCAAATGGCCAGCCTCCAAAACGTGATCCAAAGATAAAACTAAAGATGTAAATACAATAGTAAAAAGTACTATTTAAACTAAACTAGTTACTAGGGTTACAAAAATAAGTAAATGATGCAGAAATCCACTTCCAGGCCCACTTGGTGTATGCTTGGGCTGAGCATTGAAGCTTTCACGTGTAGAGGTCTTCCTTGGAGTTAAACTCCAGTTTGTAACGTGTTTCTGGCATTTAACTCTGCTTTGCAACCTGTTTCCGGCGTTTAACTCCAGAAAAGGGCACAGAGCTGGCGTTGAACGCCAGTTTGTGTCATCTAAACTCGGACAAAGTATGAACTATTATATATTGCTGGAAAGCCCTGGATGTCTACTTTCCAACGCAATTAAGAGCGCGCCATTTGGAATTTTGTACATCCAGAAAATTCATTTCGAGTGCAGGGAGGTCAGAATCCAACAGCATTTGCAGTCCTTCTACAGCCTCTGAATCTGATTTTTGCTCAAGTCCCTCAATTTCAGCCAGAAATTATCTGAAATCACAGAAAAACACACAAACTCATAGTAAAGTCCAAAAATGTGATTTTTATTTAAAAACTAATAAAAATATACTAAAAACTAACTAAATTATACTAAAAACATACTAAAAACAATGCCAAAAGGCGTATAAATTATCCGCTCATCAGGAGCCACGAGCTGCGCCAGTCGTCGCCACATCGCGTCGGAGAGAAAGGCTCGGATTGAGTGCCACTGGGAGAGAGGAAGACGCACGCGGGAGGGTGAAGCCGCCGCTGTCACCGCCGTTGCCGTGAGTGGGGAGTCGTTGCCATCGCCTTGCACGCCGGCACCGTACACCTCATCGCCGGAGGGCCAGAACGCGATGGATGAGAAGCCCACCTTTGCCACTGCCTTTCACTGCCACCTACCTCCGCCTCTACTGGCCTGCTGCTTCGCGGTGCTTGGCTGGCACTTCTAATACTGTCACCGAAGTTTTGAGGCCACCGGAACCACCGCCGGAGCTTTTGGCTATTTCTGCCGTCGCCGGAAAAGTTGCCGGCAAGGGTTTTATTTGAGGTTTCTGCCTTTTTGGATTTCGAGAAGGTTTTAATGTTGCACGGTTTTAATAGTTGATCCACCGGAGCTTCTGGCCGCCGCTGGAGCTGTTGCCGGGGCCGGTTCGAAATCGCAGCTACGTCGTGTTGTTATTCCGGTAAGAAATTATGTTTCGAAAGCCTTACGTTAGTGTCCCGTACTTGTATTAAAGCCTTTACAGTATTAATGTTCCTAGAGTTTAGTAACTGAGGTTGCTTGTTGTAATTTAGAGCTGTTTATGCTGCTGCGAAAATGTGTGGGGCTGTGCTTTGAATCTACCTTTGATTTCGAGTTGAGGCGAAAAGAACTTATGAGGCGTTTGGATTATGGAATTTGTGTTTTGAGGTAGGGGTGCTTTCCGAAAACTATATTTTATGTATGGAATTATTACATATGGATACTGATGTGAGGCAATGTGTATTTGGTGGTTGTAGCAGCCTTATGTATTATTGATTGTCTCGAATGATTATGAATATTTGTTTGATTGGATTGTTGTGTGGCTTTGTGAAACGAAATGCTTTTGAAGTTGATTCTTTTAAAGCTTTGAGATCGAGTTTAATCCGTTGGAAATTGATTTGAGTTGAGTGGATTTTCTTAAGAAGGTGAAAAATAGAATACACTCTTGAATTCAGTCTGGCTTGCGTTAAATGATTTGGTTTTTGATAAATGGTTGTTACTGAACCGTTTTCTTGAAACTTTCGAAATGAGTTTATTTGGCTGATAATGACTTGATTTTTGAAATGGTTTTCTTGAAATATGGTATTGAGATTGACTGTTGGATTTTGGCTTGCCTTTGAATTGATTTTGGATTTTGGGCTGTTGAAAAGGATTGTGGAATGGTTTTGTTGGGACCCGGACCGGGTGGCAAAGTCCAAGTTTTAGGGGAGGTGTTGCCAAAATTTCTATAAAATCTGAGTCTTTATTGAAATATTGTCTGGAAAAATGATGAATTAAAGACTTCTACTATTTATTTGATTTATCAAGAAAAGGATGATTCATGCTTTTGAAATGAATTATTAAAGAGGAAATTGTGATTTAGTCTTGCTTCTTAAGAAAGGCATTGTATCTCTTTCAGGAGAAAGTTATTTAGATGAAATTTATGTTTTAAACCTGTTTTAAATGTGACAAGGGCAATGCCTTTGAATTTGACTTGAGGGCCTTAATTAGAGGAGTTTCAATGACTTTGAAAGAACCTGAATGCCTGTTGACAAGTTTCATTTTGAAATGTTTTGGGAAAGGTTTTAAGTACTCTTTGAATTCTGAATTCTTGCAGGACTAAAACAATTTTGAACAGTTGAAATGCTTTAGAATTTATCATGGGGGTTGAAGTTGGTTTTGCCTAAGTAAAGGAAACGGCTTTGAAAGAAGTAAATGATTACGTGACTCGATTTGACCTAGATCCTATTTTATTACTCAAATCAGGAAGCCAAGGTTTTAATGATTTTAAGTGGATTCGGTGAAATGAGTTATGTTATTCTCCCCTAAAGACTTGAGACTCTACCAAGAAACTTTTGTTATAAAATCCCATTGTTGGATGGATGATTTTGAATGTTTCAAAATAAATCTTTAACTTGTCATGGTTATGGAAGTTTTGGAAAGAGGATGCCGAGAGTGGTATTGTTTTCAAAGGGGAATTTACCTTGAGTAAAAGTGGCTTATGAGCCTGAGATGATTTGAGAAATGAGATCTTTAAAGCCAAGGCTGAAAAGAGTTGAAACTTGATTTCAAAGTGAAATGAATTGAGAAAAGTGATTTATGGCTTAAATGCCGATTTTATGAATTTAATGATGTTGAATGGTGGAAGTGCTGTTTTATTATGGGCCGAAATGGCTGTGTATGATTATGAATATTGGCTGGTTCTGGATTGAACCGTGAGCCGGATGGCTGAGATGGATGTTGATCCATGGCTGAGAATGAATGCATATATGCTGAGATATTGATAATTGTGATTTTGCATTTCCACTATCTGAGATACGAGTTTCTCTGGGTAGTAGCAGTGGCTAGCCACCACGTGCTCTGGGTTGAGACTTGATACTCTGTTGACCCTATGTCGTAAGGGTGGCCGGGCACTGTGAAAGCCCCAGATGAGCTCGCCCCCGTGAATATACACCAGTGTGGGTGTTGAATATGGATCATGATTATGATCACGATTATGTTGAGTATAACTCGAGTTGGAGATGCACGACAGAGGGACAGTCCAATGGTTAGCTACCAGGACTTGTCAGGTTGGCTTTATAACCGACAGATGATATTATCAGCCAGTAGGACAGGCATGCATCATATGCATCTATGGGACATTGTTTGGGTGTGCATATTGTACTTGGTTTGCCTTTGTGACTACTTGTAATTAACTGCTATTTGTTCTACTTGCTGTAACTGTTTGTTTGTGCTTGAACTTCCTATCTGTGTTTGCAACTGGGACTCTGTTGGATCGTGGTGATTGGTTGATAGTTGGATTGTTTGGGCCTAGGGTCGTGGTTGGAATGAAGTGAACCGATGGTTGATTTCGGTTTTGTGTTTCTGGTTTGGAATAAAATATGAAAGGCTATTTTGGTTCAGCATAGATAAACCTTTTGAAAGGCTTTTGAGTTTTTGAGAATTGAACGGTTCTTCTTTCAGAAAAGATATCCGATTTCTCTTTTATTGTAAACCGTTGTTTTTGAAAAGAGGCATGAGACGGTTATTAATCACTGGTACGGTTTACCTTCACGTATCCTATTACAGTAATTTCTAAAAACCCTCTACTGAGAACCCTTTCGAGGATGATGTTCTCACCCCCCTACATTTTTCCCCTTTCACGATATGGGCGCAGAAGTCATGAAGAGTTTATTTAGTTGTTGTTGAAATCCTCTGTATTGCTTTAGATTATTATTTGTTATACCATCGCCTTTATCTCAATATATTCTGTAAGAGGGATAGGAATTGTATTGATTAATGCTTATAATATTATATATGTATATGTATATATATGGATGTACATTATCGAGCGAAAGTATCCTTGGATCGGTATTGCGGTTTAAAATTTTAAACAGGCTCATATTTTAGTATTAAATAGTATAAGAGTCGTCGTAATGTCCGAGCTATCAGAGTAGCGCAGCCGAAAGCGTGAGCTTTGATAGTTTGGGTGTTACAATTACAACATCAGCATTTCAAGTTAATGTTTACCAAATTCGTCTTTGAATCCAATCATTATACATTTCAATCTAAATCCAAGGTCATCATGATCATATCGTAATACTTATCTCTCAAACATGACGATTGGTACTCACTTATCGCCTAATTCTAATTACATAGGGGTGAGCACGGGTCGGTTTGGTTCGGGTTTATGGTAAAATTAGAACCGAACCGATCAAAATATAATTGGTTCTGTTTGGTTCGAATTTGTATTTTTTTGTACATGTACCCGAACTAAACCAAATTGATTAAGAACAGATTGGTTCGGTTCGGGTAATTGGGTACCCGATGACTTTGAAATTCATAAAAAAAAATCAAATTTTTATCTTAAAAATTCAAGAAGTACAATAAACATGTAACATCAATAGAAATAATCCAAACATGTTAAACACCAAATACATTAAAAACTAAACTCATTAAAATCCAAACATATTAATAGTGAATAGTTATTGTCTAATGGAAAAGTCATATATATTTTTTATTTTTTTATTTAATTAATATATGATCGGGTTCGCGGGTTGGTTCGGGTTTCGCACCCCCAGAACCGATACCCGAACCAATCGCTGACAAAGACCATCGGTTTAGTTCGGGTTGAACCCAATTAACCGTTGATTCCAAAACCAATTTAATTGGTTCGGTTCGGATTCGGATGGGTAATCGGGTACCCGCTACCCGTGCTCGCCCCTATAATTACACACGGACAATCATTTCCGTATCCACTCTGGAATTAGTCAAAGTTCACAGCCACATTCAATTCAAGTACCTGAGAATCATTACTCGCATTAACCAACTAGACCCTTCAAGTATTTCAAGCTTAAGACATTCTAGTCAACTTTACACCTCCCATACGTAACTATCCTGTGTTACTGCTTTCGCTGTGCTACTCTGATTTCTCATCTAGTGCTAATCCTATCACTTATTTCCTCAAGTACTAAGCCACAACTTAGCATGACCGACATTCACTAGATTTCTATCTATGATAGTCAAAATTAAATACCAACTTAATCGTACTTTTAACACATTGTTACCAATCTTTCACTTACCTTTTCCCGAACCGTCGGATCTAGCGGTATCCTCCGTCGTCATGGTGAACACACAACCCGACTATTGGGCCTTAGTAGCATTCCGAGTGGCCTTCTCAGGACGGTTCCAAGACATGTGTCCAGCTCCTCCACAGCTATAGCAAAGTCCCAATCCAGCTCGACACAGAGTTCACTGATGATAGCTTCCACACCGCCTACAAGTCATGTCATTCTGAGGTTGCTTTCCATACCTCCTCCCTTGATGATTGTTGTTGTTGTTCCTTCGAGAGTTGTCTTGGGCTTGTTAAGGCTGTGGACTATAACCTGCTCTCTTAAAATTTTGACCCCTTAGAGCAAAGTCCCTTCCTCGGTTCAGTTGAAAAGGTCCCCTATGACTTCCTCTCTCTGCAGCCGCCTTCTTCACACACTCTTTAGCAACCCTGCTCTTATTCACCAACTCTGAGAAAGTTCTAATCTCCATTGGTCCCACTGAACTTAAGATATCGCTCCGGATCCCTCCTTCATACTTAATGCACTTCCATTCCTCGAAGTCTCCCGGAGCTCCCTAACACATGCGGAAAAACCTGAATAGCTCCTCAAATTTGTCTGTATACTCCGATACGAATATAGCACCCTGCTTCAGTTGTAGTAACTCCAATTCCTTGGCTGTCCTGGCAGAATTCAGAAAGTACTTCTTATAGAATTCCACCTGGAAGGCATCCCAAGTGATAGGGTCATCACTCTATTACAGGAGACGTCGGGCTCCTTGCCACCAATGCGATGCTTCCCCAGTGAGCAGATAGGTAACAAATTCAACACACTACTCTTCAGGTACCAATTGCACTTGTAGTGCTCACTCCATAGCCTGAAACCAAGTATTAGCTTCAGTCGGGTTAGTGGTTCCCTTGAACTTTGGTGGATTAACCTTTAAGAAGGTTGCCAGTGTCATTGGGCCCTGAGCTCCATTTCTGCCATTGCCATTATTGTTTATCTGTTGCCCAAGAGCCTTTGCAGTGGCCTGCATAGTAGCAGCCATGTTCTCCAATGCCACCATAAAGTTCATTTAGGTTGATTCCTGGTCCCTGAGCACTAGTACGATCTCCCCCACGACCTCGACCGCCTCTACGAGGCGCCATTTGGTTCCTGTTCACACAAAACAAGCGATATCAAGGTGATTAGTATCAATATCTCAAGTCAAGTGCTTCAAATTACCAAAGGTACACTCATGAACTTCATGCTAAACGTATCAGTTAGATACCCTAACTAGCACAAACACAGACTCAGAGAATGCATTGAAGCATAAGCAGTTCCATCCCTCAGGCTCACAAGGACGAACTGCTCTGATACCATAATGTAACACCCTAATATTCAAATCCTTATTCTCGAGTCATAAGTCCATGATATTACGGTGGTACAACCCTCAAGTTGGATTTTTATTACATAATTATAAGTATAATTGAAAGGAGTATTAGTCGAGAAGCCTGAAAAGAGTAAAACTAAAATCGCGAAGTCATATAGCTCATGTATCGATAACATAAAGATAAAGCGTGAAGTTGAAAGCGATATAAGGAATAAGCCATAAAGGAGAACAAAATAAGGACAGTATATAGATATATACATAACATAAGTAAATAGCCACTAGTCGCGTCCCGCGAAGTTTAGGCCGGCTAGGTTACAGTATAATAGTAGTTGGCAACAATATCTCCTAATCTCTCCCAAAAGAAACATAAGAGCCTCTATAGGCAAGTTTAAAAGAGTTCAATACATAATGTAAGCTTTTCAAAATAAAGGTGGAGAGAATTCTAAGCAAAATATAAAGTAGAGAATATGAAGATCTTCGCCATCTCTCAGATGAACCACAGCTCACTTCTGAGAACCTGGACCTGTATCTGAAAAGGAAGAGATATATACAGAATGAGAACCCCCAACCCATGGGTTTCCAATACGGTAAAAGTGCCAAATAAATACAATGCATTGCAATAAAAACTCACTAAGCATCCTAAACTTCCTTTCACCAAATTTTCACCCTATGTTCTCACTAAATCATAAGCAGGCAACTGTCATAAAGGAATGCTAAATCTAATTCATATTCCTCATGCTTCCCAACTTTTTGACTCTCCGATAAAACAGGATCAGAATCATAAGCCAAACCATCACCAGTTATTTTTGTCTCAGCAATTCTATATCAACACTTCATACTCTCACCTGGAGCAAGTGAAATCACTTCACTGTGTCTACCCAGGGAACTCATATGATCTCATTATCAACCTGGAGCAAGTGAAATCACTTCACTGCATCTACCCAGGGAACTCAATTTATCTCATTCAATAACCATCATTTTAAATTAATCATATCATTATTCCATTTCAATAAGAACAGCCATCAGCATCCACCGACACCAGCATGAGGGACCTCTCAGTTGTACAAACACAATCAATACAGACAAGTAATACACAATTAAGGTACAACTAGAATAGATAGCATATAGTCATGTAACATTGCATATATGATATAGCAATCCAAACAAATAGGCAAACCTAAACAATTCAAACATATGCAAATGATGTATGCCTACCTTATGACTGATGACTCTCATCTATCGGTTATAAAGCCAACCCGACAAGTCCAGGTAGCTAACCACTGGACTGTCCCTCTATCGTGAATCCCCGACTTGGGTTATTCACAATCATAATCATAATCACACAACACCCACACTGGTGTTTATTCACGGTGGCAAGCTCATCCGGAACTTTCACAATGTCCGGCCAACACTTACGACATAGGGTCAACAGAATCTCGAATCTCAACCTGGAGCAATGGCGATTGGATTTCTGCTAGTAAAGAAATTCACAAATATTATCGCATTGTAAGTATAGTTTCTAAACCAACAGAGAATCCTTTCGTACAAAAGTTTGGTTGTCACTTAAGCAAACCCAATAAAATTTATAAACCGAAGTATTTAAACCTCGGGTCGTCTCTCAAGGAATTGCAGGAAAGTATGATTTAGTATTGGTTATGAGAAAAAGCATATTTTTGTTTTGGGTTTTTAAAATAAAGAACAAGTAATTTAAATGGCAAGAAAAATAATTAATAATTAGAAAATCTCTTGGCAGGGTATAAGAATTGGAAATCCTATCCCAGTTATCCTTATCGGGTGTGATGAGAATTGTTATTGCTCCCACTTAGTTAACCCTTACTAAATAAAGGAAAGTCAAGTGGACTAATTAATTTGATCCTCAAGTCCTAGTCAACTCCTGTGGAAAGACTAGCTTTGGAGCGATCCAAATCAATCAGCAATCCCCTAATCTCAATCTACTGTTGAGTTTGACAACTCAAGTGTTACCAATTACTTAACCAAAGCCAAAAGGGAAAATAAATCATAAATTAAATTGAAAGCATTATAAATAGAGTGAAACAATCATAAATTTAAGAGAGAGGAGAGAGCCTCTCTCTATCTAAAACTACATCTAAAACCTAAAATTATGAATTATGAGTATTGTATTCTATTCTATGAATGAATGGATCAATTTCCCCACTTTATAGTCTCTAATATGTGTTTTCTGGGCCGAAAACTGGGTCAAAAACAACCCAGAAATTGACCCGAGCGATTTCTGGTACGTACAGGTCACTGCAAAGTCACGTGGAACCGTCATCCACGCGTTCGCGCGGATTGAGTTTTTTGCCAGGTCACGCGTCCACGTGATCCACGCGTGCGCGTTGCCTGGCTTCGAGACAGCTATGGCAAATTATATATTGTTGTGAAGCCCCGGACGTTAGCTTTCCAACGCAACTAGAGCCGTCTCATTTGGAGCTCTGTAGCTCAAGTTATGATCGATTGAATGCGAAGAGGTCAGGCTGACAACTTTAGCAATTCCTTCAATTTCTTGTATTCCTTCTACTTTTGCATGCTTTCTCTCCATCCTCTGAGCCATTCCTGCCCTATAATCTCTGAAAACACTTAACACACAGATCATGGCATCGAATGATATAAAGGAGAATTAAAATATACTAATTAAAGATCTTTAGGAAGCAAGTTTTCAATCATAAAACAATATTAGGAAGGGATTGTAATATCATGCTAATCATATGAATAAGTGGGTAAAGTCTTGATAAAACCACTCAATTAAACACAATATAAATCATAACATAGCGGTTTATCAACCTCCCCACACTTAAACATTAGCATGTCCTCATGCTTAGCTTAAGGAGTTAAAACAAATGAGTAGGGAAATGTAAGACTCATGCAATGCAATGCAACCTATGTATATGAATGCAACTATATGATTCTATCTACTTGGTTAAAATAAAAAAGTTCTTCAAGACAAAAATAAATCAAACTTCACTAATTCAAACTATACAGTAAAGACAAGTAAACTTGTAAGAAGACAGCTCATAAAAGCAGGGAACACAGAATTAAGCATTGAACCCTCACTGATGGTGTATATGCACTCTAGTCTCTCTAGTGTATAGGGTAATCACTCTATTCTTCTCTAATCATGCTTTCTAAACCTTGTTCTTCACCTAACCAATCAACAAATATTTAATGCACCAATGCAAATATCATGAGGTCTTTTCAAGGTTGTAATGGGGCCAAGGTAAAGGTGAGGGTATATATATGGCTAAGTGAGCTATAAATTGAATCTTTAATTAACCTAAGCTCTTACCTATATACACACTCTATGTACTTCTAAAATCATGCCTAGATACCCAAAATTTTCCCACTTTTGTATTACATACTCATGCATCAACTTTTCTCTTAACTTGTATCACATATGCATTGATCTTTTTTATTAACTTAACTTAGCATTGGGGTAATTTTTGTCCCCTTATTTAATTACTTAATTACTTGAACATATTTTTTTTAAAAGTAAAAGTAAAAGTAAACATAACATTATCAATGCACATGGATTTTCAATTTTTCTAGTTTCACATGAGTAGGTACCCAAATTCCCATTATTTTATCATGGCATATTCCCTTATTAACCCATGTTCCCACAATTTTTTCATACTCAATTGGCACACAATTTCTATCTTAAGCTAACCAAAGATTCAATTGGGATATTTAATTGTTTTTCCGCTTAAGGCTAGTAATGTGGTAAAATATAGAACAAATGAGATTTAAAAGGCTCAAAGTGGCTAACAAAGGTAATTGAAAGGGTAGGCTTATTTGGGGTAAGTGAGCTAAACAAGTAATGGCCTCAATCATATGCATGCATATAACACATTAAACATTGGACATATAGGATGGAACAAAATAAAGAGTACAATCATAGAGAAGTAAACACACAAGAATAAAATTTATGGTTAAATAATGTAACCATATAATTAGGCTCAAATCTCACATATTGTGTGTTCTTAGCCTTTAACTATGTTCCAATTACAACTTCTAACAATTTTTAACACAAAAATTTTGGTTTAAATTAGTGAAATTTTCCAAAAATAGGGTCTTAAAAAGAAACTTATTATTTCTAACCAAATAGAACATGCATGCAATTAATCTATTACTATGCAATTTATCCTATCCTAAACAAAAGAAAAATTAGCTAAATATCCTATTTTATTGGTGTTTAAGGAAAAGAAATTACCTCCGGAAGTCAGGTACTGACCGACGTCCCCACACTTAAAGCTATGCACCGTCCTCGGTGCCATCTGTCAGGAACAAAGGGGGGCTGGTAGCAGCATCTCCACCATCGGGACCGTTATAGCTCCCTGTGCTGGTAAATGAAGTGGAGTCCAGGGTGTCTGGGTCTTCTTTAGGTGGGTGGTTACCAACAAGCAGCTCCTTGAGGTATGTAAATCTACGCTTGTTACGGTGCTCCCCTTGCTTTCCTTTCCGGTCAAGCCGGTCTAGCTTCTCAAGTATCTGATGGAGCAGTTGGTTTGTTGAAGGTGCTTGTGATGTGGTAGGAGAAGGGATATCTTCTGCTGGTTCTGTGCTCCAGTTGATAGTGGCTGCTAGAGGTCTGATGTACTTCCCGTTAGGGACGTACTGATCATCCCGTGTGAGCATGGCCTTAGTGTCCCCAGCTCTGTAGGAGACTCCAGCTGCTGAGACTAGATCTGAAACCAAGGCGGGGAAAGGTAAGTTGCCCGTAATCTATACGTGTCCCATAGCATGCTGAATGTGTGTTGGTAAATTGAGGTGCTGGTCTGTAAGGATACACCAGAGTAGAACAGCCATGTCTGCAGTGAAGGAGGACTCGTGAGTGCTCGAAAAGACGTAATGGGACATGATCTGTGCCCATACTCGAGCCTCCAAGGTGAGTGCTGAAGCCAATATGCTCTTAGGTCAGGATCGATGGTATCCATAGATCCATTTGCTGCCAGGTTGTGCTATAACTCTGAGAACGGCATCCCAGTCAAATTGGTATGTCTGGCACTTGAAAGAGGCTTTTTGGAATGCGTCCAATCCTTCTGGAGCAGGGAGAAGATCTAAAGCTCTTTGAATGGCCTCTTCAGTTATAGGAACTTGCTTCTAGCGAACATAGACCGACTGCATGGTTGGCATGTGAAAATTGGAGTAGAATTCAACTACCCATGATAGATTAACCTGCCGTGGCTGTCTCCGTAGGAATTTCCATTGT
>NC_029793.2:110913551-110921539 GCF_000816755.2 Arachis ipaensis | reverse complement strand
GATTGATAGTGGCTGCTGGAGGTCTGATATACTTCCCGTTAGGGACATATTGATCATCTCGTGGAATCATGGCCTTGGTGTCTCCAGCTCTGTAGGAGACTCCAGCTGCTGAGACTAGATCTGAAACCAAGGCGGGGAAAGGTAAGTTGCCCGTAATCTATACGTGTCCCATAGCATGCTGAATGTGTGTTGGTAAATTGAGGTGCTGGTCTGTAAGGATACACCAGAGTAGAACAGCCATGTCTGCAGTGAAGGAGGACTCATGAGTGCTCGAAAAGACATAATGGGACATGATCTGTGCCCATAATCGAGCCTCCAAGGTGAGTGCTGAAGCCAGTATGCCCTTAGGTTGGGATCAATGGTATCCGTAGATCCATAAGCTGCCAGGTTGTGCTATAACTCTGAGAACGGTGTCCCAGTCAAATTGGTATGTCTGGCACTTGAATGAGGCTTCTTGGAATGCGTCCAATCCTTCTAGAGCAGGGGGAAGATCTAAAGCTCGTTGAATGGCCTCTTCTGTTATGGGAACTTGCTTCTGACGGACATAGACAGACTGCATGGTTGGCATGTGAAAGTTAGAGTAGAATTCAACTACCCATGAAAGGTTAACCTGCCGTGGCTGTCTCCGTAGGAATTCCCATTGTCTTTGCTCAATGCGGGGCTCAACAAATTTAGCAATATTGTTCGGGAGGATAAGAAGGTACTCATTGTTATAATTCCTCTTTGCTAGGATGGGGAACATCTGCTCACAGTAGCGGTTAGGGAACTGCGCAGTGTCCTTCGCTGGAAAAGCTTTTTCTTTTTCATCGACCTCGATGATCCTCTTGATTCGTTTTGTTGAGGGCTTTACTGCTGTTGAAGATGGCTCTGTTGTTAGTGTCTTTTTTGTTCCTTTCCTTGCTGGTGGTTTAGGAGTAGCTTTCTCTTTACCCTTCTTGGTGGCCATCCTTGATCATGGATGTGAAAAATAAGGAAGGGAGAAAGTAAAAAGTGAGAAAGAATAAAGAAGGAAGAAGGGAGAAGAAAGAAATAAGAAAGGATAAGAAAAATTAGGATTTGGGAAAGAAAAGATATGATATTTGGCTGATCTGAAGAAGCTGTGTGCTGCATATGACGCGGACGTGTGGGTCACGCGATCGCATGGTGTGTGATAATTATCAGGGGACGCAGACGCGTGGGTCACACGATCCCGTGACGTGATTTGTGCTGTTGGCGCGAGTGCAGCCTCGCGTTCGCGCAATTCTCTGTTTTAAATGCATTTTGCCAAAAATATAGGTGACGCGTTCGCGAGGTTGACGCGATCGCGTGATAGGGCTTGTGCTTCTAGCATTATTCCAGCGCAGCTCCATCATAACTCTCTGCCATACACCTCTTTACGTCGATTTCACAGGGCCACGTGTTCGTGTGGTTGACGCGGACACATGGGGAGGCTATTTCGCAAACGACGCGAACGCGTCAGCGACGCGGTCGCGTGGGCATATTTGTGCCTAAGGCACGCCTCCAGCCACACTTTCGCATGACTCTCTGTTCAATTCTCTTTTCTTCAGAACGCACCTATGACGTGGACGCATCAGCGACGCTGTCGCGTCGCGTGCTTCTCTCTTGTTTTTTTTTATGCAGTATGCAGATGCAAATGCAGTATGCAGATGCAAATGCAGAATGCAGGTGAATATGCAGAAATTATGAATAAAAACTAGTAAAAATAAAATAAAATAAGATTAAGAATAAAAAAAAGAATGATTATACCATGGTGGGTTGTCTACCACCTAGCACTTTTAGTTAAAGTCCTTAAGTTGGACATTTGGTTAGCTCCCTGTCATGGTGGCTTATGCTTGAACTCATCCAGGAATCTCCACCAGTGTTTGTACTTTCAGTAACCTCCGGGGTCCCAAATTAGACGCATAAAGCCTTCAAGCAAGTCAAAGCAAGTGACAAGGCCCCAAGAGTGTTGATTGCTAGACTGAATTCCGGGGTCCCAAACCTTGCTTTTGCACCCGTCTTCTTGTTGATCATCATTTTTCCACTTGGGTGGTGAACAGTCGGAATTCTCACAAGGGCATCCAAACAGTTTTCTAGACCCATTCAATTGAGAATTATACTAACCCTTATACTTCAATTTGGAGTATGCAACCACATTGAACCTTGCATGACAATTCTTACCACTAAACATCTCCCTCTCACTCTTATAGCCACAAAGAGCTCTAAGTTGCCCATCCGTCTCAAGCAAAGCATATTCAAGTGAGCTAATTAAGCTTAGAGATGAGAGATTTACCCATTTGAATGAAGGGATGGATGGTGATGGCTTTGGGGGAGAGGTCTCCAACAACCTTGGCAAGGTGATTTCTAGCTCCATTCCCTTGAGCTCTTCGTTAACAACTTGCACCTCTTTGCAAGCTTCTTCAATATCAACCTCTTCATCTTGGTAGCTTTCTTCTAATTTGATCTCTTCGTCATTGTTCACCAAGGGCATGGGAGGTTGTGCTTCTTCTTCTTTAATCTCCATGTCAAGTCCAATGAGGGAGGATTCAAATGTAGATAAGAATTCATCAATGATTGAATCCATCTCTTGATCATCCCCTTCAAAGTCTTCAACCATGATATTCCTTGGAGGTTGTACACCCTCCTCAACATCAAATTCAAACTCCTTAGAAGGGGGTTCTATGACTGGGCTTTCCCATGGACGTTCCGCATTTCCTAAGTCTTTGACCACTTCTTCCTCTTTAATGATTACGGCTTCCTCCAATTGTTCCAATACAAAGTCATGCTCCTTACTGTCCACCGGAGTTTCTAGTGTCTCCTTCATACTACGTTCTTCATTAGATTCTCCACATGAAGCCATGGGAGTTCCTTGAGTGTCCGAACGTCTGGAAGGTAATCGATTTATTGCTTGCTCTAGTTGATGAAGGTTGCATGAAATTGATCTACTGTTTCCTTGAGGCGAGCCTGTGATTCTTGGGTCGATGGATATGGACATGGTGCATATGGAAGTGGTGGTTCTTGGGGGTAATTGGATTGCAATTGGGGTGGTAAGGGTTAGGGTCATGTGGAGGTGAATGGTTGTGGTTGGCTTGTGAGTATGGTGGTTCAAAGGTATGTTGGGGAGGTGGTTCATAAGCATATGGTGGGGCTTATTGGTAACTACAAGGGGGTCCACCATATCTATCATCTTGGTATGCACCTCGGAATGGCTCTTGACCATAGTAATTTGGTGGAGATGGTTTGTCACGAAAGGGTCCACCATAACTATTGTCTTGGCATGCATTGTAGGATGGTCGTTGTCCATGGTATCTTGGAAGGTGTTGTTGCCGAAAGGGTTGATCAGATCCTCGTGGCTCCTTCCATCTTTGATTGTTTCGACCTTGATGCATGTTCCTGTTCTAGCTTCCATTCCTTTCAACAACATTAGAACCAAACTCAAAGGGACGGAGGTGAGAACTCATAGTAACTAATATAAATTAAAAACAAAAATAAATAAAAACAAATAAACAAGCAAAATAAAATATTTACAATAACCAATAATAAGGCACACGTTTGCAATTCCCCGGCAATGGCGCCATTTTTGGCGATCGGATTTCTGCTAGTAAAGAAATTCACAAATATTATTGCGTTGTAAATATAGTTTCTAAACCAACAGAGAATCCTTTCGTACAAAAGTTTGGTTGTCATTTAAGCAAACCCAATAAAATTTATAAACCGAAGTATTTAAACCTCGGGTCGTCTCTCAAGGAATTGCAGGGAAGTATGATTTATTATTGTTATGAGAAAAAGTGTATTTTTGTTTTTGGTTTTTGAAATAAAGAACAAGTAATTTAAATGGCAAGAAAAATAAATTAATAATTAGAAAATCTCTTGGCAAGGTATAAGAATTGAAAATCCTATCCTAGTTATCCTTATCAGGTGTGATGAGAATTGTTATTGCTCCCACTTAGTTAACCCTTACTAAATAAAGGAAAGTCAAGTGGACTAATTAATTTGATCCTCAATTCCTAGTCAACTCCTGTGGAAAGACTAGCTTTGGAGCGATCCAAATCAATCAGCAATCCCCTAATCTCAATCTACTGCTGAGTTTAACAACTCAAGTGTTACCAATTACTTAACCAAAGCCAAAAGGAAAAATAAATCATAAATTAAATTGGAAGCATTATAAATAGAGTGAGACAATCATAAATCTGAAATACCTCAAAATATATTAAATAGAATATTCAAATCTTAACATGAAGAATTCATAAGCCAATTTGGCAACATAAGTAATTAACAAATAAAAGCATTAGAGTATCTAAAAGTAGAAGAGAAATATAAATTAAAGTAAATATTGAACCTGGAGTGGAGTAATAACCATAAAGCAAAAGAAATCATAATTCTAAAACCTAAGAGAGAGGAGAGAGAACATCTCTCTCTCTAAAACTACATCTAAAACCTAAAATTATGAATTATGAGTGTTGTATTCTATTCTATGAATGAATGGATCAATTCTCCCAATTTATAGCCTTTATTCTGTATTTTTTCGGCCAAAAACTGGGTCAAAAACAGCCCATAAATCATCTCCAGCGATTTTTGGTACGTACAGGTCGCTGCAAAGTCACGCGGAAGCGTCGTCCACGCGTTCGCGCGGATTGAGTTTTTTGCCAGGTCACGCGTCCGCGTGATCCACGCATGCGCGTCACCTGGCTTCGAGGCAACTATGAGAAATTATATATCGTTGCAAAGCCCCGGACGTTAGCTTTCCAACGCAACTAGAACCGCCTCATTTGGACTTCTGTAGCTCAAGTTATGATCGATTGAATGCGAATAGGTCAGGCTGACAGCTTTAGCAATTCCTTCAATTTCTTGTATTCCTTCCACTTTTGCATACTTTCTCTCCATCCTCTGAGCCATTCCTGCCCTGTAATCTCTGAAAATACTTAACACATGGATCACGGCATCGAATGGTATAAAGGAGAATTAAAATATACTAATTAAAGATATTTAGGAAGCAAGTTTTCAATCATAAAACAATATTAGAAAGGGATTGTAATATCATGCTAATCATATGAATAAGTGGGTAAAGACTTGATAAAGCCACTCAATTAAACACAATATAAATTATAAAATAGTGGTTTATCAAGCAACTAGAGCTGACCCACTGCATCTAACCAAGAAAATTTAAGACTCAGATAGTTTCAATCTCAAATCATACTCGACTGGGAGCAAGTGGGGGCCAACCAATGCATCTATCCCAGGAGTCTCAAAACCAAATCCGGAGCAAGTGGAATCACTCCACTGCATCTACCCAGGCAGGTATGTCTCACCACATCCCAGAGCAAGTGGATCAATGCCACTGCATCTACCCAGGCAGGTATATATCACAACATCCTGGAGCAAGTGGAGCGAAACCATAACCCTTGCGTCTACCCGAGGAGCCTCTGTACTAACCAACCTGGAGCAAGTGGGGCGCAACCACAGCCCTTGCATCTACCCAAGAGGTACATTCTCATATGCCTAGGAGGAACCAAGGAGGGGATCCTAACCACCCACCATCTCACTGGGGGTGATTTTACAACACCAGGAGGAACAGGGAAGGGGATCCTCACCTTCGTTCGTCTCTCTGAGGTTGCACTTTTGAGAAAGAGATCTCAAGATAAAATAATCATTCAAAGACATATTTTCATATCCAGCCATAAATCAATATTTATCATTACCATCTCGCTCATAACATAACCCATAACTAGCCAATAATTATTATTAAATACAGCCCTTTGGCTCACGGCATATGCCGCACTTTCATCATCACCCTCAGTAACTCATACAATCAGCATTACTCATCATTCATCATTGATTCTCACTTTACTTCATCCACAAGTTACCATATATCCTAGCTTCTTTTCATCACTAGTCATATTATAAAGATTTAAGAGTTCGAGGATGAGAATGGAGGGTTAAAAGTCTGAAATTTGGCTTTAAAGACTCAAAAACCAACCTTTGCTAGAAACAGGGTCACGCGTGCGCATCGACCACGCGCACGTGTGGATGGCTGAAAAGTAGAGTGATGCGTGAGCGTCGCCCATGTGCACGCATGGGAGCCAGAAAAGCAGAGTGACGCGTGCACGTCAGCCATGCGTACGCGTGGGTGCGTTTTGTACGTCTCGCACAAAACCAGCACAATACCGCACAACTCTCTGGATTTTCTACCAGGCATTCGCATCTGTGAAGCGACGCGTACGTGTTGGCCAGGTGCACGCGTAGGTGATTAAAAATCGAGACTGACGCGTGCACATGGAAGCACAATTTTCTAAAATTTTTACTAAGTTAAAGAGCTGCAGAATTACATTTTCAAACTCCAAACTTCCAACACACATAACTTCTACGAAATTCCTTTTTCAACCATTTCTGAATCGTTGGGAAGATCGTTGAATAAACTTCCATAAAAATTCAATTTTGAAGAATTCCAAACTCCGTGGACCGAGTTACAAACTGCTAAAGTTGGTCAAAAATTAGTTTTTACCCAAAACTAGAAATCACCAATTTTTCCAGTGTTCACAAGCCAAATTCATTTCCACTCATCCAAATAACCACGACCCAACCACATTCACATAATTACACTCAACTAAAACCAAACCTACCTCATCTACACAATTTCACCCAAAACTATCAAATTTCTCAAACCTTATTATTCAATAATCAAACCAATTATTCAAACATTCAATATCTAAAATCCATCCAATCTCTTATATCATCACACAATACACACATCAACTTACCTTCCTTAGCTCTTTCTGGCCTCCGGCCCAAAATCCACGGTCTCCGGCCCAAATTCACAATTTAATCGCATATTCCACAAACCAATATTCATTATCCAATTCATCAAATTCTCAACACATCAAACATAAAAATCCACACAATTCTCAACTCAATCATTAATTCACATTACATATCAACTATGCATATTAGCACCAACCATTTATACAATCCAAACTTAATCCTAGGGGCATCTAACCTAGGAATTCTCATCACACCACACGGTACTTAAATGAAACTTAAACCGTACCTCTTGTAGCCAAAATAATTGAGCTTCTTCTCGAGATTCTCCACCAACCTTTAGCTTCAAGCCTCACCAAGGCTCCACAAGCAACACCAACCTCCCAATTATGCACCAAAATCACCAAATACACTAACATAATCAATTTCACATACATACATCAACCTAGGGTTCATAAAAATGATAAATCATAAGGGTTAGAGGGTTCCTTAACTTAACCCTTTGTGATGAATATCACCAATGGCTCATACTAGAGCACTCATAAACAACCAAAATCACAAGATTTCCTCAAAATCCAAACCAAATTTGAAATATAAGAGGAAAATCAAAACAGGGCAGAGGAGAGTTAGATACTCATCACAAAACTTAGATAGAATCAAAAAGGAGGAGAAGAGTGACGCGTGGCTGCAAACGACTCGTCAGTCGGAGCTCTAGAGAGAAAGTTATGATGATTTGAAGATCAAAGAGAGTTAGGGTTTCTCTTTTTTCATCTTTCTCTTTTCATTTCAGCAACAACCACACTAAAAGAGGGTTGTGGTGGCTGAATGGCTTTATGTTAAGGCTTATATATGCTGGGCTTGGATCCACTTGGGCCCAATTCACTTGGTTTAGTCCGTTGGCCCAACTTTGGGCCAAAACCTTTAAGATTAGCGCTTTAACTCGCATTTTAAATATTTCTACCATCCCTAATTATAAATCCTAACTTCTTAACCTTATTTACTTATAATCACTTTTTTCAGCTGCAGTACCAAACAGATCTCAGCCGGTACTGCTGGTTAAAATTTCAGTACGCGTTTTTACGTAGAAAATTATCTTTTCTGACTCCGAAAAATTCACTAAATCCAAATATTACATTTAAATTATCAAATTTTGATTGCTAAATTTTCTAACCATATTCGCTCCTATTTAATTTATTATCTAATTAATTACGATTTGACCGGATTTTACAAAAAAATATTTACACAATAAAATA
>NC_029793.2:110906222-110913440 GCF_000816755.2 Arachis ipaensis | reverse complement strand
TTTTTTATTTTTTACATGAAAATGCATTTATAATTTTTTGATTGATTTTAATTATTAAGATTAAATATACCTAACAATAAGAGTAAATAGTCATTTCTAACCATGAAAGATTTGAACGTTGACAAAATTGACCATTAAAAATTAAAACTAAAGTTATATCCATATAAGATTAGTTTTGTTCGACAAAAATAACTAGTCATTAAACTTTTATTGATAATTCCGTAAATACCTTTTTTCTATCCTAAATCGATTCATCCCCTTTCTAATTGGGACGTGCACACTAACGTGGGAGTAAAATTTGCAGTGGCAGCTGCAATAGGGGAGAGAAAGGGGAGAGAAAAGGGATGAATCAATTTAGGATAAGGGAGGGTTTTTTACGGAATTATCAATAAAAATTTGTAAATAAGTTATTTTTGTCGAACAAAATTTATCTTGTATGTATATAACTTTTATTTCAATTTTTCATGGTCAGTTTTGTGATCAGCGTTCAAATTTTTCATGGTCAGAAATGTCTATTTAGTTAATAAATAATATACAAATAATGTATTTATTATAGCCATTAAATTCATGTGTGAATGCATTTATAGTCATTTAATATTCTAAAATTTATTGGGAAAAATAAAGTTCTTTCTTAATAATTATTTTAAGAAATTTTTTAATATGAAAAGAAATTATATATATGAAAATTCCTTTAGTTTTGTTGTCAAGTTTAATCTATAGCTTTATTATGACCTTATTATTTTATCTCGTATACTTCACTCTCGTGTTATCATCATTTTGGAGAATTTGGATCCTTTAAATGTTGGATATTTATTTGATAAGGTATATTTTTTCTTTCATATTTTCTTTTATCACTACAAAAAAAATATGTTTTAGCGACAAACTTTTAACGGCAATAATACAATGGTCACTAATTCTTTAATTTAAGTTATGTTTTTGCGACAATTATATATTCGCCTTTATTACTATATATTATAATGATAGTATAAAAAATTTTAAAAAAATATTATTTAAAGAATAGGGACAAATAAATCCCTAACCAATTTAAATTTAGAGACAATTAGGCCTCTGTCCATTTTTGAACCTGACACGTCAGCATTTTCCGTTTAGAGTTGACGGAAAAACCGCGTGGGTCACAGAAGTAAAGGACAGGACCGAAGTGGAACGTTTTTATGGTGAGGGGTCGCCTTGTCATTTTGAGAAATGGACAGGAGCCGTGTTGATAGTTCACCCTAAAAAATGTTGATTCAGATATTTAGAGAGAAAGGGATCTAGCTTATGTTGAAGGTGAAGAATGGTTTCATCGCCAAAACCCTAATCTCATCGTGGCCGTCGCTGCCGCCATCGCCACCGCCGTCGAGCAAAGGTGCCTCCTCCACTAACTCATCTCTAGATCTGGTAGCAACGCCCAAACCTCTAACATCTACGCCTTTCTCTAGCACCGCCGATCTTCAGCAAAAAGCTGTGACGTCAATACAAATCCCAAACTCACCTCTCATTTCGCACTCTGTCTTTCCCGGCTCAAATTACGAATGGCCGATCAGAATCCTGCGGAGCCAGAACCGAAGAGCGGCTCCGATGCGTCTTCTCGGATCGAGAAAGTGAGTGAGTGGTTGGCGAAGACATTCGAAGCCACCGGCAAACCCGTCCCAGAGTTTGAGTACACGCCTCGCAACGTCTCGCATTTGCACGGCCTCTTAATCGTCTCCAAAGCCAAAGATGAAGCTGCGCGTCTCGTCGCTCGCGATTTCCGCCAGAAGGCCTCTGAGTACCGATCCCAAGGTACGATTCTAATTAACTGTGATTCAAGTTAATTCAAGTTACTGAGACTCCTGCATCATGGAAGTTATATATTAAATTGTTGACTGGGGCCTCAATTTTCGCGTTACCAATTTTCTTTTTAATTTTTACTTTTATCTTTTTTCTATTAGGGATTGATTACTGGAATTCGTAAGTCCAGATTTGATGAATTCTGTTTTTCTAATCTTAATTATTATTTCTTTCTTGGTTTGTGATCTGAGATGACGATGATGATGATTGTTTGAAGGACAATACTTTGATCAAGTTACTTATGCTAATTTTACATCAAGGACACATTATTTTAGGGACATATCCATGTTTTTGAACATGAATGTGTGTTGAACCTTCTAAGATGCAATAGTAATGCACTTTTAAATTGCTTTTAGATAATGGAATTTAAATCGGGCCATTTGTATTGGTAGGCATGCTTTTGGTGATCAGTATCGGGCCACTGATACTGTAATTAATGGAGCTGGGAAGCTGAAGTTGGTATTTGGTATCTTTACCAGAGTTGCAATCAAACAGCTCGACAGGATCACTGGCCAGGTAATTCTTTAAGTTCCTAACTATCTGATTTTTATTCATTTTAGTCTAATCATGCTTAGGGTTTCGTTCTGTTAACTGTTATAGGGACAATTTGTGATATCAGTAGAAGATACCTTGAAGATCATAATCTGCAGGTTCACTCAACTTGATCTCTTAATTCTTGTTTGGATATTTGTTAATGATGATCATTTCGTGCTTGGAACTTGTTCAGTACTTGTTTCATCGTGTGATTGTTTAGGAAACAACACAAGAAGCTCTATTCCCTTGAGATGGAACTTGCTGCTATTAGGAATGAGGGTTTTGTTTTGAAGCAACTGCTTGAGACCAATGGGATTTACTCTGAGGGAAAGCTTTTGGTCATGATAGGTGTACTCACAACATTTGGCTGCCAGAAGAATAGGGACGCCATTCACAATGCTTGGATGGGAAGTGGTAATTATATATGTTTTGTTCTTTCTCTTGCTTAATTAGAAATCACTGACATTGTAAATTACTCTGTCATGATTAATATTGCATGGTTTGCTCACTGAGATTGTGGATTAGAGGTGGTTTTAACATTAAGAGTTCTTTCTTTTCAGGTGCAGCTTTGAAGAAACTGGAGGATGGAAGGGCATTGTTGCAGGATTTGTTATTGGGAGAAGGTTTAAATTCCTACTTTTAATTTTTTTGGGACGAGGGGGCATGTTGGATCCAATTGTGATTCTTATGGCTTATAAACAATTTTGCAGTAAAAATCATGGAAACAATCAGGATAAGGACATTGATCGTGAGAATAGGCTGACTAATGACTTCTTAATTCTTGTAAGTTTAACTAGTCGAATGATTTTATTCTCTTTAAGCATTCTGCTTTACTGGAACTTGGCAAGTATTTTGTGGCTTACTGTGAGTGGAAAATGAGGTCTCATAGCATAAGCTGGTTTAGCTCACTGCTTCAACTATTATGTTGATAAGATGATTACGTGGAAGCAAACGAGGGGATCCCAAATAAAGTTAAATTGGTTTTTGCTTATGCTGCAGATAAATGGGATGCACTGCAATTATGTTCATCAATAATGAATAACTATCTCAAGGAAAGTTTTAATTTATTGTTATTGGCAAATAATTGTTGCTTTAGTTTTAATTCAATGTGTTGATTTTCGAGCAAAAGTATTTGGGATCAAATGGTCAATGTTACTTTGTTGCAGCTTGTCTGTAATCAACTACATATAAGAGTTACATTATTATTACTTTATAATAATTAGTTAATTATCTGTACTCCTAATTTCTTCAAGTTGAATGTGTGTGCTGTGTCTATATATATGGCCAAGTTGTGGAATAGAATTTAGGTAAATATTGTGATGAGTATATATTTAATTAGCATAGGGTAGCACTATAGGATAATATTGCATGCTAGCTTAATTTTATTTGAGCTAATTATTTCTGGAAATAGTTTGAGTCTTGTTGGTATATTCGGGTTTTGTGTGATTAAAAAGTAACTTAGCAAGTTGCAAGAAACTGAGTTTTTTTTTTTTAAATTTGGGGGGAGGACTTAAATTTGATGTTGAAAATAAAAAAGCATGAAAAGAGAAATGGGGACCAAACTCACGCAAAGAAGACTTGAAAATAACGTGTCTTATCAGCAAAAGTTATTAGCTTTTAAAATTAATTCCAAATTGTGATCAAATCTCAAAGTTAATTATAGAAGTATCGGGACTCTTGTACAAATGGTATCCTAATTAATCCCCCAATTATATGATAATATTTCTTGTGTGCCTTTTTGCATAATGCAATCAATTTTTCTATTTCCATGCTATTTTGTGATTGGACATGTATTTGACATTTTAAGCATCATTGACTTTTTTTTTTATCAAATTATATCTATGTCTATATAGTCCTTGAAGATAGTGAGAGTCCAATGGAGCTAGATGTTTTCAATTTCAAAGTCCTAGGTATAACACTTGCTATGTATAATGTTGATGAGATTTGATTCATTTTATAGTTTCTACAAGCATATACCATTATGTTTTAGTTAAATGTATAAACCCTTTTTTTGTTTTTATTGTTGTGTGTAAACATGCTTGCTTTTGATAATTTTATAGTCTATTTGAGCGTTTGCTGAATCATCAATGTCCCTGGCATTTTCAAAGAGGTGGCCACTTTACTTGAGTACTAAGAATACAATTTTCAAGAAATATGATAGTAGGTGATTATTCTCATATTTCTGATTTAATTTATAGTGTCAACTGTCACTGTTGTATGCCAAATTTCTTAGTAATTTAGACTTATTGACTTACTCTCTATTTTGTTGATATTTAAACTTATTTACAGTTTGATAGTGTTACAGATTTAAAGATATATTTCAGGAGGTGTATGAACTATGAAGAGAGATGGAAGAAAAAATTTGAAGAACATTCGTATGGTTTGTTTTCATTTTAATTAACTAAATTTTTTTGATTCATTACACATAGATAATTAACACTTTAAGTGGCTTCATGTACGAGCATAGGCTAATTTATTGACTTAAGTTTTGTTAATTTTAATTGTTATTGCCAATGATGGCTTCTTGATTTCTCTTTTTATTCATTTATTTATTTTGTTTGTTTTGAATTGTTACTGCAGACAATGACTTCAACTTATTACTTATATATAACTTATGTTCATTCCTTTATTTTCTCCCTTGCTACTATTATACCCTAACTTGATGTAACATAATTATAGGCTTGTAACATTTTTTGTTATTTAAATTTGTAACATAATTTATTATTTTTTTTAAGAGAAATTTGTGTATCAATATTTTAAGTTTAATGAAATGTCTCATTTTGTAATTAATTTCAGTATATTTATATTATGCATAATAATAATAATAATTATTGGCAAAAATAATTGAAATTCTAAAAAAAAATAGGAATTTCGTTGTTTCTAAAAAAATGAGGATAATATAACTAAAAAAAAGTCTTAAAATTTTAGCGGCAAAAGTAATGGCAACTAAAAATAAATAACATTATAATTTTAGAATTATTTTTAATGGCCATATAAATTACAGGTAAAATGAGTTTTGGCGGCAATAGTAATGGCTGCTAAAAATGAATAACATTGCAATTTTAGAATTACTTTTAGTGGCCATATAAATTGCCAAAAAAGTGGCCACTAATAGTTATATACTTTTTGCAGCCATTAAAAAGGTCTTTACCGGCAAATGTTATAATTGAGGCTAAAACCTTTTAGCGACAAAGCATAAAACGCCTAATGTCTAATTGCCGGTAAATGTATTGGCGGTTATTTTTATTGTCGCTAAAAGAAAAATAAATGGCCGCTAAAAGTAATTTTTCTTGTAGTGTATGTATTCCCACTGATGAGCGGATATTTTATACGCTTTTTGGGGTTAATTTCATATAGTTTTTAGTATGTTTTAGTTAGTTTTTAGTTTATCTTCATTAGTTTCTAGGAAAAATTCATATTTCTGGACTTTACTATGAGTTTGTGTATTTTTCTGTGATTTCAGGTATTTTCTGGCTGAAATTGAGGGAGCTGAGCGAAAATCTGATTCAGGCTGAAAAATGACTGCTGATACTGTTGGATTCTGACCTCTCTGCACTCGGAATGGATTTTCTGGAGCTACAGGACTCCAAATTGCGCGCTTCTAATTGCGTTGGAAAGTAGACATCTAGGGCTTTCCATCAATATATAATAGTCCATACTTTGCTCAAGGATAGATGACGTAAACTGGCGTTTAACGCCAGTTCTATGCTACAGTCTGGCGTCCAGCGCCAGAAACAAGTTACAAGTTGGAGTTCAACGCCAGAAAAGGATCCAAAGCTGGCGTTGAACGCCCAAAACAGCCCTATGCACGTGAATAGCTTAAGTCTCAGCCCCAGCACACACCAAGTGGGCCCCAGAAGTGGATTTCTGCACCATCTATCATAGTTTACTCATTTTCTGTAAACCTAACAACGGTGATCCACCAACACACAGCTTGCCATAGGAGGACGTGCGTGCGTGAATTAGAAAACAGAGGAAAGCAGAATTTCAGAAGACAAAGCATCTCCAAAACTCCAACATATTCTCCATCATTGCATACAAGTATAATTTGTGTTCTGCCCTTTTATTCCTTGCAGTCAAATTTGATAAGTGAATTATTTTATTGTTTTCCTGACTAAGAGTTACAAGGTAACCATAGATTGCTTCAAGCCAACAATCTCCGTGGGATCGACCCTTACTCATGTAAGGTATTACTTGGACGACCCAGTGCACTTGCTGGTTAGTGGTACGAGTTGTAAAAAGTGTGATTTACAATTCGTGCACCACCCACCTATAAAATAAATGGTAAGAGATCATCACACTTTACCCTCTCAAGTGAAATCTAAAATTTAGAGAATCCAAATCTCGTTCAAAATGTACTTGATCGCATTTTAGGCTTTTAAAAAATAACGTAATATAGGGTTACACTACAAGAAAATAGAACATTTGTAACAAAAAATTTGTATCAAATTTAAAATTATTACAAAAAAATAGTATTTTGTAATAAAAAATTTTGATTGTTACAAAAGAATAATGTTTTGTAACAACATTACAAGTTGTTACAAAACATGATAATATTTTGTAACAATCTGTTTTATTTTGTTACAAATTATGTTAGTTTTTGTAACGATATAGTGTTTTGTTACAAAATATTGTAATATTTTATAACAAAAAAAAAACAAGTTGCAAAAATTTAAAATATTTTGTAACATTTTTTTTTGTTTCAGAAACTCCAATTGTTTTGTAACAAAAAATTAATTTGTCACAAAATTCAATATTGTTTGTAACAAGTTAATTATTTGTCACAAAATATAAGTATATTTTATAACAAATTCTTTTTTCAAAATGTTAAACACTTTAAGAGTAAAAAAAATT
>NC_029793.2:110903401-110906197 GCF_000816755.2 Arachis ipaensis | reverse complement strand
TTATTAATTTTTAAAAATTATAAATCTTATTTTATATTCTTCTAAATAATTAATATATATTTTTTATTAATAATCAGATTTTTAAAATTAACTAAAAATTAATTTATGTAACTTAAAGAAATTTTTTAAATTATAAATATAAATAAAAGTAACTAAATATAAAAGAAAAAAAATACCAAAATACTAAAAGCTGTAAAAAGGGATACACTGCAGTAAAAAATCCTAAGTCTCCCCACCCCTTCACTCACGAACACTTTGCGCGCCGTCTACCACTCCAGGAAGTGCAATGGAGATCTTGCCGGATGAAGAAGGACCGGCGTAACTCCCGAAAAACGTTTTTCTCGTCGTCGTCTCCTCTGCTATTACCGTTTTCTCCGCTTGTGTCGTGAACGGCGGCCTGGTGGTCTTCGTCCCGTCGTATGTGCCATCGCCGTGTGGCCTTCGTCGCGGTGGTCTTTGTGGTGGTGGTCCCATCACCGTTGCCCAGATTGGTGTCATCCACTGCTCGTAGATCAACCTCGACACCGTCAATCCCAATCGCGCTAGGTAATTTCAAATATGCTTCTGAATCTTCTACTTGGTGAATTGCTTGTGTTGTCTTGTCCCGAATTGCGAAACCCTATAATGTTGATTGAATTACTGGATTGATTGGAATTTTGGCTTGTTCTATATTTACTATTAAAACTGGAGCTGAATGATAGATCTGAATTTCTGGGTTTGAGGATGGAAAAAGCCGTTTATCACACCCTAAATATGCTTAGCTTTAATGTGATGAGAAAATGTCTCCTTGCAGAAGGTTGGTGTCCTATTTTTGCGACAAGTCAGGTTTGCTCTTGAACTAGGAATTTAATTCTGATATGAAGTGTATAAGCTTATATGGATTGCAACTTTACATTTGCTCTAATTAATTTTTAATTCAATACTTGACAAATTCAGAAAGTATTGCAGCGGGCAACTAGGGATTGTAACTCCCAGGTTGGAGCCATATTTCAGGTTCTTCATACAAAAGAATCACCACCGACCTATTTTTACACAAACAAATTTACTTCTTTTCAAGAAATTGTAGATGCTTATTGGTGAGTTACACATTGCTTAGCATATCCATTCCAATGAGCTTTATATTGATCAAACCAGCACTTCTAATAATAACTTTGTATCGATAAATTTTCTGGTCTATTGCGACTACTTTCTTTATTTGCTTATTTGCCTCCTGATGTATTGATAGTCATGGAACTAAAATCACCAGTTGCTAATACCTGACAGAGTTGCCAAGTACCATGGGATATGCATATTGCTGGCTTCTTTGTACCTCATAATCAGAGAGAAAAAGTGTTCGAGTCAGATACTCAACTCATCGATTTTTGTATTCATGATGATTGCTTCCTCGTCCTCATTTTCCATGCTTGCATTAATTTTTTCTTGTTGATGTCAATGGCAGAAACTTTAATTCCTGTATGGCATGGCACTCGGAGTGAACTTCCATTTCTTAACTCTTTGAAGTATGCCAGATGAATCTTGGAATCATATTGAATTATCTTAGAAAGCCTTCTTCTTGATCGAATCATTCCAACTGTGGGGTTGAATATCAATCGTATTGAAGCTGCAAATAGGAAACTTGTGTTCTGGGACTTGGGAGGTCAGGTATATATAGGCATATGTTAGAAGGATGAATGATTAATAAGAATTGAATTGAATTTTGCTTCTTCTGTATCATGTTTTGGATTGATTAAAATGAATGATGGAATTTTTATTGTTGTTAAAATTTTTGTTGTTGTTGAATATTCATTCGATTAAAAAGAGAAAAAAAGAACTAAAAGCAAAGTGTCTTGTTTTCAATGTTGCAGGTCTCATTTAATTTGAGTTGAACCGTTTGGTTATGTTGGCTGTGTGATTTCCTTACATGTTTGTGCTAACTGAATAATTTGAAACTATAGGTACTAGAGACAGTAAAGCTCAAATTTTCTAGACAATTTTTTAGAATTGCATTAATTGACATCATATTGTTATTGTTGGTCGTCTTTTCAGGTGTGTGTCACTTATTAGAAGCTTCTCCATGAGAAAGAAGATGTAAGAACATGATGGAGTTTGTAATTTGTAGTTTATATTTTGGAGATTTATAATTTCTTGTTTTTCTTGTCCTATGTATCTATCTAGTTTATTAGGGTTCTTTAATGTGTCTTGTTAGTTTGTACTTTAAAGTTTATATGTTGAAGATTTATAAAACAATCTTAATTAAATGAAATATATTTGAACTATCTATGTTATTATATATTATATGAATGTTGACTTGCTGAGTAAATTAGTTAATATATTAATTAATTAAAAAATAATATAATTTGGTAAATTATGTGTGTAATTTGTATTAAAAAAAATTATCACAAAATAAATAGTGTTTTATAACTAAAGAAAAAAAATGTTACAAAATCAAGTTACATTTTGTAACAAAATTTTATGATAGGAAAAAATAGATTGTCACCAAAAATACCTTGAAGATAAAAAATTGTTACCACTTTTGTAATGACTTCTGATTTTTTGTATCAGAAAAATTTGTTACAAAATATCACTTTGAATTGTAACAGTTCTATTTTTTGTTACAAAAACTTTTTGTAACGGGACATACTGCAACGGGCTCTTTTTTTTATTACAAAATCCTTTTATTTCAAAATTTTAATTTTTTGTAACAATTTTTTTGTTACAAATAATACTTTTTTTTGTAGTGTTAGTTTTAATCAGTTTTAAAAGATACTTAATTTTTCATTTTGTTAAGATTATATTTTTTAAGAAGTTCTATTTTAT
>NC_029793.2:110870526-110901880 GCF_000816755.2 Arachis ipaensis | reverse complement strand
AGTAAGTGTGCAATGTATCTGTATTAGTCTTGTGATATAATATATGTTATTCGGTTAAAAAACTCAAGGTAAATTGAGTTATAAAAGCAATGTATTTTTGCAATTATGGAGACACACTTCAATTTTCATGGGTTTAGTAGCAACGAGAAATTCATTCCTAGTTGTCTAAAATCAGTATTTTAGCCAAAGTTATCGATGGATAAAATCCTTCACTAAAGTCTAAAAAGAGCACAAATTAACGATGAATGGAAAATTTTGTCAAAAACTATTATCCACTCCACTCTGACAAGCGAAAACATTTGTTGCTAACTCATTAACCAACAGTAAATTGATTACATATAAATCCATATTGATACCAAAGATTAGTATATAGTCTATCTTAATTCATTTGTTGTGAGCATTCATTATTAACTAACAGTAAATCTTTAAATGAAGCTCATATCTACAAAGAATTAATTATTGACTTACTAAATTGAGAAATATTATGAAAAATAAAAAAATTAATAAAATTTAAAGATAACTTATAGAGTGTAAATTATTTAAAAGTTACAAAAAAAATGAAAAAAAATCAAGTTTATCTCTTATTCTATCAATATATTAAAAGAAAAATAGCTTCTAAATTGTTAAGAAATGATTTCACTTTGCATAACATAAAATAAAGTATGATAACATTTATTATTATTGAGATATATCGAAAAGGAGAAAAAAAAAAACTAAAACATATCTTTACATCGAACTTATTAACATGGAAATACATATATTTTTATTCAATAAGTTCGACCATACAAGCCCAAAAAAAAAAAAATTTAAATTCAAATTCAAACTTAAACTCCAACTCGGACAAAGAATAATTAGTCATTATACATGCTCTATGTAAGTTTATGGCTGATAAGTGTAACATTCCGTTAGTCTAAGCCTTACCTCTAGTCATAAGATAAAAAATAACAAAGTGCCATGACAGTTTTAAAGCTTATAATATATAATATATGTCCAAAAATATATATAACTAGAAGTCCGATGAAGGAATAAAGCTCAAAATCGCGTTAAGCGGAAATACAAAACGCGAAGCGTTCACACACGATAACTAAACGCGTAAGCACGAACAAGACAAGACATAACACATATAAATCTTGTAGATAGCTCCAGAATACAGAAGGTAATAATCAAATTAACAAGATATATATATATATATGAAATACCAAAAAGAGAACTAGTCACAACCTACGGAGTTTAGGCCGACTAGTCAAACTAAATACAATAGACACTACAAGATTTTTGTTTATTTGTGGTAGTTTTTTTTCTTATTTGTAGAGGTTTATAACCCCTACCAAATTGTTTGTGGGAGTTTCTAAAACCCTCAAAATTTGAGGTGCCACGAGGTCTTTTGTGGGGGTTTTTAAAAGCCTCCACAATCTTTTCAGTGGAGGTTTTGTGTGTGTTTAGTAGGAGTTTTATATTGGACGTTTGTGGCAGTTCTTGGTCAATGTTTGTGGCAGTTTAAAACTCCCCACAAAAAGATTTTTTCATTTTAAAAATAATAGCTATTCTATGAAGGTTTCAAACCTGTCAATATAATTTTAAAAAATTAATCTACATTATTATCACACTATTAATCATTTATTATTAAAAAGAAATGTTTAGGCTAGACATTAAAAATGTAGAAGAAAATTAAAATAAAAGAAATACTTTAAAACAAAATATATTATACTACCTGATGGGTGGAAAAATGCCGGTTAAGAAATTCTGATAAAAGTAGCGTTGCAAGTACAGTCTTAACGGATGAAAATTTCACTATCAATTTAAAAGTGTGTCACAATTAAAAATAATTAACCGGGAGTAGAATCCCGGGTCGTTTCCCAAAGAGTTGATACAATGATGTAAATTATTGGTCAGAATTTTTCTGAATGTTTGTGATGTTGGGAGCAGGAAAATAAATAACCAGAAATTAAAGCAACGAATGAATAATAACAAGAGGTGTTATGTAATTAAAATAAGAAGCCTTGGTTAGGGGAGTGAATTGGGGTTTCTATCCTTGTTGTCTTTCCCAAGAAGAATAGTAAATGTTCATTGCTTCCACTTAGTTACCCTCTAACAATTGAAGGGAAGTCAAGTGGCTGTCCCTAACTCTGACTCACAAGTTCTAGTCACTTCATGGGGAAAACTGAGTTAGCCAGCAATGTCCAATTACGGATTCATACTTGGGGGTCACAGCTCAAGGGACCCTAATTAATCAACCCCTAAGCCAAGTTGAGAGTTTTAAGTCATTAACATGAATGTCATTTTCAATAACATATAATGGGAGTAACTGAAAGACATGGTGATGATAATAAATTAATAAAATTAAAATTGGCACTAACAATTAATTAACAAGGATTAAACAAGCAATAAAATTAAACATAAAAATAATTCAATGCATTAATTGAATTGAAGGGTGACAAGATCCAAACATGAAGCAAAATAATCAAATAGAAAAGAGTAATAAGGAAATTAGAAAAGTAAACTAGAAGGAAATTGACTTCAATAGAAGGTAGTAGCAGCTCTCTCTAGATCCAATTCAAAGCAAAACTAAGAACATCAAACCCTAGAGAAAAGTAGGTGTTTTTTCTCTAGAATTCAAACTAAAACTAAAACTAAAGTGAAAGTGAAAGTGTGTTCAGTCTCAGGTTGCCCCTTGCCTCTAGTATGTTTTTTTGGGCTTGAAACTGGGTCCAAATCAGCCCAGAAATCGCCCCCAGCGAGTTCTGTTAAGTGCAGCACGTGACGCTCTGTCACGTGTACGCGTCGCTATAAGATGCTCCAAATCACGCGCACGCGTCAGCCATGCATGCGCGTCACTCCTCGCTTTTCAGCTCCTTAGTTTCTTGTGTTCCTTCCACTTTAACATGCTTCATCTTCATCCTTTAAGCCATTCATACCCTGTAAACTTGAAAACACTTAACAAACACATCACGGCATCGAATGGTACAAAGGAGAATTAAAAATTAATAATTTTAAGTTTTAGGAAGCATGTTTTCAATCATAGCACAAAATTAGGAAGGAAATGAAAAACATGCAATTTACATGAATAAGTGTTAGAGAAGTTGACAAAACCCACTCAATTCAGTCGAAAATATATCATAAAATAGTTGTGTATCAAATCTCCCCACACTTAAACATTAGCATGCCCTCATGCTAAGCTCAAGGAGACTAAAATAATGAAGGAAAAAAAGGTGAGACTCATGCAATGCAACCTATATATGTGAATGTAACTACATGCTAAAATACGTTTACCTACTTGGTTTAAAGTAAACAAATTCTCCATGAACAACCATTAGTGAATTCCACTAATCTAAATCTCAAAATAAAGAACAAGTAAACTGCAAGAAGAAAGCTCATGAAAGTCGGGAACAAAAACTTGAGCACCGAACCCTCACTGGAAGTGTATACACTCTAATCACTCAAGTGTTTAAGGGTCGATTCTCTCGGTTCTCTACCAGTCTTGCTTTCTAAGGCTTGCTTTTCTTCTACCAATAAACACAATTTAATGCACAAATACACATATCAAGAGGTCTTTTCAAGGGTTGTAATGGGGTTATGATCAAGGTAGGAATGTATTTGGCTAAGTGGACTAAAATCCGAATCCTTGATTAACCTAAACTTCTCACCTAACCTAAGACATTCCAAGTCATTAATGCAAAACCTACTACCCATTGATTATTTTTGTCACAAATTCATGCACCTTAATGTCTTTTGAATACAAATCATATGCATTAATTTAATTATTTTGCTTAGGGCATTTTGTCCCCTTTTTATTGCTTCCTTTTTTTTTTTCTTTTTTTTTCTTTCTCTCTTTTTTTTCATTTATTTTTTTCTTTTTTTTTTTGGATATGCATAAAGGAGGTAGTGCATATGATTAAAGTGTTAGATGCATGAACAAGTGCCCAACTATATTCACATTTTTACATAAGAATATAAAATACCCAATTTCCTAAACATGTATTCTCCAATTCAATTTTCCCACACTTAATTCATGTACACCTCACTAGTCTAAGCTAATCAAAGATTCAAATTAGGGACATATATTGTTTTTTGCTTAGAGTTAGTGATGTGCTAATATAAATAATAAATAGGGTAAAATAGGCTCAACATGGGGTTGCAAAGGGTAATGATAGGGTAAGGCCATATGCATATGTGAGCTAAATGCAACAAGGCCTCAATCACATAAGTGTATGCATACATCAAACCATGGACATATAGAATCATGCAAGATATAGATCACAATTTTAGAGACAACAATACACACCAAAATAAAATATTGGTTGATAAAACGCAACCAATCAAATAGGTTCAAAATCTCACTGGTTTTGTGTGTTCGAGCTCTAAAACCATGTTCCAAATTAAATATCTTCAAAGAAGTTTAACAAAAAATTTTAATTCAAATTAGTGAAATACTATAAAATAGTGTCTTGAAAAAGAATTTATCACTTCAACCAGGTAGTACCTAAATGCAAGCAACTACTACTCATGCAAGTTATCTTATCTACAAAAGAAAATTAAAGTACTAGTGTTGAGAGAGAGTTGTTACCTTCGGGAGTCAGTTACTGACCTCCCCACAGTTAATGCTTGGCACGGTCCTCCGTGTGATCAGTGATCTACAGGTGTGTCCGGGATCGCCACTTCCAATGGCCAAATGATGGGGGGACAGGGGCGCCTCCGTGTCCATAGCTTGTTCGCTTGCATCACCATTAAGGAAAGTGGAGTCCGAGGTGTCGGGGTCCTTTGGAGGTGGGTGAGTAGAACTAATGAGCTCCTTCAAGTAGGTGTAGCGGTGCTTGTTGCGGCGCTCAATTTGCTCCATCCACCGGCCTTGCCGGTCTAGCTTCTCAAGGATCTCAAGGAGCAACTGGTTGTTGGATGGTGGTGGTGCATAGGGTGTTGATGATGGTAGGGCCTCCTAGGATGGGTCGTCATTAAGGCTCTTGGATGACACTTGTGGAATGTTCCACTTTCCATGGGGAACCAGTTCATCTGCCAAGGGGATTTTACTCATTACGTCATCTACTTCATGCGGAATGCCAGCGGCAGATGCTAGTACCGTGACTAAGGCTGGGAAGGGAATGTTACCAGCCGTGTGAACGCAGCCCATGGCCCAGCAGAGGAGTCTAGGGATGTTAAGTGGCCTCTCAGTCAAAATGCACCATACATGCACGACCATATCCCTAGTGATAGAGGACTCATGAGTACTCGGCCAGACATAGTGGGACATGATCTGTTGCCATAGACAAGTCTCATCTGTTAAATCGTTAGCCGAAAGCCCTTTTGGATTAACCTTGCTTTGCCCATAAATCCAAGTGCTTCCGGACTTAGCAATAGTCTTAAGAACGAGGTCCCAATCAAAAGTATAACCTTTGTGGGCAATTTTTGCTTCTGGAAAGACATCCAACCCTTCCGAATTTGGTGGGATGCCAAGCACTCAATGAAGCATATCTTCTGAAATAAGGACTTGCTTCCGTCGCATATAGATTGAGTCAAGGGTCGAGGATTAGTAATTAGCATAAAATTCGTTGACCCAAGACAAGTTGACTTCAATTGAATCTCTGTTCAAGAACCCCCAATGTTTCTTCTTCATTCTATCCTCCACATATTGTATCAAATGGTCTGGCACCCAGAGGAGGCGTTCACGGTGGAGATTCTGCTCAATAATATTAGCATGCATCCTTTCACAATAGCGGTTGACAAATCGCGCTGTATCCTTAGCAGGAATCTTCTTGTCTGCCTCATCAATGCAGATATCCACTTTTGATTTCTTAGAAGGCTGCCTTTTTGTGGGTGACTTTGGTGCTTGCCTTTTAGAAACTGTTTTCTTAGAAGATTTCTCATTTCCTTTCGCGGTTTCATATTGAAAATGAGGGAAAAGGAGAATTATAAAAAAAAAACAGGTGAGGATAATGAATAATGCAGTAATAAGATAGGTGTAATGAAAAAGTAACAAGGAATGCAAAAATAGAAGTAAAATTAAAGTAAGGGTTCATTGAAACTTTTCCACAAACACATAGTGTGTATTGTATTATTCAACAAGCAAATTGACCAAAACTAACATATAACACCATTAAAGGAAAGAAATTATATCCAATAAAGCAAGTAGCACCAAACAATCGAATGAAATTATAAAAGGAACATGGATCCAACACCAAGTTGAAACATATAATAAATTGAAACAAAATAAGTAAAACTAAGCAATAAGTGAGGGGATAAAGTGTAACAAAAAGAAAATAAAATGATGAGATGTAACTAAATTAAAGAAAAATAGAGAAGATAAGGAGGTTAGAATGAAACCTTGAAAGCAAAAAGGAGTAGTGGTAAGTGGAAGTAAGAGAGAAAGAATAGGGGTAAGAAAGAAGAATAGTAAGAAAAAGAGAGAGAGGGGGGCGGGGAAAGGAACGCCGGAGAATGGTAGCTGCTGGTGGAGTTCCGCTGAAAAAGAAAGGAAGAAACAGTGAGAAGAGAAGAAGAAAGAACAAAGAAGGAAAGAAGGAAGAAAAGAAAAGAGTGAAAAGAAAGTGGGGAGGGGGAAAAATAGTGCAGACTAGGTCTGCGTGCAGGTATTTGAAAAACGCATCTCGACGCGTAAGCATCGCCCACGCGTACGTGTGGATTGTGAAAATTGAAAGTGACGCGCACGCATCCCTCATGCATACGTGTGGGTTTGAGTTGTGCATTTTGCACAGTACCCGCATGGGCTCGGTACAACTCTCTGTTCGAGCCATGCGGGGGCAAAATCTCAGCCTCATACAAGCACCATTTTTGGAGACGGGGCGACGCGTACGCGTGGCAGCATCGTGCGCCCAGCTCCCTGCCAGCACGAATTCAGCATAAATGGAAAATGGGCGTCGACGCGTACGCGTGGTTCACGCGTACGCGTGACTGGTGCCCGCGCCCTTTCTCCTCTTTCCGCACGGCCCCAGCACAACTTTCTATTTGGCCGTGCGGACGCATCATTCAAGCATCGGTTTAACACGATGCCTATCCACGATATCACGCGTGTGCGTCAGGCATGCGCACGCATGGCAGGGGTTTTTTTTTTAGAACAAAAGGAAAACATGCTGAATTGAAAATTAACAAAGACAACTAATGAAACAAACATAAGAAATAAATAAAATATAACTGTAAAAAGGAAGATCATATCATGGTGGGTTGTCTCCCACCTAGCACTTTTCTTTAACGTCCTTAAGTTGGACGGTCCATAGGCTCAGTCCTCTTTCTTTGCTAGATCCTTCAAGAGGAAGATCTCAGCTCCTTGTTATTCTTCATCTTCGCATCATGAAACAGCTTTAAACAGTGGCCATTCACTTTGAAGAAGGTCGGGCTTGAGGGGTGACTTTGGTGGACAACTCCATACGGTTCCACCTTCTCCACCATGTAAGGTCCATCCCACCTTGACCTCAGCTTTCTTGGCATTAACTTCAACCTTGAGTTGTAGGGTAGGACTTGATCCCCAGCTCTAAACTCTCTTCTCTTGATGTTCTTGTCATGGATCGCCTTCACCTTTTTCTTTGTAGAGCCTTGAGTTTTCATACGCTTCTAATCGAAGGCACTCCAATCCTCCAGTTGCAATTTCCTTTCAATCCCGGCTCCCCCCAATCCTGAGTTGCATTCCTTCACAGCCCAGTAAGCTTTGTGTTCCACCTCTACCGGAAGGTGACAAGCCTTTTCGTAGACTAGGCGGAAGGGACTCATTCCGATGGTTGTCTTGTAAGCCGTCCGATAAGCCCATAGCGCATCTCCAAGCCTAGAGCTTCAGTCCCTTCTATGAGGTTTAACAATCTTCTCGAGTATGCGCTTGATCTCTCTATTAGACACCTCGACTTGCCCATTAGTTTGGGGATGGTAAGCCGTCGCCACCGTGGGAATGATGCCATGTTTCTTCAGCAAACCTGTCATTCTCCTATTACAGAAATGAGAGCCTTGATCACTCACGATTGCTCGTGGTGATCCAAAGCGACAAATGATATTATTCCTAACAAAAGAAACAACCATGTTAGCATCATCAGTACGGGTAGGAATTGCTTCCACCCATTTAGAAACATAATCAACAGCTAACAAAATATATAAGAAACCATTTGAGTTTGGAAATGGACCCATGAAGTCAATACCCCAAACATAAAAAATTTCACAAAACAACATAAGTTGTTGGGGCATCTCATCCCTCTTGGATATATTTTTAAACCTTTGGCATTGGTGGCAAGAGTCACAGAAAATAGTAGCATCCTTAAAAAGTGTGGGCCACCAAAATTCGCAGTCTAAAATTTTACTTGCAGTTCTTTGAGGACCAAAGTGTCCACCACTCTCAGAAGAGTGGCAGGCTTCTAAAATTGACTGGATTTCGGATTGTGAAACACACCTTCTAATTATTTGGTCAGCACTACATCTCCATAAATATGGGTCATCCCATATGTAATACTTGGACTCGCTTTTAAGCTTGTCCTTTTGATGCTTAGAAAAATTAGGGGGAAATGTACGACTAACCAAATAATTAGCTATGGGTGCATACCAAGGAACCACCTCAGATATTGCTTGTAAGCTATCAAGTGGAAATACATCATTGATAGGAGTGGAGTTACTTTTAATATGTTCTAGGTGACTTAAGTGGTCCGCCACCAAATTCTGGGAACCACTTCTATCTTTGATCTCTAAATCAAACTCTTGCAATAACAATATCCAACGGATTAACCTTGGTTTTGACTCTTTCTTAGCTAACAAATACTTCAAAGCCACATGGTCTGAATATACTACCACTTTGGTTCCAAGTAAATAATCTCGGAATTTATCCAAAGCAAAAACAATAGCTAACAATTCCTTTTCAGTGGTAGTATAATTAGACTGGGCACCATCTAAAGTTTTAGAAGAATAAGAAATAATGTATGGATCCTTACCTTCGCACTGAGCCAGCGCCACTCCTACCACATAGTTTGATGCGTCACACATGATCTCGAACGACCTACTCCAGTCAGGCCCTCTCACAATAGGAGCTTGGGTCAAGGCAATATTTAGCTTGTCAAATGCTTCCATGCAGTCTTCACTCAAGTCAAACTCTACGTCCTTCTGCAGCAGTCGAGACAGAGGCAGTGATGAGAGGACTTTTGTGTGGTTTAGAATTCACAAATGAATCTTCGTTGCAAGTATAGTTTCTAAACCAACAATAATCCTTTCATACAAAAATTTGTTTGTCACTAGTACAAACCCCTAAAATCTCTAAACCGAAGTATTGAACATCGGGTCGTTCTCCCTAGGAATTACAATAAAGTGTCTTGTTATTGGTTATGAGTTATGTTTGGGGTTTTTGGGGATGATAGACAAGGAATGTAAAATGCAATGAAAATAAACTAACAGCTAACAAAGGTCTTGGCAAAGATTGGTGGTCAAGGATCTCTATCCTAATCACTAACCACAACATGAGAATTGGCAAGGATCAACCCCACTAAGTCATCCTCTAACTAATAAAGGAAAGTTAAATGAGCTATGTCAATCTAAGTCCATAAGTCCTAGTTCTCCACCAAATTAATTAGTGAGATCTAGAGTTAATGGCTCCCAATCGTCAATCACTTAGACATTAGTAACACAAGAGTTCCTAAGTTACCTTCCCAAGCCAAGAGCATAAAATTCTACTCTAAAATCCAACTAAGCATTTTATCAAACACTTAGAAGGCATAAAGGAAAGCATAGTAAAATAGCAAGGAAAGTAAATATACACTACTCAATTGCAAGGAATTAAACAACAACAAATCAAATCAATAATAAAGGAACATGAATCATAAATTACATTGAAAGAGAGATAGAAGAACAAAAGTGTATCAACATAAAAGTAGAGAATTACATGAATTAAATGCTAAACTAGAGAGAGGAAAGGTAGAAGAAGAAGAATTGCAAAAGGAAAAGTAAATCAAAGCATGGAATTAACCTAGATCTAAGAATTCCTAATCTAGATCTAACCTACTCCTAATTCTAGAGAGAAGAGAGAGCTTCTCTCTCTAAAACTACTCTAAACTAAACCTAATGTGTGTAAATGATGCTAAGTGTTCATTCCTTTCAATCCTTGGTCCTTTAAATGCATTTTGGCGCCAAAGTTGGTTGCAAATTGGGCCCCACAGCTCCCAGAAAATACTGGGCACATTTTCATTAAAAGAATCATATATCAACACCGACGCGTACGCACACAGCACGCGTACGCGTCCATGGCATGTTTCGCAAAGTGCGCGTAAGCGCCTAGTGCGCGCGCGCGTCCATGGGCGAGTTCAAATCTTTGGCTTTTCATGATTTCTCCACTTTACATGCTTTCCTCTTCATTCCTTTGGTCCATTCCTAGCCTTTTCAATCTGAAATCACTAACAAACAAGTCAAGGCATCTAGTGGAATCAAAGGCGAATAAAATTTAGCTAATTAAGGACCTAGAAAGCATGTTTTCACACTTAAGCACAAATTGGGAAACAATCATGAAACCATGCTATTTCATTGAATAAATGTGGGTAGAAGGTGATAAAATCCCCTAAATGAAGCACAAGATAAACCCTAAATATGGGATTTATCAACCTCTCCACACTTAAACCAAGCATGTCCTCATGCTTAAACCAAGAAGGAAGTAAGGGTATAGCATTTATTCAATGAAATCTAATCTAAATGCAAACTACCTATATGCAACTATCTAAATGAATACAATTGCTTGGTCAAAATAAATCAATTCCCAAGAATATATATATATAAACACAAGGGCCAAAGGTATTAACAACCATGCCAAGCCACAATTGAATTGAGCTATTAAATATTTTTACAAACTTGCATGAAGAATGACGATCATAGGTGAAAACATGTAATTGAGCATCAAACCCTCACCGGATGTGTTTGCACTCTATTTGCTCAAGTGTTTAGGGTTGATTCACTCAATTCTCCTCTAATCATGCTTTCCAAGATTTGTTTTTCTTCTAACAATCAACATTTATTTCATGTATGCATACAAGTATCATGAGGTCTTTTCATAGGTTGTAATGGGGTTAGGGTCAAGGTAGGATGCATATATGGTCAAGTGAGCTTAAAATTTGAATCTTTGATAAGCTTAAACTTCCCACCTAACCTATGACATCCTCTACAATTCAAAACTAACCTAACTACCCAATTTTCACTTTTTAACATACTCATGCATTCCTTTTCATTTCACAACACTTATGCATTGACCCTTATTGAGCTTTGCTTTGGGGCATTTTGTCCCCTTTTTTATTTCTTTCTTTTTTATTTGTTTCTTTCTTTTTTCTTTTTTTTTCTTTTTTTTTCTTTTGTTTTTCTCATTTTTTCTTTTCTTTAAAGCTATGTACAAGATCATCAATGCATAAGATCTATACATTTAATCAATACATGAGCATGTACCCAATTCTCAATATTTACAATAAAAATACAAAACTACCCTTTTATTCACCCAATGTCCCATGTTTTCCCACACTTGAATGATACTCACACTTGCTAGCCTAAGCTAGTCAAAGATCCAAATAAAGGACATTTATTATTTTTCGCTTTAAGGCTTGTAATGTGCTAAAATTAAGAACAAGCGGGTTAATCGTAGGCTCAAATTGGCTAACAATGGGAGATAAAAGGTAAGGCTATTTGGGTAAGTGAGCTAAATGAAATGATGGCCTCAATCATATAAATGCATGAATACACAAAATAATGGACATAAAGAATCAAACAAATCAAAGATTACAATCATAGAAAGAGAATAATTGCACACAAGAAGGAAAAATAAGTGGCTATATAATGTAACCACACAATTAGGCTCAAATCTCACTTGCTTGTGTTCTTAGCTAAAAAACATGATCCACAATATATACAATTCAAGCAAGTTTTACGAAAAGTTTTCACTCAAATCAATTGATGTGCCCTATAGATAGAAATCTTGAAAAATTTCATTATTTTGACTAAGCTTATTGTGTATATATATGCAAAAATAAGAAAATGAAAGTAAAATCCTAAAAACCAAAAAAAAAAAATGAAATGCAAAAGTGTTGGAATTAGAAACTTGTCACCCAAAATCGCCGATCGGTCGGACGACCTCCCCACACTTAAAAGTTTGCACGGTCCTCGGTGCATACAAAGATGAGCAAGGGTGTACGGCGACTCTCCGGGTTGCTACCTTCAGCTGGTAGGTCAACCGGTTGCTGCGTGTTCTTTGTCTCGCTTCCATTTTTGCTTGCGGTGCATCAATCATGAAAAACAAAAATATAACACCATAAGATAAGAAAATACAAAAGCAAGGAAGCATACATTGTTGGAATGAGGTAAAACACTAGAATTGAGTGAGTGAATTAATGTGACATTAATGACAAATAAGTGTGTGAATTCTAAATTGCGCCCTTTTAGAACACACATTAGCATAAAAGCTATGTCACTAAAGAAGCATGCACTTGACTCATTCTAGTATGCTTGAGATGCTTTAAGTAAGCTTGTAAGGTAAAACAAGCATTAAAGAAGCATGAGAGCATTCAAGCTAAAAGCATATGGATGCATATGATCGTGAAATACAATGCATTAAGGTAAATGCATACCATCCAATGTCAAGAGATTGCCTAATCAAAGAATAGGGTTCAAATCACATGGTGGTCAAATCATGCAATTCAAGAAGAGTTACAAGCTCGAAGGCAATTCTCATCACTTGGTATTCTCAAAAGGTAAGCATGAAGATCTCAAAACCAAGTAGCAAAATATAACCTCAACAATAGAATCCAACAAAGATTATAAACATAATGATGTTGAGATAACATCCCCTTTTAGCACTTAGCAGCAATTAATGGTAAACAAGAATAACAATCCAACATTTACAATGAAAAAGAGAAAAATAAATGAAAAGTAAACTAACTAACTAATCAAATAACTAACTAACTAATTAGTTAAATAAAATAATGGTTATCAATGGTGTTTGGGAGTGTTGGATGAGGGGTAGGAGAAGGGAAGAAGAAAGGAGAAGGAAAGAAATGGAGAGAGAAGAAGAAAAGAAGTGTAATGAAAGAAGGACATCCGCGCGTACGCGTGCATGGCGCGCGCGCGTGGATGGTGATGCAATGGACACGACGCGTACGCGTACAAGGCACGTCCACGTCGATGGCCTATTTCGAGAGTGACGTGTACGCGTCATGTGCACGTACGCGTGAGTTGGTTTGTGCCTCGGGCACAGTGCGCGCACAGCGTGGGCATAACTCTCGGGTCAATGTATGGAGGAATGAAATTTTGCAATCCACGCGTACGCGCACGGTGCGCATACGCGTGGATGGTGCTCTATTTTTCAAATTTTTTCTTTATGTTTTTGCACCAATCCAAGCATTCTAGACCTCCAAACAGCTACCAAAACACCATAAAACCTTATTTGACATACTAAACTGCCAAATATACTCAACAAACTAATCAAACCATGAAATTAAACTAGTTACCAATATGTACAAAAAGAGAAAATGAAAAGAATTTACTTAGGTGGGGTGTCTCCCACCTAGCACTTTTGTTTATTGTCCTTAAGTTGGACTTATGGGGAGCTCCTCTCAAGGTGGCTTGTGCTTGAATTCATCTTGGAACTCCCACCAATGCTTGGTTCTCCATTGTGCCCCAAAATTCCTCATGGATTGAGCCAAGTATTGATGGAGTTCTTCACAAGCTTGGGGCTCCCAAAATGGATCCTCATGTATGCCGGGATCCCATATCTTGTTTCTACACCCATCTTTGAGTTGATCATCATTATTCCATTTGGGTGGCATAATCTTGGAATTCTCATTTAAGCAACCAAACATCATCCTAGACCCAAGCAATTTAGTTCTACACCAACCGTTACTATGCAACTTTGAACATGCAACCATCATGAGCTTAAAATGATATTTCCAACCATTAACCATCTCCTTTTTGCTCTTAAAGCCACAAATATATCTAAGTTGACCATCCGTCTCTAGCAAACCATATTCAATGGGAATAATAAAGCTTAAGTATAAGGAATTTACCCACTTGAATGGAAGAATGGATGGTGGTGGCTTGGGGAGAGGTATCTCCAATGTGCTTGTAAGCTCTACTCCCTTGTGTTCTTCCTTGTTTGCCTCCACCTCTTCACAAACTTCTTCACTTTCAACCCTTTGTTCATCAATTTCATCTACCTCTTCTCCATCACTCAAATCATAAATGAGAGGTTGAGAGACATATACCTCCACATTGCTTTCCATCTCATTGGGAGAAGGTTCATCAAATTCAAAGGATTCACCACCAAGAAGGTTGGATGCATGATCCTCATTACCAAGGGAACTCAATTCTTGCTTCATTCCCTCCAAGTCTTCATTCAAATATTGTTTTGGAGGTTGTGCACTTTCCTCCTCAACATCAAATTCAACCTTCTTGGAGAGGTTTTCTTCAACTCTAGGTTCCCAAGGAGGTTCCGCATCTCCTAAGTCTTTAACTACTTCTTCCTTTTCTTCAATGATCATAGGCTTTTCCAATTACTCTAATACAAAATAACATCCCTCATTTTTCACCAGAGTTTCCAATCTCTCCTTCATACTATGATTTTCAATTAATTCCCCACATGTGACCATGGGAGTGCTTTTGATGCTCAAATATTGGGAGGTTAAAATGCTTACAACCTTGATTAAGGTAGTCACAAATTCTAGTGTCTCCCTTTGCATCTCTCCTTACCCTTGAAGTATAAGGCAAAGGATTTCATCCATTGAGGATTGGAGTGGATAAGAAGGTTCATTATCTTGGAGAAAGGGTTCATGATAGGAAGGTGGTTCTTCTTGGTAAGGATGTAGTAGTGTGTATTGAGGTGGTTCTTGGGGGTAGTGATCTTGGAATGGTGGTTCCATGTATGGCTCATATAGTTCAAAAGGTGGTTGATAGGGTGGATATGGGTCAAGGTCATATGGAGGTGTTTGGTGAAAAGAGGCTTGTGAGTATGGTTGAGGTTCATGTTGAGGATATGACTCATAGGCATATGGTGGTGGTTCTTGAAAGTCACAAGGATGCTCACCATAGCCATTGGATTGATATGCATCATAGAATGGCTCTTCTTCATAGTGCATTGGTGGAGGTTGTTGCCAAGAGGATTGATCATATGCATATGGCTCCTCCCACCTTTGATTGTCCCATCCTTCATACACATCTTCATTGAAGCTCTCATTTCCTACAATATGTTGATAACCAAACTCATAGCCAAGGTGAGAATTCATGGTGAAAAGTGAAAATAAGAAACAAAAGCTAACAAGAAATAATGAAACAAAATCCTAAAACTAGCAAAAACTAACAAGCAATCCAAAAATCAAGCTATTCACAATATTCACATATATACAATAACCAATAACACAACACCATTGCAATTCCCCGACAACGGCGCCATTTTGATGAGAGGACTTTTGTGTGGTTTAGAATTCACAAATGAATCTTCGTTGCAAGTATAGTTTCTAAACCAACAATAATCCTTTCATACAAAAATTTGTTTGTCACTAGTACAAACCCCTAAAATCTATAAACCGAAGTATTGAACCTCGGGTCGTTCTCCCTAGGAATTAAATTAAAGTGTCTTGTTATTGGTTATGAGTTATGTTTGGGGTTTTTGGGGATTATAGACAAGGAATGTAAAATGTAATGAAAATAAACTAACAACTAACAAAGGTCTTGGCAAAGGTTGGTGGTCAAGGATCTCTATCCTAATCACTAACCACAACATGAGAATTGGCAAGGATCAACCCCACTAAGTCATCCTCTAACTAATAAAGGAAAGTCAAATGAGCTATGTCAATCCAAGTCCATAAGTCCTAGTTCTCCACCAAATTAATTAGTGAGATCTAGAGTTAATGGCTCTCAATCGTCAATCACTTGGATATTAGTAACTCAAGAGTTCCTAAGTTATCTTCCCAAGCCAAGAGCATAAAAATCTACTCTAAAATCCAACTAAGCATTTTATCAAACACTTAGAAGGTATAAAGGAAAGCATAGTAAAATAGCAAGGAAAGTAAATCTATACTACTCAATTGCAAGGAATTAAACAACAACAAATCAAATCAACAATAAAGGAACATGAATCATAAATTGCATTGAAAGAGAGATAGAAGAACAAAAGTGCATCAACATAAAAGTAGAGAATTACATGAATTAAATTCTCAACTAGAGAGAGGAAAGGTAGAAGAAAAAGAATTGCAAAAGGAAAAGTAAATCAAAGCATGAAATTAACCTAGATCTAAGAATTCCTAATCTAGATCTAACCTACTCCTAATTCTAGAGAGAAGAGAGAGCTTCTCTCTCTAAAACTACTATAAACTAACCCTAATGTGTGTAAATGATGCTAAGTGTTCATTCCTTTCAATCCTTGGTCCTTTAAATGCATTTTGGCGCCAAAGTTGGTTGCAAATTGGGCCCCACAGCTCTCAGAAATCACTGGGCACGTTTTCATTAAAAAATCATATATCAACACCGACGCGTATGCGCACAGCACGTGTACGCGTCCATGGCGTGTTTCGCAAAGTGCGCGTAAGCGCCTAGTGCGCGCGCGCGTCCATGGGCGAGTTCAAATCTTTGGCTTTTCATGATTTCTCCACTTTGCATGCTTTCCTCTTCATTCCTTTGGTCCATTCCTAGCTTTTTCAATCTGAAATCACTAACAAACAAGTCAAGGCATCTAGTGGAATCAAAGGTGAATAAAATTTAGCTAATTAAGGACCTAGAAAGCATGTTTTCACACTTAAGCACAAATTGGAAAACAATCATGAAACCATGCTATTTCATTGAATAAATGTGGGTAGAAGGTGATAAAATCCTCTAAATGAAGCACAAGATAAACCCTAAATATGGGGTTTATCAGGCAGTGCAACCTTACTGAAGTCCTTGATAAAGCGCCAGTAGAAACCTGCATGACCAAGAAAAGAGCGGAATTCCCTCACAGAGGAGGGGGTAAGGTAAACTAGAAATAACAGCAACCTTTGCAGGATCAACAGATATACCAGTATTAGAAACAACATTGCCTAGAACAATACCCTGCTTTACCATAAAATGACATTTTTCAAAATTAAGTTCAAGGTTTGAACTAGTACATCTTTCTAATACTCTAGCAAGACTATCCAAACAAAGGTCGAAATAATCGTCATAGACACTGAAGTTATCCATAAAAACTTCCATACAATGCTCAAGAAGATCTGAGAAGATACTCATCATGCACCTTTGAAACGTAGCCGGTGCATTACATAAACCAAAAGGCATTCTTTTATATGCATACATTCTAAAGGGGCATGTAAAAGTAGTTTTCTGCTGATCTTCCGGAGCAATATGGATTTGAAAATAACCAGTATAACCATCTAGAAAATAATAGTGTGATTTACCTGACAGGCGGTCAAGCATTTGATCGATGAAAGGTAATGGGTAGTGATCCTTGCGAGTGGCCAGGTTCAAGTGCCTGTAGTCAATTCACACCCTCCAGGAATTCTGCACCCTTGTAGCCATGAGTTCCCTATTCTCATTCTTCACTGTTGTGACGCCAGACTTCTTTGGAACTACCTGTACTGGACTAACCCATTCACTATTCGAGATTGGATAGATGATGTCGGCTTCCAGCAGTCGGGTCACTTCCTTCTTCACAATGTCTAGAATTGTGGGGTTCAACCGCCGTTGAGGTTGACGGATAGGCCTCGCTCCCTCCTCTATAAAAATGCGATGCTCACAGACTTGAGGGCTTATACCTACTATGTTCGCCAAACTCCACCAAATAGCTTTCTTGTTTCTTCTCAGCACTCTAAGTAGATGCTCCTCTTGTTGGGAAGTAAGTTCCTTTGCAATGATAACTGGGAGCTATTTATACCCTTTTTGGCATTATTTTTACATAGTTTTTAATATGTTTTAATTACTTTTTATTATATTTTTATTAGTTTTTATTCAAAAATCATATTTCTGGACTTTACTATGAGTTTGTGTATTTTTCTGTGATTTCAGGTATTTTCTGGCTGAAATTGAGGGACTGAGCAAAAATCTGATTCAGAGGCTGAAAAAGGACTGCAGATGCTGTTGGATTCTGACCTCCCTGCACTCGAAGTGAATTTTCTGGAGCTACAGAAGCCCAATTGACGCGCTTTCAATTGTGTTGGAAAGTATACATCCTGGGCTTTCCAGCAATATATAATAGTCTACACTTTGCTCGAGATATGATGGCCCAAACTGGCGTTCAAAGTCAGCCTAAAATATCTTGGCGTAAAACGCCCAAACTGGCACCAGAATTGGAGTTAAACGCCCAAACTGGCACAAAAGCTGGCATTTAACTCCAGAAACAGCCTAAGCACGAAAAAGCTTCAATACTCAGCCCAAGAACACACCAAGTGGGTCCCGAAAGTGGATTTCTGCACTATCTGCACTTAGTTACTCATTTTCTGTAATCCTAGACTACTAGTTTAGTATAAAAACTACTTTTAGAGATTTATTTTATGTCTTTAGTTAGTCTTTTGACCACCTTTAGGTCTTTTGACCATCTTTGATCTTTGGACGTTTAGTCCTTAGACCTGAGTCTTTTGTTAAGCTTATGCTATTGTACACGTTTGGAGGCTGGCCTCACGGCCATGCCTAGACTTCTTTCACTTATGTATTTTCTACGGTGGAGTTTCTACACCCCATAGATTAAGGTGTGGAGCTCTGCTGTTCTTCATGAATTAATACAAGTACTATTGTTTTTCTATTCAATTCACGCCTACTTCTTATCTAAGATATTCACTCGCACTTCAACCTGATGAATATGATGACCCGTGACACTCATCATCATTCTCACTCATGAACGCGTGCCTGACAACCACTTCCGTTCTATCTGTAATAGCTTGAGTGTGTATCTCTTGGCCTCCTGGTTCACGACGCATGGTTGCCTCTCCTGACAACAGAGCATTCCATTCCGTGAAATCAGAGTCTTCGTGGTATAGGCTAGAACCGTTGGCAGCATTCCTGGGATCCGGAAAGTCTAAACCTTGTCTGTGGTATTCCGAGTAGGATCTGGGAAGGGATGACTATGACGAGCTTCAAACCTGCGAATGTGGGGCACAAGTGACAGTGTGCAAAAGGACAATGGTCCTATTCCGACGCTAGCGGGAACCGACAGATGATTAGCCCTGCGGTGACAGCGCAGATGGATATGTTTTCATCCGAGAGGATCATACAGCTTGCCATGGAAGGAGGTAACACATGGTTGGAAGAAGGCAATAGGAAAGCAAAGGTTCTGAAGCAACAAAGCATCTCCAGATGCTTATCTAAAATTCTCACCAATGAATTACATAAGTAACTTTATCATATTTTATATTTTATTTATCTTTTAATTATCAAAACCTTATAACCATTTGAATCCGCCTCACTGAGATTTACAAGGATGACCATAGCTTGCTTCAAGCTAACAATCTCCGTGGGATCGACCCTTACTCACGTAAGGTATTACTTGGACGACCCAGTGCACTTGCTGGTTAGTTGTGCGGAGTTGTGAAAAAGAGTTGAGATTAGGATCGTGCGTACCAAGTTGTTGGCGCAGTTGAGATCACAATTTCGTGCACCAAGTTTTTGGCGCCATTGCCGGGGATTGTTCGAGTTTGGACAACTGACGGTTCATCTTGTTGCTCAGATTATGTATTTTTATTTTATGTTTAAGCTTTTTAACTTTTATTTATTTTCGAAAAAAATTTCAAAAAAAAAAATGAAATAAATAAATTATTCTATGACTTTAAAATTTTTAAGAATGAATTCTAGAGTTTCAGATGATGCTTTTATCATCACAGGAGCTAGTTGATTCCCCTCAATTTGGCTGTTGTATGTAATGTCCTACTGAAGCTTGGCTAGCCATGTTTAATCTTTTTAGACTGAAGCTTTAGACTAACATTGCATGATTCCTGGAATTTGTATAAAAAAATTTTGAATTTCTTTATTTTCTTTTCCAAAATAATATTCGAAAAATCCAAAAAAAATTTCATAAAATAAAAAAAACCAAAAATTTTGTGTTTCTTGTTTGAGTCTAGTGTCAAATTTTAAGTTTGGTGTCAATTGCATTTTTCTTATTTTTGAAAATTCATGCATGGTGTTCTTCATTGATCTTCAAGTTGTTCTTGATGATTCTCTTTGTTTGATCTTTAAATTTTCTTGTTTGGTGTCTTTTCTTGTTTTTCATATGCATTCTTGAATTATTAGTGTCTAAAGAATAAAAATTTTTAAGTTTGGTGTCGTGCATGTTTTTCTTTTCCTAAAATTTTTTCAAAAAAAAACATGTTCTTGATGTTCTTCATGATCTTCAAAGTGTTCTTGGTGTTCATCTTGACATTCAAAGTGTTCTTGCATATTTTTCTTGTTTTGATTCATAATTTTAATGTCATGATTCATTTGTATCTTTTTCTCTTTCCTCATTAAAATTCAAAAATAAAAAAAATACCTTTCCTCTATTTTGCTCATATTTTCGAAATTTTGAATTGATTTGGTCAAAAATTTTTAAAATTTAATTGTTTCTTATAAGTCAAGTCAAATTTTCAAATTAAAAATTCTATCTTTTTCAAATCTTTTTCAAAAATCAAATCTTTTTTATTTTTTTCAATATTTTTGAAAATTCTAAAAATTTGATTTTCAAAATCTTTTTCTTATTTTTATTTCATATTTTCGAAATTAATGCTAACATTTAATGTTTAGATTAAAAAATTTTCAAGTTGTTACTTGCCTATTAAGAAAGGATCAATCTTTAAATTCTAAAATCATATCTTTTAGTTTCTTATTAGTCAAGTAATCAACTTTAATTTCAAAAATCAAATCTTTTTAATTTCCTTTTCAAATCGTTTTCAAAATAAAATTTCAATCATATATTTTTCAAAATCAATTTCAAAATCTTTTCTAACTTCTTATCTTTTCAAAAATTGATTTTCAAATCTTTTTCAATTAACTACTTAACTTTTTGTTTGATTTTAAAAGTTTACTATTTCAATCATATCTTTTTCAAAACCACCTAACTACTTTTTTCTCTCTCCAATTTTCGAAAAATCCTCACCACTTTTTCAAAATTCTTTTTAATTAACTAATTATTTTAAATTTTAATTTAATTTTATTCCTTTTTATAATTTTCGAATACTAACCAATAATTAAAATAAAAACAAAAATATTTTCCTTTTATTTTAATTTAAAATTTGAATTCTCTCTCTCTCAAATCTTTCTATTTATTTATTTATTTACTAACACTTCTCTTCTTCTTATAATTCGAACCCTTCCTCCCTCTCTGTGTTCGAATTCTTCATCTTCTCTTTTCTTCATTCTACTCTTCTATCCTTCTACTTACATAAAGGAATCTCTATACTGTGACATAGAGGATTCCTATTCTTTTCTCTTCTCTTCTTTTTCATATGAGTAGGAGCAAGGATAAGAACATTCTTGTTGAAGCTGATCCGGAACCTGAAAGGACTCTAAAGAGGAAGCTAAGAGAAGCTAAAGCACAACACTCTGGAGAGGACCTGACAGAATTTTTTGAAAAAGAAGAAGAGATGGCCGAACCCAATAACAATGGTGGAGATGCAAGGAAGATGCTTGGTGACTTTATTGCACCCTCTTCTGACTTCTGTGGAAGGAGTATCTCAATTCCTGCAATTGGAGTAAACAACTTTGAGCTTAAGCCTCAATTAGTTTCTCTAATGCAGCAGAACTGCAAGTTTTATGGACTTCCATTGGAAGATCCTCATCAGTTTTTAGCTGAATTCTTGCAAATCTGTGATACTGTTAAGACCAATGGGGTTAATTCTGAGGTCTACAGACTTATGCTTTTCCCCTTTGCTGTAAGAGACAGAGCTAGGACATGGTTGGACTCACAACCTAAAGATAGCCTGAACTCTTAGGAAAAGTTAGTCAATGCCTTCTTGGCCAAGTTCTTTCCACCTTAAAAGTTGAGTAAGCTTAGAGTGGAAGTCCAAACCTTCAGACAGAAGGAAGGTGAATCCCTCTATGAAGCTTGGGAAAGATACAAGCAATTGTTCAGAAGGTGTCCTTCTGACATATTTTTAGAATGGAGCATCATATGTATATTCTATGATGGTCTGTCTGAAGTGTCCAAGATGTCATTGGACCACTCTGCTGGAGGATCTCTTCATCTTAAGAAGACGCCTGCAGAAGCCCAGGAACTCATTGAAATGGTTGCAAATAACCAGTTCATGTACACTTCTGAAAGGAATCCTGTAAATAATGGGACAACTTAGAAGAAAGGAGTTCTTGAGATTGATACTCTGAATGCCATATTGGCTCAAAACAAAATATTGACTCAACAAGTCAATATGATTTCTCAGAGTCTGTCTGGAATGCAAGCTGCAACAGGCAGTACTAAGGAAGCTTCCCCTGAAGAAGAAGCTTATGACCCTGAGAATCCTGCAATGGCAGAGGTGAATTACATGGGAGAATCCTTTGGAAATACCTACAATCCTTCATGGAGGAATCATCCAAATTTCTCATGGAAGGATCAACAGAAGCCTAATCAAGGCTTCAATAATAACAATGGTAGAAGAAACAGGTTTGGCAATAGCAAACCTTTTCCATCATATTCTCAGCAACAGATAGAGAATTTTAAGCAGAGCCACTCTGACTTAGCAACTGGAATCTCTGATCTATCTAAGACCACTCTTAGTTTCATGACTGAAGCAAGGTCCTCCATTAGAAATTTGGAGGCACAAGTGGGTCAGCTGAGTAAGAAAGTTACTAAACTCCCTCCCAGTACTCTCCCGAACAATACAGAAGAAAATCCAAAAAGAGAGTGCAAGGCCATCAATATACCCCACACGGCTGAACCTGGAGAGGAAGAAGAGGCAGTGATCTCCAGTGAGGAAGACCTCAATGGACGTCCACTGGCCCCCAAGGAGTTCCTTAATGAGGAACCAAAGGAATCTGAGGCTCATATAGAGAACATAGAGATTCAACTGAACTTACTGTTGCCATTCATGAGCTCTGATGAGTATTCTTCCTCTGAAAAGGATGAAGATATTGCTGAAGAGCAAGTTGCTCAATATCTAGGAGCAATCATGAAGCTGAATGCTAAGTTATTTGGTAATGAGACTTGGGAAGATGAATCCCCATTGCTCATTAATGAACTAAATGATCTGGTTCAACTAAAATTACCTCAGAATAAACAGGATCCTGAAAAGTTCTTAAGACCTTGTACCATAGACACCATGACCTTTAAGAAGGCTCTGTGTGACCTTGGGTCAAACATAAACCTCATGCCCCTCTCTGTAATGGAGAAACTAGGGATTTTTGAGGTACAAGCTGCTAAAATTTCACTGGAGATGGCAAACAATTCAAGGAAACAGGCTTTTGGACTTGTAGAGGATGTCTTAGTAAAGGTTGAAGGCTATTACATCCTTGCTGATTTTATAATCCTAGACACTGGAAAGAATGAAGATGAATCCATCATCCTTGGAAGACCCTTCCTAGCCACAGCAAGAGCTGTAATTGAAGTGGACAGAGGAGAGTTAGTCCTTCAATTGAAGGAGGACTACCTTATGTTTAAGGCTCAAGGATCTTCTTCTTTAACCATGGAGAGGAAGCATGAAAAGCTTCTCTTAATACAGAGTCAAACAGAGCCCCCACACTCAACTTCTAAGTTTGGTGTTGGGAGGCCAACATGAAGCTCTGAGTCTTTGTGAAGCTCTCTAAGAGCTTCACTGTCAAGCTACTGACATTAAAGAAGCACTTATTGGGAGGCAACCCAATGTTATTTATTATATTTATTTATTTTCCATTATTATTTTATGTTTTCTTTAGGTTGATGATCATGTGAAGTCACAAAAACAACTGAAAAATAAAAAACAGAATGAAAAATAGCATAAAAAAATAGCACACCCTGGAGGACAGGCTTACTGGCGTTTAAACGCCAGTAAGGATAGCAGAATGGGCATTTAACGCCCAGCCTGGCAGCATTCTGGGCGTTAAATGCCAGAATGGGCAGCACTCTGGGCGTTTAACGCCAGAAAGGGCTGTCTGGCACAGGCTGGCGTTAAATGCCAGAAATGGGCAGCAAAGTGGCGTTTAATGCCAGGAAAGGTAGCAGGGCTGGCGTTTAACGCCAGGAAAGGTAGCAGAGCTGGCGTTAAACGCCAGAATTGGCACAGAATGGGCGTTTGAACACTAGATTGGTGCAGGGAGTAGAATTCCTTGACACCTCAGGATCTGTGGACCCCACAGGATCACCACCTACCCCACCTCTTCTTCTCTTCTCTTCACACCTTTCCATAACACTCTTCCCCAAATACCCTTGACCAATCACCTCCATTTCTCCTCCAAAACCATCATACAACCCACCTACCCCCACCCATTTAAATTCAAACCATCTCCCTCCCAAACCCAACCCCTATTCCAAGAAGCCCATCATCACTCCTTCCTTTTCACACATCATAACCACCTCAAACCCCTCTTGGCCGAACCATTCACACACCTCCATCTCCTTCATTTCTTCTTCATCTACTCCTTTCTTTCTTCTTTTGCTCGAGGACGAGAAAACCTTCTAAGTTTGGTGTGGGAAAAGCTAAGCTTTTTGTTTTTCCATAACCATCAATGGCACCAAAGGCTAGAGAAACCTATAGAAAGAGAAAAGGGAAGGCAATTGCTTCCAACTCCGAGTCATGGGAGATGGAGAGATTCATCTCACAAGCCCATCACTAAGAAAAGAATGGAGTAAACAAGAGAGCCCACTCATGGACCTCAACAAGAGCATGAGGAAATTCCTCATCATAAAATCCCTGAGATGCCTCAAGGGATGCATTTTCCTCCACAAAAGTATTGAGAGCAAATCAACACCTCCCTAGGAGAATTAAGTTCCAACATGGGACAACTAAGGATGGAGCACCAAGAGCACTCCATCCTCCTCCATGAAATTAGAGAAGATCACAGAGCCATGAGAGAGGAACAACAAAGGCAAGGAAGAGACATTGAGGAGCTCAAGCACTCCATAAGATCTTCAAGAGGAAGAACTAGCCGCCATCCCTAAGGTGGACCCGTTCTTTAATTTCCTTGTTATTATTTTTTTTGTTTTTTATTTCTTATGCTTTATGTTTTGTCTATGTTTGTGTCTTTATTACATGATCATTAGTGTCTAGTGTCTATGTCTTAAAGCTATGAATGTCCTATGAATCCATCACCTTTCTTAAATGAAAAATATTTTAATTACAAAAGAACAAAGAAGTGCATGATTTCCAAGTGCCTGTAGTCAATGCACACCCTCCAAGAATTCTGCACCCTTGTAGCCATGAGTGCCTGTACTGGACTAACCCCATTCACTATTCGAGATTGGATAGATGATGTCGGCTTCCAGCAGTCGGGTCACTTTCTTCTTCACAACTTCTAGAATTGTGGGGTTCAACCGCCTTTGAGGTTGACGGATAGGCCTCGCTCCCTCGTCTATAAAAATGCAATGCTCACAGATTTGAGGGCTTATACCTACTATGTTCGCCAAACTCCACCAAATAGCTTTCTTGTTTCTTCTCAGCACTCTAAGTAGATGCTCCTCTTGTTGGGAAGTAAGTTCCTTTGCAATGATAACTGGGAGCTGTTGATTATTGATGAGCGGATAATTTATACCCTTTTTGGCATTGTTTTTACATAGTTTTTAATATGTTTTAATTACTTTTTATTATATTTTTATTAGTTTTTATTCAAAAAATCATATTTCTGGACTTTACTACGAGTTTGTGTGTTTTTCTGTGATTTCAGGTATTTTCTGGCTGAAATTGAGGGACCTGAGCAAAAATTTGATTCAGAGGCTGAAAAAAGACTGTAGATGTTGTTGGATTCTGACCTCCCTACACTCGAAGTGAATTTTCTGGAGCTACAGAAGCCCAATTGACGCGCTTTCAATTGTGTTGGAAAGTATACATCCTGGGCTTTCCAGCAATATATAATAGTCTACACTTTGCTCGAGATATGATGGCCCAAACTGGCGTTCAAAGTCAGCCTAAAACATCTTAGCATAAAACGCCCAAACTGGCATAAAAGCTGGCGTTTAACTCCAGGAACAGCCTAAGGACGAAAAAGCTTCAATACTCAGCCCAAGCACACACCAAGTGGGCCCCGGAAGTGGATTTCTGCACTATCTGCACTTAGTTACTCATTTTCCATAACCCTAGGCTTCTAGTTTAGTATAAAAACTACTTTTAGAGATTTATTTTATGTCTTTAGTTAGTCTTTTGACCACCTTTAGGTCTTTTGACCATGTTTGATCTTTGGACGTTTAGTCCTTAGACCTGAGTCTTTTGTTAAGCTTATGCTATTGTACACGTTTGGAGGCTGGCCTCACGGCCATGCCTAGACTTCTTTCACTTATGTATTTTCTACGGTGGAGTTTCTACACCCCATAGATTAAGGTGTGGAGCTCTGCTATTCTTCATGAATTAATACAAGTACTATTGTTTTTCTATTCAATTCACGCCTACTTCTTATCTAAGATATTCACTCGCACTTCAACCTGATGAATGTGATGACCCGTGACACTCATCATCATTCTCACTCATGAATGCGTGCCTGACAACCACTTTCGTTCTATCTGCAATGGCTTGAGTGTGTATCTCTTGGCCTCCTGGTTCACGATGCATGGTTGCCTCTCCTGACAACAGAGCATTCCATTCCGTGAAATCAGAGTCTTTGTGGTATAGGCTAGAACCATTGGCAGCATTCCTGGGATTCGAAAAGTCTAAACTTTGTCTATGGTATTCCGAGTAGGATCCAGGATCTGGAAAGTCTAAAACTTGTCTGTGGTATTCCGAGTAGGATCTGGGAAGGGATGACTATGACGAGCTTCAAACCTACGAATGCAGGGCACAAGTGACAGTGTGCAAAAGGATATTGGTCCTATTCCGACGCTAGTGGGAACCGACAGATGATTAGCCCTGCGGTGATAGTGCAGATGGATTTGTTTTCATCCGAGAGGATCATACAACTTGCCATGGAAGGAGGTAACGCATGGTTGGATGAAGGCAATAGGAAAGCAGAGGTTCTGAAGCAACAAAGCATCTCCAAACGCTTATCTGAAATTTCCACCAATGAATTACATAAGTAACTTTATCATATTTTATATTTTATTTATCTTTTAATTATCAAAACCTTATAACCATTTGAATCCGCCTGACTGAGATTTACAAGGATGACCATAGCTTGCTTCAAGCCGACAATCTCCGTGGGATCGACCCTTACTCACGTAAGGTATTACTTGGACGACCCAGTGCACTTGATGGTTAGTTGTGCGGAGTTGTGAAAAAGAGTTGAGATTACGATTGTGCGTACCAAGTTGTTGGCGCAGTTGAGATCACAATTTCGTGCACCAATTATCTTCAAGATAAGCATAATTTAGGTGAGGTGGAAGGGGCTTCAACTCCATCTTCAGCTCATGGCTTGGCACTTGATCATTCAGAATCACTGGAGGTGGCAAGGTGTCTTCAGTACACTCAGAGGGCTTTCCCACACTTGCACCTTGAGCCATGTTCTTCTAATCAACTGTCTCTTGGTGAACTTCAGCCACAGTCTCATCAATAATGTCACACTGGAAGATAGAGTAGTCTTCCGGTGGGTGCTTCATAGCTTTATCAAGGTTGAAGCTCACTGCTCTTCCATCAATCTCAAATGAATATGTGCCCGAGAAGGCATCCAATTTAAATCACAAAGTCTTCAAAAATGCCTTCCAAGCAAGATGGATGAATGTCTTCCTGAGTCATTTGGGGGCATCTCTAGAATGTAAAAGTCAATAGGAAAAGTTAACCCCTTAATGCTCACTAAGACGTCTTCCGCAATACCAATCACTAAAATTATGCTCTTATCTGCCAAAACAAAACGTGCTGCCGACCTTTTCTAGGGTGGAAGCCTCAAAGTATCGTATACACACAATGGCATAATACTAACACATGCACCAAAATCATACATGCAGTCAACAAACTGTACACCCCCTATAGTGCACGTAACCATACAAGGACCGGGATCACCACATTTCTCTGATAAAGCACCCATAAGAGCAGAAATTGAGCTACCCAAAGGAATAGTTTCTAAATCATGGATCTTTTCCTTATTCATGCACAAATCTTTTAGAAACTTAGCATACTTAGGAACCTGGTGAATAGCATCAAAAATGGGAATAGTTACCTCAACCTTTTTGAAGATCTCCACCATCTTGGGATCTAGCTCCACTTGCTTTTTAGTCCTCCTAGCAAGATGTGGAAAAGGAATGGGAATGGCTTCTCTCACAACATCATCTTCCTTAGATACTACATTCCTTGGTTGAGCAACTTATTCTTTAACCGCATCCTGTACCTCTTCCTCTTCTTCAATATCTTCTACCTTAACAACATCTTCAACTTGAATGTCTTCTTTTGAGCTTGGCTCCTTGGGACTCCTCTCTTGCAATGTAGTGCCGGACCTCAAAGTACTGGCGTTAATTCCACCATTGGGGTTAGATAAAGGTTGAGAGAAAAGTGCACTAGAGCTTGAAGATTGATTGTTAGAGGTATAGGGTGGGTCCATACAGGATATAAGAGCTTGTAGAGTGGAGCTAAGACCGGTAAGGCTAGAGGTAAGTGAATTTTGAAGCTCTTTTTGTCCTTGAAGGATAGAATGGAGTGTTTCATCTTGGTTGGAGGAAGAAGGAGGGTAGGTAATTTGGGGGGCTTGTGGTTGGTTGTGTTAAGGTGCTTGGGCTTGCCTTTGGTGAGGTGGTCGATAACTTTGGCCTTGGTTTTGCTGTTAGTACGGATGGTTTTGTTGATACCTATTTTGTTGGTAGTTGTTATTCTACCTTTGATTTCCACCATTGTCTCTGCCTCCTTAGTTGTAGTTGTCCCTCCATCCTTGGTTGGAATTTTCTCTCCATCCTTAGTTGGGATTGTCCTACCAGCCTTGATTGTAGTTACCACCTTGATTATAATTACCACCTTGTTGATAGTACCCTTGATTCGGATGGTTGTAATAAGCATTGGTAGCCGCCAAGGTCTTGTCCTCTTGGAGTTGTGGACATTCATCAGTGTAATGAGAATAGCAAGCGCATATTCCACACACACTCTGAGGGACCAACTGTTGACATTATTGCTGTGGAGGAGGCGGAAGTTGTTGTTGATTGAGCTGGAGTTGCTTGAGTATATTGGTCATCTCTCCCAAAGTCTTGGTGATAGCAGCGGTCTCACTACTAGAGAAAACTTCCGCAATAGCCTTGGGATGATTGTTTCTTTACCTTGCATTTTGAGTAGACTCAGCTAGATCGGTGATCAGTTGCCACACTTCTATCACCGTCTTGTACTTCGTCAGAGAGCCATTACTCGCTGCATCTAAGAGGGTCTTGTCTTGGGGCTTCATGCCTTGGCAGAAATAGCTAATCAACACCAACTGGTCAATCATGTGATGGGGACATGAGTCAAGGAGATTCCTAAAGTATTCCCAATACTCAGAGAGTTTCTGATTCACCTTGAATGATACAGGAAATCTCCTTTCTCAATCTATCTGTAACCTCCGCAGGAAAGAACATGTCTAGGAATTCCCTTCTGAGCAAATCCCAGTTAGTAGCAACAACTTCAGGTTGAGTGTAGAACCACTCTTTTGCCTTTCCCTCAAGAGAAAATGGGAAGGCATAAGCCAGAAGGCAGTCTCATCCGCACAATGCTGCCTAGTAGTTGAGCAGGTTGTCTGAAAATCTCTAAGGTGCTTGATAGGCTCTTGAACAGGTAAACCATGAAATTTAGGCAGCAGATTGATGAATGCGGTCCTCAGTTCAAAATCCGCAGTCAAATTTGGATGACGCGCTTGATATGGCCGCTGTGTAAAATCCGGAGCTCCCGCTTCCTTAAGAGTAATTCTTCTAGGAGCTTCCATAGTATCTGCACTTAAATCAACAGAAGAGACGTCAATGGAATTAGTAGGAGAAGAACTAGTTTCTTCCTCAAATGACACTTCAGGCTCAACCTCATATAAGACTGGTGAATTGGGCTAAACCCCTTCACCACCCTCAGAGGCTAACCAATGCCGAGCTCTCCTAATACGTGAAATAGTCTTTTCAATCTCAGGATCAAATACGGCTAAGCTTGGTTCTGGTAATGAATGCGTCATTCAATGAAAGAAACATAGAGCTCATGGTAATAAAATATACTAAGAAAAAATAAATAATAATTACTACTAATAAACAAAAAACACACCAATAAAAATAAAAAAATTCAATTATGTAAATATAAAAATATTTACACCAACCAATAATTTAACACATATATGCAACTCCCCGGCAGCAGCGCCAAAAATTGATAGGTGAAAAAATGCGGGTTAACAAATTCTGATAAAAGTAGCGTTGCAAGTACAGTCTTAACCGACGAAAAGTCCACTATCAAATTAAAAGTGTGTCACAATTAAAAATAATCAACCAGGAGTAGAATCCTGGGTCATTTCCCAAAGAGTTGACACAATGATGTAAATTATTGGTCAGGATTTTTCTGAAAGTTTGTGATGTTGGGAGCGGGAAAATAAATAACCAGAAATTAAAGTAGCGAATGAATAATAACAAGAGGTGTTATGTAATTAAAATAAGAAGCCTTGGTTAGGGGAGTGAATTGGAGTTTCTATCCTTATTGTCTTTCCCAAGTAGAATGGTAAATGTTCATTGCTTTGATGAGCGGATATTTTATACGCTTTTTGGACGGCATGAGTCTCTAAATCCCATTGTTGGGGGTGAGGAGCTCTGCTGTGTCTCGATGAATTAATGCAAGTATTTCTGTTTTCCATTCAAACATGCGTGTTCCTATCTAAGATGTTCATTCGCGCTTAACTGTGATGAAGGTGATGATTTGTGACGTTCATCACCTTCCTCAAACCATGAACGTGTGCCTGACAACCACCTCCGTTCTATATCCGATTGAATGAGTATCTCTTAGATTCTTTAGTCAGAATCTCCGTGGTATAAGCTAGAACTGATGGCAGCATTCATGAGAATCCGGAAAGTCTAAATCTTGTCTGTGATATTCCGAGTAGGATTCAAGGATTGAATGACTGTGACGAGCTTCAAACTCCTGAAGGCTGGGCGTTAGTGACAGATGCAAAAGGATAGTAAATCCTATTCCAACCGGATCGAGAACCAACCGGTGATTAGCCGTGCTGTGACAGAGCGCGTGAGCGTAGTTTTCACTGGAAGGATGGAAGGTAGCCATTGACAACGGTGATGCACCAACACACAGCTTGCCATAGGAGGACATGCGTGCGTGAATCAGAAGACAGAGGAAAGCAGAGATTCAGAAGACAAAGCATCTCCAAAACTCCAACATATTCTCCATTACTACAAAACAAGTAACTTTTAATTTATGCTCTACTGGTTATTCATAATTCAACTGATAAACATAATTGA
>NC_029793.2:110861255-110870498 GCF_000816755.2 Arachis ipaensis | reverse complement strand
GCATTGCCATGGATCTCAATATGGAGGCCATTTCGGAGGTGAGCGAACAGCCACCAAGGTCCTCCAATGTGGCTTCTATTGGCCTACACTCTATAAAGATTCCCGAGAGTTTGTACGTACTTGTGACAGTTGCCAAAGAGCTGGTAATCTGCCTCATGGTTACGCCATGCCTCAACAAGGAATCTTGGAAATAGAGTTAACTGATAAACATAATTGACTTCCTGACTAAGATTTACAAGATAACCATAGATTGCTTCAAACCAACAATCTCTGTGGGATTCGACCCTTACTCACGTAAGGTATTACTTGGACGACCCAGTGCACTTGCTGGTCATGTGTGCGAAATTGTAAGAGAGTAATGTATGCTAAATTGTAAGAAAGTAACAATTTTGTGCACCAAGTAACAATTTCGTGCTACCATGCTTCCACTTAGTTACCCTCTAACAATTGAAGGGAAGTCAAGTGGCTATCACTAACTCTGACTCACAAGTCCTAGTCACTTCATGGGGAAGGACTAGAGTTAGTGAAAGCTGAGTTAGCCAGCAATGTCTAATTACGGATTCATACTTGGGGGGTCACAACTCAAGGGACCCCAATTAATCAACCCCTAAGCCAAGTTGAGAGTTTTAAGTCATTAACATGAATGCCATTTTCAATAACATATAACAGGAGTAATTAAAAGACATGGTGATTATAATAAATTAATAAAATTAAAATTGGCACTGACAATTAATTAACAAGGATTAAACAAGCAATAAAATTAAACATAAAAATAATTCAATGCATTAATTGAATTGAAGGGTGACGAGATCTAAACATGAAGCAAAATAATCAAATAGAAAAGAGTAATAAGGAAATTAGAAAAGCAAACTAGAAGGAAATTGACTTCAATGGAAGGTAATAACAGCTCTCTCTAGATCCAATTCAAAGTAAAAATAAGAACATCAAACCCTAGAGAAAGTGTTTTTTCTCTAGAATTCAAACTAAAACTAAAATTAAAGTGAAAGTGAAAGTGTGTTCAGTCTCAGCTTGCCCCTGCCTCTAGTCTGTGTTTTTGGGCTTGAAACTGGGTCCAAATCAGCCCAAAAATTGCCCTCAGCGAGTTCTGTTAAGTGCAGCACGTGACGCTCTGTCACGCATATGCGTCGGCCACGCATACGCGTCGTTGAACTCCTACGCTAGTCATGCGTATGCGTCATTCACGCATACGCGTCGCTGTAAGCTGCTCCATATCACGCGCACGCGTCAGCTATGTGTGCGCGTTGCTCCTCGCTTCTCAGCTCCTTAGTTTCTTGTGTTCCTTCCACTTTAGCATGCTTTCTCTTCATCCTTTGAGCCATTCATGCCCTGTAAAGCTGAAAACACTTAACAAACACATCACGGCATCGAATGGTACAAAGGAGAATTAAAAATTAATAATTTAAGGCTTAGGAATCATGTTTTCAATCATAGCACAAAATTAGGAAGGAAATGAAAAACATGCAATTTACATGAATAAGTGTGAGAGAAGTTGACAAAACCCACTCAATTCAGTCCAAAATATATCATAAAATAGTGGTGTATCACTAGCATCATTTTTCAAACACATTAATTACAACTATAAAATATTAAAAATAACATGATAAAATACAGACTTATGTCCAAACTCTTGAACAATAAACATAACTAGATAAATGTATTTGCAAACAATGCAAATAGATATTGACTTCTAGCCATACCATTATCATCCAAAAGTAATGACAAACTAACAATGCAGTTAATAAGTCCTAATGCTTACACTAACTGTTGCGGTAGCTATTAAAGCTAAAACAAGAATATTTAGGAATTTCTTTTACAATGAGGAGTATTTCTTTTAATCTCTATAGCCATTACTCTAAACAACAATACCTGTTCATGTTCAATGCATCATATTAAATCTCAGGCTTACTTCACTTTCCAAATTCCAAAATTTAGGAGGACTAAAATTTAAAAAAGAAGAAAAACCAACCAATCATTTAGATGACAAATTCAAAATACCTTTCCAAGATGAGGTGCCATTCCAGGAGTTGAGAAGCACTAGTCAACTTTAAATTTATTATTACCACCTGTAGTAATTAATACAAATACAAATTCTATTAGATATGAATAAAATAAGCACAAAAAAAAGCCTAACACATGGCTTAGGGTTTTATATTATTGGCATTAAAACTAAAAAGTTATCATTGCTAAAGCATGGAAGATAAGCTTAATATCTCCTCTGCATAACTAATGGCACACAAATATCTCATAACTAACATAAGCATGTGATTAACAAAACACATTTTCCTAGATCAGCACGCCCGAGTTTGACATGTCAAAAACTATGAAAATCTGAATCTCAAGGGAAAAAACTATAATGGGAAAAAGCTATAATACCAATAATTCATATGATGAACATTACACATACACACAGAGAAGAGAGAGAGAGATCAATTTATTACTAGCAATCTCCTCAATAAGTTCTTTGCAACCAACTATATTAGCTCCAGCATTTTTAGCTTCTTCTGCTTCTGCCCCTTCTACAAAAACAGCCACACTGACGGCCTAAAAGATGTAAATAATTAGACTACAAACCAAGCATATTTGTCAATGTATTGACTACAAAAAGATGTATTGACTACAAAAATAGCATTTCAATGATTCATATTTGTTAATGTATTGACTAATTAACATGGTCACAGAGAACTTGTGCGGGTATGGGTTAATCCCTTCAGCCTTCTGATCCGCAAGGTACTTGAGCCTGTTTTCAAGGTATTGCTGCACCCAAAAAGATATGGAATATTTCAGAAAATCAAATCACTATTGAAAAGCATTGCAGTGCTGCAATGGAACTTACAATGGGGTCCATATCTTCATCATTAGAAGATGCAAGCTTATTAGCTTAAGCATAAATCCCCTTTTTCTTGTTACATTCTTCGGAGCACGAAACCTCAGCAATAAATTTACCTGACACATTATGCATGCAATAAATTTCAAGTGTAAAATACCAACTTCAACGCTCAAAGTTAAACCAGATCCCATTTTGCAAGAACTAAATGAATATAAGGTTCACTTGATGAAATAATGACTGAAATTAGATGCATAATACTGCCAGTTTTTCATCTTGACATTGCATACCCCCTCTCTTTCTTTCCCTAGAAAATAAGATTATTGACCGTTTATGATAAATTTATATATCTTGTATTTTTTAATAAAATATTGGCTATCAAACAGGTGGAAGCAAGTAAAAATCTGACATGAAATGAGCACCTACTGTAGTTTTTTAAATGATTCGTAAGTTGGTGTTCCTGTACCCAGCACTGAATCTACCTCTGCTTGAGCCTTCCTCATTTTGTCTGGGTTCTGCAGTAAGTTCAATAATCAGTAAGATGGTATTAGCCAAAGAGAAGAATCTGAAGAGAAGCTACAATAACCAAAGATCCAGAATTGTTTTTCACGAACAGGCAATTATATCAACTTTGAGATTAACATACTTGATATAGAAGGAAAGCTGCTCAAGTAAGAACTGCAGATGTTGTCTTATGACCAGCAATAAGCATTGTCATTAAATCATCCCCCAACTGTCAAAATGGAGAGAAAAGTAAGAAGTAAACAAAGCATAATATTAACCATGTAACTTTACCCTCAACTATATAATATTATATATATTGATAATTGTTAATATATGCTCTTAATTAGTTAAAAGAGATGGCTACTGTGTACCTTTATATATAACATCATCTCACTCAATCTCCCCTTTTACCTTAAGCCAGGGATTCCTACAAATTTTCTGTCTTTGCAACTTTCCTTAATTATTGGTCAGTAACTTGCTTGCTTTATACAATTTTATTATTATGATATAATGAATCAAGAAATTAGTCAATTTTCTTTTGGCTTGAACAAATCTCATGGTTAGAAGAGATTTTGTTGAGTGAGTAATGAAGGTGCTTTCTTTTTCATGAATTGCATTGCAGTATTGATGGCATACTAACTAAGAATCTAGATAGATACTCAAATGGCATACTAATAATTTACAGCAATGTTATCAGTATTAATTACACCAACTAAATACTAGGCATCTAGTTCTATCTCATAAAACATGCTAGTCAATAACTTTCAAACAAGCTACAAGCACAATGAGTGAAAATATACATACATGGGAAGTATAGAAGGGCCAAAGTATTAAATGCAAGTTAGTAGCTACATTATCTTCACATCCCTTTCAATGTGTTAAATGCAAGTTGCAACTTGAAACCAATCATTTTTATATATCTATCTTAACTATGAATTAACATAGATAGTTATATGGCAGAAAACAAGACACATTTTAAGCATATACCTGGATTGGTAGGTGCACATTGCCTTTTTTCTGCACTTGCAATCTCAGCACAAAGCTTTTAAATCTCACGAGCCATGGAGATTAATTTCTTCTCTATCATTTGACCATGAGCTGAGAAATAATTAAAAAAGAAGTGATTACAAGAAATTAAAGAGAATAGCCAATGTGGTTTCTCTAACAGTCATTTCACCAATGTGGTTATCATGTTACCCAATATACACTGAACTTCTCTGTGCCAAATTATCTTCCATGAATGTCAAATATCCAATTCCTCAAAGTAAGTTTCTCTTGCACAAATTCCAATACCCCAAACCCCAAATACACCCTTTGGCAAACAAACAACCCAGATAAAAGTTAAATAGTAAACCTCGGTAGAAATGACGTTCATCGCATTCAATAATTGGCAAAACCCCGTGCATATTGATAATGAGAAATCAATAATAACGAACAAGTCTTAACGTAATTTTGAATTCAGGACTCTATAATTAATGACCTAAACAAAGAGAAAGGTAGAAGGGGAAGGGAAAGGGTACCATGGAGAGAAGGGTGGCAACCGTCCTTGCCCCAACCAATGCCGCAGGTGGAATCAAGGTACTGCTGAATGAGGTGGCAGAATTTCTGAAGGTGGTTAAAGCCTTCGATGCGGATATTAGCCTTCTCGATCTGGATCCATTTCTCTCTGACGACCAAAGGAGATGATGCATCAACGGAGGAGGCAACGGGAAAAGAGATTATCGAAGCATGCGGTGGCGGCAAAGACACGAATAGATATAATAGTGGTGATGGCGGTGGTGATGGAGATGGCGATGGCTGTGACCTTTAGGGTTGAAGCTAACCTCTTCCATGTTTCAACGAGATCTTCTCTCTCACACGGCGGCAGCTACTAGCTTTAGGGTTTGTTTGGAGAGGGTTTGGGAATTTTAATTATATGTAACAGTGAGGGCCTAGGGGGATTTTTTATAATTATGCAGGGGAGTTTTATAATTTTGTCACAAATAAAATATTTTGTGTAGATTTTTAAAAATTCCCACTAGAAAACCTCCACTAATTATTAAAAATCTTGTAGTGAGAGTCTGAAGTTTAAAACAGCAACAACCTATCTCCCAAAGATTTCAGAAAATAAAGCCTCTAAGGCAACAAAGTTAAATACAAAAGATGAGAGAATACTACGACAAAAGTAAAACAGAAATAAACAAGGAAGGAACCATACTCCGCTTTGTCACCATGTCCACAAATTCACCGAGGTGAATTACCACCTGCATCTGAAAAATAAGAACAAAGTATGGAATGAGAACCGGAGGTTCTCAGTATGATAACAGTGCCCAATAATGTAAGATATAAGGTTCCCGGACGCCGAAGACAATCCTAGAACTTCACACCAAATAGAGTATCCAAGCTTAGCAAAATAAATAATTTAAACCATAAACCATAAATAGAGTTATCTAAATTTAGGAGATTTCTAACTAAAACTAGCCACCGCTGTCCCACAGCCTTCACCAACCTACCCTCCGTGCGATTCCATCGCCACCGCCTACCTAACCTCCTCAGCACCAGACAATCACAGATAATGCAAGTAAAACACAGGTAGTATTGATATATAACAAGTAATTCAAGATTCAAGGAGGCATATTATACAATTAGGCAAACTCAAGTAATCAAAGCAAACAAACACATAAGAGATGCATATGATGAATGCCTGTCCTATTGGCTCGTGATATCACTTGTCGGTCCGTAAATGCCAACCCGACACATCCTTCCAGATGTAGCCTTTTCTGCCATGGCAGAGATATAGTGCCCTGCACACTCATGCAGCAGTAAATCTGTTATACCAGAGATATAGTGCCCCGCACACTTCATGCAGCAGAGAAGGAAACAACCATAACTACTCATGCAGCAGAAAAATCTGCCATGCCAGGGATATAAGCCCCACACACTCATGCAGCAGAGAAATCTACCACGCCAGGGATATAGGCCCTGCACACTCTCAACAACAACTACTCATACAGCAGAAAAATCTGCCACGCCGGATATATAGGCTCCGCATACTTCCAGATAATCCAATAATTTTCTCATTCATTTCCAAGCCCTCAACTCATCATAACCATCACTAGTTTCCAACTTCTCAAAAATCTCTTCAACCATATACTTCACAATTCAACTCTCACCACTCAAATTAGAAAAATTACACAAACCTTCCAAACCTAGGTCACTGACTCTAAACTCATAACTAAAATACCCTTTTTATTCCTTTATTATTTCTCCCTTGATTCAAGATCCTGAAATTTGAAAAAAGGTTTTAAACAAGTATTATGGAAGTTTGCAAGCTTGCTGGAAAGGTAAAACGGTTAAAAATAAGATTTTTATTGAAAAACAGGACAGTGTGTGTATGCATAGGGTTGTGCGTACGCACGCACAGAAGAATTTTCAAGAAGTGTGCGTACGCATAGAAGTGTGCGTACGCATAAAAGGTAAAATTTTTCATTTTAACACATGCACGGATACGTGTGATTGCCCTGAACAGATTTCCAATCCCAGCGTGTGCATGCGCACGAGGTTGTGCGTACGCATAGCTTGCAAATTTTGCAGGGGAGTGAGTGTATGCACAGAGTGTTCTAGCGCTCCCAACAGTAAGCACCTCCCCGGGTTTGCATGCGCACGTTTTCAAAAGCACACAGGGTGTGCGTACGCACAGGTCTGTGCGTACGCCCAAGTCAAAAATTGCCACTAATTAGAGCACGCACACAGTAGCGTGCGTGTGCACACAAATCAGAAATCACAAATTCTGCAACTTCACAGAATTTAGATTTCTGACCCAAACTTCCAACGATCATATCTTTCTCTACAAAATTCTGATTTCTACAAAATCTATACCATTTTAAAACTCTTTAAATTATCTTTAATTTTATATAAAAATCATTCACTTTCAAAAATCATATCTCAAGATATGATCTGTCAAAGTTCACCAAAAATCTATTTTTACTAAAAACCTCTAAACCTCAATTTTAACCAACACTCAATTCAAAACCAACTCAATCACATTTCAACCATACTAAAACAACCTAAAATTCATACCCAACACTACTTTAACCATTTTCTCAATCACATAACCTTCTAAACCATTCAACAATTCTAAATCCAACCAAATTCACATTTCCCAATTTCCATTAACCTTATTAACATCAATATTACCACTCACCATTCCCATCAATCATTAATGTCACATCTTTGCAAACTTCCATCCAAACAGACACATTATCATCAATTCATCATCATCAATACTCATAATCATTATTCACAATTCTCACAAATCCATTCAATTCATTAAACCTCCTCACTCATTTACTATCAACATCCATTTTCAAACCTCAACACCCACCAACATAACTCATCAATAATCATCATTTAACAACATATATGTCATCACATTCAAACTCATTCAACCTCCATCCAAACTATCATCAAGCATAGCATTTATATATAATTAATCATACCATTACATCATTCTAACCTATCTTAAGGTCAACTAACCTAAGTGTCCAGAAATATTACATATTACATAAAGAAAATCGAAACCATACCTTGATCGATTTCCAATATGTTCAACCACCAAACTTGATTCCAACAACTTCTACTAAGCTCCAAACCACCAAAGCCAAACCAAAAGCCACAACCAACTCCAAAAACAAGCTTCATACATACAACATAACCATGCATTAACAACTAAAGCTCACACTACACTAAACCACAAGGATATAGAGGTTTCTTACCTTATCCAATGGTGATTGGGGCAAAGTCTAACAATTACCCGCTACTAGAGATCACCTAAACAAGCAAAATCACAAAATCTACTCAAAAATCAAACCCAAAAATGTAGAACTCTAGGGCAGAAAACTGGAGCTTGAGTTTCAAAATCTTACTAGCAAAACCTAAATAGAAACGAAGAACTCGACAAGAGCTTCGTGTGGCTGTAAATGGCTCATCAATCAGAGTTTCGTAGCTCAAGTTATGGCTCCCGAAAGGTGACAATGAATAGTGTGACCCCCTTTCTTCTCCCTCCTCTCTCAAACCGCGTTTCCCTCTCTCTTTGTGGTGAAAAATGAGCTGAAAGCTCATTAGTTGGTCTTATATATGTTGGGCCTTGGGTCCGGTTTGGGCTCGGTCCAACCCGTTAGTATTTTTGGTCTGTTTGGCCCACTTTGGGCCAAAACCTTTCAAAATAATAAATTCAATTTTCAAAATCTTATTTCTTTCAAAACACAGTACCAGACAGTCTAAAGTCGGTACTGCCGGCTTAAGTACTGGTACACATTTTTACAAAAATCTTTCGCAAAAGATACATTTTTCAACTCAGAAAAATTCAATGAAATCAAATTTCACTTTTAAATTTTTAAATTAAAACTTCTAAATTTTGAATCTAATCCGAACACTTAAAAATTATTATTTTATTAAAACGGTTATGCCGGTTCTTACAATAAGAATATAAAATAAAATAAGAAAGTGACTAAGGTACAATTTTGTTTCCTTATTTTTCCTTTGACATAGATAAAGTCGTTATTGTTTATTATTTAGTTGAGATTTAAATTGAGACAGAGAAAAAAAATAATTGTTTACTTGACCACCTATTTTTTAAGGATTTAATTATGACTTTTAACAAGTGTTTCTTTTGTTTATTCAGTTAATTTATAAAATTATTTTTACTAAGTCTTAACATCAATAAAAAATCGTATTCCATTAAATAAAATTGATTACACATGTCAAATAATATCATTATACCATATTATATATTATATTTATAGTGAGAAAATCTACACAAATTTTTTTTATCACTTTGTGTATGATTCTTTTGAGTCTTTATATGCCTTTAAGTTAATTGTTTATCTTTTATCTAATCCATTATCCTGATTGAA
>NC_029793.2:110860391-110860966 GCF_000816755.2 Arachis ipaensis | reverse complement strand
TTAACAGCAATAAAAAATCGTATTCCATTAAATAAAATTGATTACACATGTCAAATAATATCATTATACCATATTATATATTATATTTATAGTGAGAAAATCTACACAAATTTTTTTTATCACTTTGTGTATGATTCTTTTGAGTCTTTATATGCCTTTAAGTTAATTGTTTATCTTTTATCTAATCCATTATCCTGATTGAATGTTCTGTTGATATTCAATATCTATTACAAGAAAATCTCTCATTTAGCTACTCTTAAAAAGTATAACTAAAAATAAAAAAAAATTATGTTTTTGGCAAAGGCTATGCCTTTTTGGATTTGGAGATGCTTTAGTGAAAAATACCTATTCGACCGTTGTTTATTTTCAAAGGCTACGCTTTTCTATATCAAAAGCAGCTACGCTTTTGGTATTTAGAATAGGGTGCACTTTTCAAGTGATGTGCTTGAGAACCAAAAACTACGCTTTTCATCACTCATATTTACCAGAATTCCAAAGAATATGTTACATTTATCTTTGTTACTGCATCACCTTAGAAACATAGTTACATTGTATACTTATAGTTAATTTATATA
>NC_029793.2:110858095-110860286 GCF_000816755.2 Arachis ipaensis | reverse complement strand
ACCTGAACGTCTCATTAATTTGGAAAAATAAAATATTATAAAATGATTAAATTAATTTCCGAATTTTTAATTAGGTCCCTATACTTTTTTTCTTTTCAATTGCGTTCCTATATGTTAATTTTTTTTTCAATTAAGTCCTAGCCGTGAGAATAACGTTTAAGATAACAGAATATTCTAGGTAAAAAATGAATATTCTTATCATTTGGTTGGAGTAGCTAGCTGAAAAAACATTAATTTTTCCAAAATACCAAAAGCACCCCTTGCATTTTATCCCAAAGGGAAAAATACCCTAAGTTGCTCTCTATATATTGATGCCAGGGCATCTTAGGCTAGTTTCACTAGCCTTTCTCTTTGTTTTTAATAGGTTTTATGCACTTTCTTGAGTTATAAGTAAGCGATTGGGTTAGAAATTCATGTATGCCTAGATTCATTGATGATAGGATAATTTATACGCTTTTTGGCATTGTTTTTAGTATATATTTTTATTATTTTTTAAATAAAAATCACATTTATGGACTTTACTATGAGTTTGTGTGTTTTTCTGTGATTTCAGATAATTTCTGGCTGAAATTGAGAGACTTGAGCAAAAATCAGATTCAGAGGCTGAAGAAGGACTGCAGATGCTGTTGGATTCTGACATCCCTGCACTCGAAGTAGATTTTCTGGAGCTACAGGAGTCCAAATGGCGTGCTTTCAATTGCGTTGGAAAGTAGACATCCAGGGCTTTCCAGAAATATATAATAGTCCATACTTTTCTCGAGTTTAGATGACGCAAACTGGCGTTCAACGCCAGCTCTCTGCCCTATTCTGGAGTCAAACGCCAGAAACAGGTTGCAAAGCAGAGTTAAACGCCAGAAACATGTTACAAACTGCCGTTCAACTCCAAGGAAGACCTCTACACATGAAAGCTTCAATGCTCAGCCCAAGCACACACCAAGTGGGCCCGGAAGTGGATTTCTGCATCATTTACTCATTTCTGTAAACCCTAGTTACTAGTTTAGTATAAAAACTACTTTTAGTGATTTATTTCACATCTCTGGAACACATTATGTAACTTTTACATTTTGAGACCTCCATGGGAGGCTGGCCACTCGGCCATGTCTACCCTATTTTCACTTATGTATTTTCAACGGTAAAGTTTCTACACACCATAGATTAAGGTGTGGAGCTCTTCTGTTCCTCATGAATTAATGCAAAGTACTATTGTTTTTCTATTCAATTCAAGCTTATTCCTATTCTAAGATATTCATTCGCACCCAAGAACATGATGAATGTGATGATTATGTGACGCTCATCACCATTTTCACTTATGAACGCGTGCCTGACAACCACTTTCGTTCTACATGAAGACGAGATAGAATGAGTATCTCTTAGGTATCTAATACAGGGGACCAAGTCCAAGATATTAGAGTCTTCGTGGTATAAGCTAGAACTATTGGCGGCCATTCTTGAGATCCGAAAAGTCTAAACCTTGTCTGTGATATTCCGAGTAGGATCTGGGAAGGGATGGCTGTGACGAGCTTCAAACTCGCGAGTGCTGGGCGTAGTGACAGACGCAAAAGGATTACTGGATCCTATTCCAGCATGATCGAGAACCGACAGATGATTAGCCATGCAGTGACAGCGCATTTGGACCATTTTCACTGAGAGGACGGGATGTAGCCATTGACAACGGTGATGCCCAACATACAGCTTGCCATAGAAAGGAGTATGAAGGATTGGATGAAAGCAGTAGGAAAGTAGAGATACCAGAAGGAACTAAACATCTCCATACGCTTATCTGAAATTCTCACCAATGAATTACATAAGTATCTCTATCTTTATTTTATATTTTATTTATCTTTTAATTATCAAATCTCTATAACCAATTGAATCCGCCTGACTGAGATGTACAAGGTGACCATAGCTTGCTTCAAGCCGACGATCTCCGTGGGATCGACCCTTACTCACGTAAGATTTATTACTTGGACGACCCAGTGCACTTGCTGGTTAGTTGTGCGAAGTTGTGACAAAGAACTAAATTTATGAATGTGCGCATGAAGCTTTTGGCGCCGTTATCAAGGAATGAACGATCACGATTTCGTGCACCAAGTTTTTGGCGCCGTTGCCGGGGATTGTTCGAGTTTGGACAACTGATGGTTCATCTTGTTACTCAGATTAGGTAATTTTATTTTAATTTTAATCTTTTTAT
>NC_029793.2:110802028-110858059 GCF_000816755.2 Arachis ipaensis | reverse complement strand
GCTTCAGAATTTTTAAGAATGAATTCTAGAGTTTCAAGAGATATGTTGAATCCTGGCTGGCTGTTAAGCCATGTCTAATCTTTTGGACCGAGGTTTCACTTATCCTTAAGAGAAGAGCTTCTTTGTCTTCTTCAGTTGCATGCCTGATTTGTATCTGCTGAAGCTTGGCTGGCCATTGGCCATGTCTAGTGTTTTGGACCGGAGCTTTCAATGAAAGCATGGCTGGCTAGTAAGCCATGTCTAATTCCTGGACCGGAGTTTTAGACTAACACTGCATGATTCCTGGAATTCTCATTAGAAATTTTGAAATCCTTATTTTTCTTTTTCCAATTAATTTTCGAAAAACCCAAAAAAAATTTAATAAAATCATAAAACCAAAAATAATTTTGTGTTTCTTGTTTGAGTCTAGTGTCAATTTTTAAGTTTGGTGTCAATTGCATGCTTTTATAATTTTCAATAATTTTCGAAAATTCATCATATGTTCTTCATGATCTTCAAGTTGTTCTTGATGATCTCCTTTGTTTGATCTTTGCATCTTCATGACTTGCATCTTTTCTTTGTTTCTCATATGCATTTTTGAATTATTAGTATCTAAAGTCTGAAAATTTCTAAGTTTGGTGTCTTGCATGTTTTTATTTTCTTAAAAATCTTCAAAAATAAGTTCTTGATGTTCATCTTGACATTCAAAGTGTTCTTGGTGTTCATCTTGACATTCAAAGTGTTCTTGCATGCATTGTGTGTTTTGATTCATAATTTTCATGTTTTGGGTCTTTTTGTTGTTTTTCTCTTTCTTCATTAAAAATTCAAAAATTAAAAAAATTATCTTTTCCTTTTTCTTCTCATCAAATTCGAAAATTTGAGTTGACTTTTTCAAAAATTTTTAAAATCTAGTGTTTCTCATGAGTCAAATCAAATTTTCAATTTAAAAATCCTATCTTTTCAAAACTTTTTCAAAAATCAAATCTTTTTCATTTTTCTTTCATAATTTCGAAATTTTCAAAATCTTTTTCTTATTTCTATTTCAAATTTTCGAAATTAATGCTACAATTAATATGATTTATTCAAAAATTTTAAGTTTGTTACTTGCCTATTAAGAAAGGTTCAATCTTTAAAGTTTAAAATCATATCTTTTTGTTTCTTGTTAGTCAAGTAATCAACTTTAATTTTCAAAATAAAATCTTTCTTATTTCCTTTTCAAATCTTTTTCAAAATAAATTTCAATCACATCTTTTTCAAAATCAATTTCAAAATCTTTTCTAACTCCTTTTCTAACCTCTTATCTTTTCAAATTGATTTTCAAATCTTTTTCAAATTAATCCTATTTTTTGTTTGATTCTTATCTTTTTAAAACTACCTAACTAATTTTCTCTCTCTTATTTTCGAAAACCCCTCCCCTCTTTTTCAAAATTACTTTTTAATTAACTATTTGTTTTAAATTTTAATTTGATTAAATTTTATTTTTCTTCTTAATTTTTGAATTTTAACTTTAATTTTAAATTAAAAACAAAAATATTTTTTATTTTATATTTTCGAATTCCTCCATCTCTCATCTCCTTTTAATTATTTATTTAATTACTAACACTTCTCTTCTTCTTAAAAATTCGAACCCTCTCCCTCTTTCTGTGTTCAAATTCTTTTTCTTCTCTTCTACTCACATAAAGGAACCTCTCTACTGTGGCAAAGAGGATCCTATTATTTTTTGTTCCCTTCTTTTTCATATGAGCAGGAACAAGGATAAGAACATTCTTATTGAAGCTGATCCTGAACCTGAAAGGACTCTGAAGAGGAAGCTAAGGGAAGCTAAAGCACAACTCTCTGGAGAAATACTGACAGAAATTTTCGAAAAGGAAGGAAACATGGCCAAAAATAATAACAATGCAAGGAAGATGCTTGGTGACTTTACTGCACCAAATTCCAATTTACATGGAAGAAGCATCTCAATCCCTGCCATTGGAGCAAACAATTTTGAGCTAAAGCCTCAATTAGTTTCTCTGATGCAACAGAAAACAAAGTTTCATGGACTTCCATCAGAAGATCCTTTTCAGTTCTTAACTGAATTCTTGCAGATCTGTGATACTGTTAAAACTAATGGGGTTGATCGCGAGGTCAACAGGCTTATGCTTTTCCCGTTTGCTGTAAGAGACAGAGCTAGAATATGGTTGGACTCTCAACCTAAAGATAGCCTGAACTCTTGGGATAAGCTGGTCACAGATTTCTTAGCCAAGTTCTTTCCTCCTCAAAAGCTTAGCAAGCTTAGAGTGGATGTTCAAACCTTCAAACAGAAAGAAGGTAAATCCCTCTATGAAGCTTGGGAGAGATACAAGCAACTGACCAAAAAGTGTCCTTCTGACATGCTTTCAGAATGGACCATTCTAGATATATTCTATGATGGTCTATCTGAATTATCAAAGATGTCATTGGACCATTCTGCAGGTGGATCCATTCACCTAAAGAAAACACCTACAGAAGCTCAGGAACTCATTGACATGGTTGTAAATAACCAGTTCATGTACACTTCTGAAAGTAATTCTGTGAGTAATGGGACGCCTCAGAAGAAGGGAGTTCTTGAAATTGATACACTGAATGCCATATTGGCTCAGAATAAAATATTGACTCAGCAAGTCAATATGATTTCTCAGAGTCTGAATGGATTGCAAGCTGCATCCAACAGTACTAAAGAAGCATCTTCTGAAGAAGAAGCTTATGATCCTGAGAACCCTGCAATAGTAGAGGTGAATTACATGGGTGAACCCTATGGAAACACCTATAATCCCTCATAGAGAAATCATCCAAATTTCTCATGGAAGGATCAACAAAAGCCTCAACAAGGCTTTAATAATGGTGGAAGAAACAGGTTTAGCAATAGTAAGCCTTTTCCATCATCCACTCAGCAACAGACAGAGAATTCTGAGCAAAATCCATCTAGCTTAGCAAACATAGTCTCTGATCTATCTAAGGCCACTCTAAGTTTCATGAATGAAACAAGGTCCTCCATTAGAAATTTGGAGGCACAAGTGGGCCAGCTGAGTAACAGGGACACTGAAACTCCTCCTAGTACTCTCCCAAGCAATACAGAAGAGAATCCAAAAAGAGAGTGCAAGGCCATTACCTTACTTGGTGTGGCCGAACCCATAGAGGAGGAGGAGGACGTGAATCCTAGTGAGGAAGACCTCCTGGGACATTCACTGACCAATAAGGAGTTTTTCTTTGAGGAACCAAAGGAATCTAAGGCTCATCTAGAGACCATAAAGATTCCATTGAACCTCCTTTTACCATTCATGAGCTCTGATGACTATTCATCTTCCGAAGAAGATGAAGATATTGTTCAAGGGCAAGTTGCCTAGTATTTAGGAGCAATCATGAAGCTGAATGCCAAATTATTTGGTAATGAGACTTGGGAGGATGAACCTCCATTTCTCATCAAGGAACTAAATGCCTTGGGTCAGCAAACTCTACCTCAGAAGAAACAGGATCCTGGTAAATTCCTAATTCCCTATACCATAGGCACCATGACCTTTGAGAAGGCTCTGTGTGACCTGGGGTCAGGCATAAACTTAATGCCACTCTCTGTAATGGAGAAACTGGGAATCTTTGAGGTACAAGCTGCAAGAATCTCATTAGAGATGGCAGACAACTCAAGAAAATAGGCTTATGGACTAGTAGAGGACGTGTTAGTAAAGGTTGAAGGACTTTACATCCCTGCTGATTTCATAATCTTAGACACTAGGAAGGATGAGGATGAATTCATCATCCTTGGAAGACCCTTCCTAGCCACAGCAAAAGCTGTGATTGATGTGGACAGAGGAGAGTTGGTCCTTCAACTAAATGAGGACAACCTTGTGTTTAAAACTCAAGGATCTCCTTCTGTAACCATGGAGAGGAAGCATGAAAAGATTCTCTCACTGCAGAGTCAACCAAAGCCCCCACAGTCAAACTCTAAGTTTGGTGTTGGGAGGCCACAACCAAACTCTAAGTTTGGTGTTGAACCCCCACATTCAAACTCGAAGTTTGGTGTTGGGAGGTCCCAACAATGCTCTGAACATCTGTGAGGCTCCAAGAGAGCTCACTGTCAAGCTATTGACATTAAAGAAGCACTTGTTGGGAGGCAACCCAATGTTATCTAATTATATCTATTTATTTTCCATTGCTATTTTATGTTTTCTTTAGGTTGATGATAATGAGAAGTCACAAAAACAACTGAAAAATCAAAAACATAATGAAAAATAGCATTAAAAATAGCTCACCCTGGAGGAAGAACTTGCTGGCGTTTAAACGCCAATAAGAAGTATCAAACTGGTGTTTAATGCCAGAAAGAAGCATCAAGCTGGCGTTTAACGCCAGAAACAAGCACCAAGCTGGCGTTTAACGCCAGAAACAAGCATCAACCTGGCGTTAAACGCCAGAAACAGTATTGCATACAAAGGGCATTTTTCACGCCTAATAGGAGCAGGGATGCTAAGTCCTTGACCCCTCTGGATCTGTGGACCCCACAGGATCCCCACTTACCCCACCTCTTCTTCTCTCCTCTTCACACCCTTTTATAACACTCTTCCCCAAAATCACCTCAACCAATCACCTCCATTACTCCTCCAAAACCATCATACAACCCACCTACACCCACCCACTCAAATTCAAACCATCACTCCTTTCTTTTCACACATCATAACCCCCTACAACTCCCCTTGGCCGAACCACTCATACCTCTCCATCTCGTCTATTTTCTTCTTCTTCTACTCCCTCTTCTCTTCTTTTGCTCGAGGACGAGCAAACCTTCTAAGTTTAGTGTGGTAAAAGCGTTGCTTTTTGTTTTTCCATAACCATTTATGACACCTAAGGCCAGAGAAACCTCTAGAAAGAGGAAAGGAAAGGCAAAAGCTTCCACCTCTGAGTCATGGGAGATGGAGAGATTCATCACAAAAGCTCATCACTAAGAAAAGGATTGAGCAAACAAGAGATCATGGACCTCAACAAGAGCTATGAGGAAGGAGCAACAAAGACAAGAAAGAGACATAGAGGAGCTCAAGCACTCCATAGGATCTTCAAGAGGAAGAACTAGCCACCATCACTAAGGTGGACCCGTTCCTTAATCTCCTTGCTATTATTTTTCTGTTTTTCGTTTACTATGCTTTATGTTTATGTTTGTGTCTTATTACCTGATCATTAGTATTTAAGTGTTTATGTCTTAAAGCTATGAATGTCCTATGAATCCATCACCTTTCTTAAATGAAAAATGTTTTAATCACAAAAGAACAAGAAGTACATGATTTCAAATTCATCCTTGAAACTAGTTTAATTATTTTGATGTGGTGACAATACTTTTTGTTTTCTGAATGAATGCTTGAACAGTGCATATGTCTTTTGAAATTGTTGTTTATGAATGTTAAATATGTTGGCTCTTGAAAAAATTATGAAAAGGAGAAATGTTATTGATAATCTGAAAAATCATAAAATTGATTCTTGAAGCAAGAAAAAGCAGTGAATACAGAAGCTTGCGAAAAAAAAGAGAGAAAAGAAAAATGGCAAAAAAAATAGAAAGAGAAAGAGAAAGCAAGCAGAAAAAGCCAAAAGCTCTTTAAACCAAAAGGTAAGAGCAAAAAGCCAATAACCCTTTAAACCAAAAGGCAAGGGTAAAATAAAAAGGATCCAAGGCTTTGAGCATCAGTGGATAGGAGGGCCCAAAGGAATAAAATCCTCACCTAAGCGGCTAAACCAAGCTGTCCCTAACCATGTGCTTGTGGCGTGAAGGTGTCAAGTGAAAACTTGAGACTGAGCGGTTAAAGTCGAGGTCCAAAGCAAAAAAAGAAGAGTGTGCTTAAGAACCCTAGACACCTCTAATTGGGGACTCTAGCAAAGCTGAGTCACAATCTAAAAAGGTTCACCCAGTTATGTGTCTGTGGCATTTATGTATCCGGTGGTAATACTGGAAAACAAAGTGCTTAGGGCCACGGCCAAGACTCATAAAGTAGCTGTGTTCAAGAATCAACATACTGAACTAGGAGAATCAATAGCACTATCTGAATTCTGAGTTCCTATAGATGCCAATCATTCTGAACTTCAAGGGATAAAGAGAGATGCCAAAACTGTTCAGAGGCAAAAAGCTACTAGTCCCGCTCATCTGATTGGAGCTAAGTTTCATTGATATTTTGGAATTTATAGCATATTCTCTTCTTTTTATCCTATTTGATTTTCAGTTGCTTGGTGACAAGCAACAATTTAAGTTTGGTGTTGTGATGAGCGGATAATTTATACGCTTTTTGGCATTGTTTTTAGTATGTTTTTAGTATGATTTAGTTAGTTTTTAGTATATTTTTATTAGTTTTTAAATAAAAATTACATTTCTGGACTTTACTATGAATTTGTGTATTTTTCTGTGATTTCAGGTAATTTCTAGCTGAAATTGAGGGACTTGAGCAAAAATCAGATTCAGAGGCTGAAGAAGGACTGCAGATGCTGTTGGATTCTGACCTCCCTGCACTCGAAGTGGATTTTCTTGAGCTAAAGGAGTCCAAATGGCATGCTCTCAATTGCGTTGAAAAGTAGACATCCAGGACTTTCTAGCAATATATAATAGTCCATAGTTTGACCGAGTTTAGATGATGCAAACTGGCGTTCAACGCCAGCTCTCTGCCCTATTCTGGAGTCAAACGCCAGAAACAGGTTGTAAAGTAGAGTTAAACGCCAGAAACATGTTACAAACTGGCGTTCAACTCCAAGGAAGACCTCTACACGTGAAAGCTTCAATGCTCAGCCCAAGTACACACCAAGTGGGCCCGGAAGTGGATTTCTGCATCATTTACTCATTTCTGTAAACCCTAGTTACTAGTTTAGTATAAAAACTACTTTTAGTGATTTATTTCACATCTCTGGAACACATTATGTAACTTTTACATTCTAAGACCTCCATGGGAGGCTGGCCACTCCGCCATGTCTACCCTATTTTCACTTATGTATTTTCAATGGTAGAGTTTCTACACACCATAGATTAAGGTGTGGAGCTCTGTTGTTCCTCATGAATTAATGCAAAGTACTATTGTTTTTCTATTCAATTCAAGCTTATTCCTATTCTAAGATATTCATTCACACCCAAGAACATGATGAATGTGATGATTATGTGACGCTCATCACCATTCTCACTTATGAACGCGTGCCTGACAACCACTTCCATTCTACATGAAGACGAGATAGAATGAGTATCACTTAGGTATCTAATACAGGGGACCGAGTCCGAGATATTAGAGTCTTCGTGGTATAAGCTAGAACTATTGGCGGCCATTCTTGAGATCCGGAAAGTCTAAACCTTATCTGTGGTATTCCGAGTAGGATCTGGGAAGGGATGGCTGTGACGAGCTTCAAACTCGCGTAGTACAGACGCAAAAGGATCACTAGATCCTATTCCAGCATGATCGAGAACCGACAGATGATTAGCCATGCAGTGACAGCGCATTTGGACCATTTTCACTGAAAGGACGGGATGTAGCCATTGACAACGGTGATGCCCAACATACAGCTTTCCATAGAAAGGAGTATAAAGGATTGGATGAAAGTAGTAGGAAAGCAGAGATTCAGAAGGAACTAAGCATCTCCATACGCTTATCTGAAATTCTCACCAATGAATTACATAAGTATCTCTATCTTTATTTTATATTTTATTTATCTTTTAATTATCAAATCTCTATAACCAATTGAATCCGCCTGACTGAGATGTACAAGGTGACCATAGCTTACTTCAAGCCGACAATCTCCGTGGGATCGACCCTTACTCACGTAAGATTTATTACTTGGATGACCCAGTGCACTTGCTGGTTAGTTGTGCGAGGTTGTGACAAAGAACTAAATTTATGAACGTGCGCATAAAGCTTTTGGCGCCATTATCAAGGAATGAACGATCACGATTTCGTGCACCATTCATCTAACCATGGTTAATTTGATGTAATTTCATGAGAATTATCCTATAATTACTTGTATGCTAAGAATGATGAGAATTCTCATGACTTTAGCAAGGCTTTAATGCATGTATTGGTTGATGATAGGTGAAGGAAAGCATGGGAGGAAGTTGAAGAAGGAACATGGAGAAGATGAAAGAGAAGCAACGTTGGTGGCCAAGTTGGACCACCAATGCTGCTTCAAACTTTGAGAGGGAAGCAGAGCAAGGTTCTGCATAATTTTCTGGTGCCCATGTTGGAGAAAACGTTGTCAATCCAACGTTACCCCCAACGTTATGAATAAATAAGCTTTCTGGAGATTTTGAAAATCTATAATGACGCGCACGCGTGTTGTACGCGTACGCGAGGATTGGAAATTCTGACAATCCATGCGCACGCGTTGCTGACGCGCACGCGTGGATGGGTAACGTTGGACCCCAAACGCTACCTCAAACGTTGGTGGACAACGTGCGTGAATTTAATCCCAAACTTCTGAATTTGACAAAGCGCAGCGACGCATACGCGTCTATGGCGCGTACGCGTGGGCCTAATTTTTGAGAATCCACACGCACGCGTGGATAGGCCAACGTTGGAGAGAACGTTGCCAGTCCAACGCTGAGGACAATGCTCTTCTACATGTTTTAAAACTAGAAATGGGATTTTTGCATCCACGCGCACGCGTGCAGCACGCGCACGTGTGGATGCGCATTCTGACCCCAAGGGCGCAAACGCGCAAGGCACGCGTACGCGTGGGTAGGAGAACGTTGGCACTCCAATGTTGAGTCAAACGCCAATGACAGCAAGTATATCTGGTTTTTAAAAAAGGCGTTTGAGTCAACGTTGGCCATCAAACGTTGACTCCAACTTGAGCACCAGAACTTTGCAATTCAAACAGAACTTTTCTCAACAGCAAGGAAAACCAATTGGAGCAACTTCAACCCAATTCCATCAAGGCCAAAAGCCCAATTCAGAGATTGAAGATCAATGGAAGAAAGTGTATAAATAGCTTATAATTTAAGATAGGGAGAACTTTTGGACTTTACTTTTTACTTTTTGGCCAGTTTTAATTTTCTCCAATGTATCTTTCAATTCCAATTTCCATTTTAAGAGCTATGAACAACTAAACCCCTTTCATTGGGTTAGGGAGCTCTGTGTAATTCAATGGATCAATATTAGTTTTCATTCATCTTCTTCTTTCTTTCCTCTTGATTTTGCTAGAAAGCTTTCGTTCTTCATCCTATTGGATAGTTGTCTTGGGAAAGAAGCTATTCATAATTGGATCTCCTCTGAACCTTGGAAGAGGAATGAGGAGATCATGCTAGAATTGCTTTCTCACATTGGATTAGGTTGGGGTTTGGATGGATATAGTGACATGTAATCCTACCAATACTTTGATCTATGAATTTGTGTGGTAGAATCAGTGACCGATCTTCATCGCTTTCCATGAGCACTTAAATCAAGAAATTGGGCAATTGTTCATACTTAGAAAGATTAGATTGCCAAGGAATTGGGATCTAATCACCTAAGATTGCCAAGGAGATCAATGAATGCATTGATTGAGGAAGAGATGAAAATGAACTTGATCCGGAGAATTATCACATCTCCTGACCCCAATGAATCTCCTACTCTGATCTTACCCATTCTCTTACATTCTGCTCTTTAATTTCATGCTTAATCCCCATTCCCATTTAATTTCATGTAATTTAAGCTTCTGTCATTTAATTTCTTGCAATTTAAGTTTCCCACCAATTTTACTTTCTGCAATCTCAATTCAATTATGATTTTGCTCAACTAGAACAACTCTCCAATTAACATTGATCAACCAACCAATCCCTGTGGGATTTAACCTCACTCTACAGTGAGTTTTTACTTGATGACAATCCGGTACACTTGCCGGCAGAAAATTGTTGAGAGACAGTTTTCGAGTGAATCATGTTTATGGCGCCGTTGCCGGGGATTGGTTTTGTATTGACAATTATTAAATTGGAGGTTAACTAGATTGAGCACTTTTCTTTTCGTTTGATTAATTGAATTTTAATTTCAGTTGTTCATTTTTGTTCTCTGCAATTTTTAGTTATTTCTCTTGAATTTCTCTTTACTTCTTTACTTTCCAGCAAAACTAACCCACTAACTCATTAACTATTTGATTAATTACCTCAATTGCTCTAACCACACTTTTTCATTAATTGTGAATCTTTCACTTGCTTGTTGCTACTTGTTGTGCTACTTGTATCACAGGTAGAAGAGAGGTTTCAACCTCTTTTGACAGTGAACCGGAAAGAACCTTCCTGCAATTTAGGAGGGAAGCAAGAGGAAAGAAGGCTGTTGGTGCAGAAGAAGAGGAGGAAGACTTGGATATAATCATGGAGAAAGATATGGAAAACCATCATGAAGAAAAGGTGAACAATCATGCCAGAAGAGGTGTAGCCAACCCTGCTGGACAAGAGAGGAGAGTTCTGGGATCATACATCAATCCAAACGCAGGAAACTGTGGTAGTAGCACTCAAAAGCCAACTATCCATGCTAATAATTTGAATTGAAGCCTCAGCTCATAACTCTTGTGCAAAACAACTGTTCTTTTGGAGGAAGTGCCCAAGATGACCCTAATGAGCATCTCACTAAATTCCAAAGGATATGTGACACCGTTAAATCTAATGGTGTTCATCCTGACACCTATAGATTGCTACTGTTTCCATTCTCTTTAAGAGACAAAGAATCAAAGTGGCTAGAATCATTTCCCAAGGAAAGCTTGACAACCTGGGAGGATGTAGTGAATAGAGTCTTAACAAGATTCTACCCTCCACAAAAAGTAAATAGGCTTAGAACTGAAGTGCAGACATTCAGACACTAGGATGGTGAGACTATTTATGAAGCCTGGGAGAGATTCAAGGATTTGACAAGGACATGCCCCCTGATATGTTTAATGAGTGGGTGTAACTTCATATCTTTTATGAAGAGTTGAATTGTGAATCAAAGAAAGCTATAGACCACTCATCTGGAGGTTCCCTTAACAAGAAGAAAACCATTGAAGAAGCCATTGATGTTATAGAGACAGTGGCTGACAATGAGTATTTTTATACCTCAGACAGAAGCAACAACAGGGGAGTCCTGGAATTAAACCATATGGATGCAATCCTAGCCCGGAATAAAATGATCGCCAAGCAACTGGCTGAATTGACCAAGCAAATAGAGAAGAATTAGGCTGCAGCCATCCACACTCAACCATCACCTCAAGGAGAGTTGGAAACAGAAGAAGGAGTTAACTGGGAGGAAGCTAATTACCTTGGAAATTCATCTAGGCAAGCTCATGATCCATATTCCAAAACTTATAACTCTGGTTGGAGGAACCACCCAAACTTTAGGTGGGGAACCAACAAAACCAAGGCCAAGACCACAGACCCCATAATCCAAACCAGTATAACAACTCTACTCACCAACACTCTAACCAAAAACCATACCAGACCACACAAAACACTTATTCACAGCCACCATACCAAAGCCACAATAACCACTCTCAACACCCCAATTTCAACCAACCATCACCACATGATGATGACAGAATGGCCAAAATGGAAGCTATGCTTGCAAATCTTTGCAAGGAGTCTGAAGACTTAAAAAAATTTAGGAAAGAAGTGAGAGGTAGTATAAAAAGCCGAGGGGAGGTTATTAAGAATCTTGAATATCAGGTAGGACATCTTTCACAGCAAACTCCGAAGTCCACTGATAGTTTCCCAAGTGATACTGAGAAAAATCCAAGAGGGAAACTGAAGAAGGTGAGATGGGAAGAGTGTAAGGCAGTTACTCTTGCAAATGAAGAAATCCTGGAAGAAGATACCAGCAAACCAACAGAGCACAGCCAAGGAAGTTCCCAGAGCAACTTAGAGAAAAAGGAACAAGGAACTGGATCTATACAAAGAAAAGAATCAACAAGGAAGGAAATTCCGAAACCTTATGTGCCAAAGGCACCATTTTCTCAGAGACTCAGGGGAGGTGAGAAAGAAAGGTCATATTCAAGATTTCTAGATATGTTTGCATCTCTCAGTGTTAACATCCCCTTTATCAAAACTCTCCAATAGATGCCTACATACATCAAGTGCATGATAGAGCTGCTGACCAAGAAAGAAACCTTAAAAGGGGGACAAACAGTGATAATGAACAAGGAATGTAGTGCCCTCATCAAGAAGGATGTACTCCTGAAGAAAAACGATTCAGGGAGCTTTCATATTCCCTGTTCTATAGGAGACACAAAAATTGACAGAGGATTTTGTGATCTAGGAGCTAGCATAAATGTGATGCCTCTATCTCTTATGAAGAAGTTGCAAATCAATGAGCTAAGATCCACAGATGTAATCATCCAACTGGCTGATAAAACTCAGAAGCAAGCCGAAGGAGTGGTCGAGAATGTATTGGTCAAAGTGGGAAACTACTTCCTTCCCACTGACTTTGTTGTCCTGGACATGGAAGAAAGTTACATCCACCTCATTATTCTGGGGAGACCATTTCTAGCCACTGCTAGAGTACTCATCTATGAAGCACGGATACTTCGCTGAGTTTTACTAGCCTTTTTCTTTGTTTTTAATAGGTACTATGCACTTTCTTGAGTTATAAGTAAGCAATTGGGTTAGAAATTCATGTATGTCTAGATTCATCTAACCATGGTTAATTTGATGCAATTTTATAAGAATTATGCTATAATTACTTGTATGCTAAGAATGACGAGAATTCTCATTACTTTAGCAATGCTTTGATGCATGTATTGGTTGATGATAGGTGAAGGAAAGCATGGGAGGAAGTTGAAGAAGGAACATGGAGAAGATGAAGGAGAAGCAACGTTGGTGGCCAAGTTGGACCACCAACGATGCTTCAAACGTTGAGAGAGAAGCAGAGCAAGGTTCTGCATAATTTGCTGGTGCCCACGTTGGAGGGAATGTTGGCAACCCAACGTTACCCCCAACGATGTGAATAAATAAGCTTTCTGGAGATTTTGAAAATCTATAGCGACGCGCACGCGTGCTGTATGCTACGCGTGGATTGGAAATTCTGACAATCCACGCGCACGCATGGATGGATAACGTTGAACCCCAAACGCTACCTCAAACGTTGGTGGCCAACATGCGTGAATTTGATCCTAAACTTCTGAATTTGACAAAGCTCAGCGACGCATACGCATCTATGGCGCGTATGCATGGGCCTAACTTTTGAGAATCCACGCGCACGCGTACGGCACGCGCACGCGTTGATAGGCCAACGTTGGAGAGAACGTTGCCGTGGGCACGCGTGGATGCGCATTCTGACCCCAAGGGCGCAAACGCGCAAGGCACGCGTATGCGTGGGTAGGAGAACATTGGCACTCCAACGTTGAGTCAAACACTAATGACAGCAAGTATATCTGGTTTTTAAGAAAGGCGTTTGAGTCAACGTTGGCCATCAAACATTGACTCCAACTTGAGCACCAGAACTTTGCAATTCAAACAGAACTCTTCTCAATAGTAAGGGAAACCAATTGGAGCAACTTCAACCCAATTCCATCAAGGCCAAAAGCCCAATTCAGAGATTGAAGATCAATGGAAGAAAGTGTATAAATAGCTTAGAATTTAAGATAGGGAGAACTTTTGGACTTTACTTTTTACTTTTCGGCCAGTTTTGATTTTCTCCAATGTATCTTTCAATTCCAATTTCCTTTTTAAGAGCTATGAACAACTAAACCCCTTTCATTGGGTTAGAGAGCTATGTGTAATTCAATGGCTCAATATTAGTTTTCATTCATCTTCTTCTTTCTTTTCTCTTAATTTTGCTAGAAAGCTTTCGTTCTTCATCCTATTGGATAGTTGTCTTGGGAAAGAAGCTATTCATAATTGGATGTCCTCTGAACCTTGGAAGAAGAATGAGGAGATCATGCTAGAATTGCTTTCTCACATTGGATTAGGTTGGGGTTTGGATGGATATAGTGACATGTAATCCTACCAATACTTTGATCTATGAATTTGTGTGGTAAAATCAGTGACCGATCTTCATCTCTTCCCATGAGCACTTAAATCAAGGAATTGGGTAATTTTTCATGCTTAGAGAGATTAGATTGCGAAGGAATTGGGATCTAATCACCTAATATTGCCAAGGAGATCAATGAATGCATTGATTGAGGAAGAGATGAAAATGAACTTGATCCGGAGAATTATCACATCTCCTGACCCCAATGAATCCCCTACTCTGATCTTACCCATTCTCTTACATTCTACTTTTTAATTTCATGCTTAATCCCCATTCCCATTTAATTTCATGCAATTTAAGCTTCTGTCATTTAATTTCTTACAATTTAAGTTTTCCACCAATTTTACTTTCTACAATCTCAATTCAATTCTGATTTCTCTCAACTAGAATAATTCTCCAATTAACATTGATCAACCAACCAATCCCTTTGGGATTCGACCTCACTCTACAGTGAGTTTTTACTTGACGACAATCCGGTACACTTGCCAGTAGGAAATTGTTGAGAGACAGTTTTCGAGTGGATCAGAGATCGCGTCCACTGCCGTCTCCTGCGTCGGTCCATCGTCGTCATCCATCCCTGGCATCATCTGCAATGAATGCTTGGTGTCTACTGTCCTTCACCTCCTTCTCTGTGTTGGTCTGCTCTTCTTTGTTCTGTTTGGAGGTCTTCTGTGCCATTTGTTCGTCCAAGCCGTCGCCGTCCCTCGCGGTGCTTCGCCTCGCCTGACGTCACTGCGCCGCATAGAGCCGAGCCTTGTAGTGCCTGGCCTCCCATCCCCACATTGTGCTTATGCTCGATCTCCCTGTACTCGAAGTGTTTGTAAACAAGTGACAAAAAAAGCCTCTTTTTTCAGCTTTAAAACTTGATGTTTATCAGTCTATGCTCCCAATTCGCACCCTTTCTCACTTCACGTTACAAAATTCTCTTAAGTAACCTTTTCAATTTTGCATCTTTAGGGTTTTAAATTTCACTGCAATGTGCCTAATTCTCTTTCGTGTATTCTATTTTCTGGATAAATGGTGAAATTTGAGCATGAAAAACTGAATCAAGGGTTTAGGATTTTCAATTTTTGTTCTTTTGTGGTAATTTCCCTGCTGGTTCTACCCCAGTTGCTGCTGGTAATGCAATTGTTGTTTTTGGGAAAGATGCCATTGGTGATTCCTCTCAAAATGATGAAGATGCCAAGAATCCTCCTGGGTATGCGAATTCATGTCACTAATTCTATATAGATTATTACAATTAAATGATGTGGATTAGGATTGTAGTTGTGGTTAAAACTTTTGTATGCCTCAATTAGATAAAGATATTTTGTTACTTTTGAATTGTTCTAAGACTTGGTTGCTTTTGTTTATCTTCTCCCCTGGTACAATGTAATGGTTTTAAAAGCGCACTTGAATGCCATTGTTAACTTCATTGAGGTAAGATTATTCATTATTTTATCATAATGGTTTCAATACATCCATGGTTATTGAAATGCTGTATATCTGAGATTATATGTTATATAGGTGTTACATGTAAAAGCTGCAAATAGAAATGTGTTAAATATAGTTATGCATTCCTTATTTTTAATGATGGGTATATGGAGGTGTATATGGAAGTACTCGAAGAACTCCAAAGAGATGAATGGATCTCACAAAGATGATTTTACTCCAACTTCTTTTGTTTTGAAAGCAGGATACCATGCTTTGATTAAAGTTTTTGGTGAAAAGGACTATCTTGTTGGGACACCTAATGAACTCAAGTCTGCTCTTTCAGAATCTTTCTTGGCTTGGAAATCGGCCGTTATCAATGTTATTGTTAATCTTATACTAGTTCAGAGTGTGGGAGGCTACAACACAAGAACTGATTTCTATATCATCTGTATTGCACTGAAAACTACATTTTCTATGATTTTCATTTTTAGACTTTAAATTTCAATAATACAAATTACATAGTCTTGTGATTTTTTATGGTGTACCATGATATGATAAAGACACAAACTATATTCCATAAATCCACATAAATGTAAAATGTTACATGATCATAATGAATACTTGAATGATGGAAACTGAATTTTACATATACTGATTACTACTATTTCTGTTTCATTTTATCCTTTCCTTTTTGTTGTATGTTCTTAAGATAAGGTATTTTGAAAATAAAAAAAAGAAGGTATTTTTGGTACAATTTGTATATAAATAAGCAAAAGAATGATAGTGACAAAATAAAAAGGACTATAGGAATACCTTCATGTCGTAAAATCATTAAATAGGAATTATAGGAATATCTTTCATTGAATATTTATAGTTTCACCGAATTTTCAATTAGGTCCCTGATACGCGGGAAATTGCCTCTCAACAAATTTCCTTTTGGCAAGTGCACCGGATTGTCGTCAAGTAAAAACTCACTATAGAGTGAGGTCGAATCTCACAGGGATTGGTAGATCGAGCAATTATAATTGGAGAATTATACTAGTTGAACTAAATCCAAATTTGGGTTGGGATTACAGAAAGTAAAATTAGTGGGAAACTTAAATTGCAAGAAATTAAAGGAACAGAAAATTAAATGGCTAGAAATTAAATGACAGAAGCTTAAATTGCAAGAAATTAAAAAGGGGAATGGGGAATTAAGCATGAAATTAAAGATTACAGAAAGTAAACAGAATGGGTAAGATCAAAGATGGGAAATTCATTGGGTTCAGGAGATGTATAATTCTCCGGATCAAATTCGTTTTCATCTCTTCCGCAATCAATGCATTCATTGATCTCCTTGGCAATCTTAAGTGATTGGATCCTAATTCCTTGGCTCATCAATCTCTCTAAGCATGAACAATTGCCCAATTCCTTGATTTAAGTGCTCATGAGAAGAGATGAAGTTTGGTCACTAATTATACCACAGAAATTCATAGATCAAAGTATTGGTAGGATTACATGTCACTATATCCATCCAAACCCCAATCTAATCCAATGTGAAAAAGCAATTCTAGCATGATCTCCTCATTCCTCTTCCAAGGTTCTGAGGAGATCCAATTATGAATAGCTTCTTTCCCAAGATAACTATCCAATTAAATAAAGAATGAAAGCTTTCTAGTAAAATCAAGAGAAAAGAAAGAAGAAGATGAATGAAAACTAGTATTGATCCATTGAATTTACACAAAGCTCCCTAACCCAATGAAAGGGGTTTAGTTGTTCATAGCTCTCACAATGCAAATTGGAATTGAAAGATACATTCTAGAAATTAACAAACAGAGAATCAAAAAATAAAATGTAAAAGTGCCCAGTAAAGTAACCAAAAACCCCTTCTAACTTAAATTCTAAGCTATTTATACACTTTCTTCCATTGATCTTCAAGCTCTCAATTGGGCTTTTGGCCTTGATGGAATTGGGTTGAAAATGGCTCCAATTGGTTTCCTTTGGTGTTGAGAAGATATCTGTGTGAATTTTGAATCCTGATGCTCCACGTTTGAGGGCCAACGTTGACTCAAACGCCTTTCAGAAGAAAACCAGAGAAAGCCATATATTTTGCTTTCAATGGCGTTTGACTCAACGTTGGAAGGCCAACGTTCCGCTTATTCAAGCGTATGAGTGCTTTGCGCGTCCGCGCAAAAGGGTCAAAATTGCTCATCCACGCGTATGCGTGCTTTGTGCGTGCACGTGGATATAGAGATTTCATTTTGCAGTTTCAAAACCAAGCAGGGGACGTTGGCTTCAGGGTTGGACCTCCAACGTTCCCTCTAACATTGGCATTTTCGTGCGTGCGCGTACTCCACGCTTACGCGTGCATTGCCTTTTTTTCCATCCACGCGTACGCGTCATTAACGCGTACACGTCGATTTACTTTTTTCAAATATGAATTCTGGGCTGAGCATCACGGACGTTGGAGGCTAGCGTTTGAGGCAACATTGGACTCCAACGTTCGTGTAATGACGCGTACGCGTGACGCACGCGTACACGTGGATGGTCGATTTTGCCATTCCACGTGTGCGCGTGATTCACGCTTGCGCGCGGGTATGAAAATTTTGCTTTTTCACGTGTATGCGCCATTGACGCGTACGCGTCACTCAAAAATCCTTCAGCCCCAGAATTGATCATTTTCTCCCAATATTGGGGTTAACGTTGGACCCCCAATGCTACTTCCAACGTGAGCATCAGCAATGTTTAAAGAGAAGTTCTCTGTTTCTCTTCCAACGTTGCTTCCTCTTCATCCTTTCCATGCTCCTTCTTCAACCTTCCTCCATGCCTTCCTTCACCTATCATCAACCAATAAATGCATCAAAGCCTTGCTAAAGTCATGAGAATTCTTATCATTCTTAGCATACAAGTAATCATAGCATAAATCATCATGAAATTGTGTCAAATTACTCATGGTTGAATGAATCTAGGCATACATGAATTTCTACCCAATTTGCTTACTTATAGCTCAAGAAAGTGCATAAAACCTATTAAAAACAAGGAAAAAGGATAGTGAAACTAGCCTAAGATGCCCTGGCATCAGTCCCTATATTTTTTTCCTTTTCAATTGGGTCCCTAAGGGTATACAAGTAATTTCACAATTTACTAACATTTTTTAACGTTCAACGTTAACAGGGACTTAATTAAAAAAAGTTAAAGTACAAGGACCCAATTGAAAAGAAAAAAGTATAGGGACCTAATTGAAAATTCGGTAAAACTAAAGGGACCTGCAAAGTAATTAAACCAAATAAAAATAAATACATAATAATATCATACAATATTCTTTAAATAATAAAAATTGTTTTTAAACAAAATATATTTATAATGAACTAAAAGTATTAAATTGATCATATTTTTAAATATTCATATATCTCACACTAAATTAAACATATTCATATCAAAATATACATATGTAATATTTAGACAAATCACTGCTGAATTTATATATCTTTGCTAAATTCTTTTTAATAGTTATTTAAAATTCACTTCCACGCTCTGACTCATCTTTTGTATTACTGAAAGCTCTGACAAACTATCCAAAAGTTGTGAATACTCAGAGAGAACTTGAAATGCCTATAAAATAATGAAATATAAAAAAAATGACATCAGAGGTGGTGGATAAAGTCCATGATCAAACATTTGATCTAAGTTGGGACTAATTATATGCAATCGATCTCCATATTAAAATGTATATAAGAACCTACTTATTTAAAACTCATTAATTATAGAAATAGGATTCAAATATTATCTGGTCAACCAACAAACTAGTCACTTATTTATACAAGAATCATCCAATACCCAGGAAAATTAACAACCGATAAATCCAAAATAAGATATGTGAGTGGACAATAGAAGAGAAATATAAAACAATATTTATGTCATACATGGTTGATGTACTACAAGTATGTAATTTGAGGAGCATTAGCAATATTATTTGTATTTTCTGTCATATTGTATTCAAATTCTTCAACTATTTTTTTAATTTCTTCTTCAACTCTTTGATCTCTAACTTGTTTTCTTTGTCGTTAAAGAGTTCTTTCAATCTTAGGATCATAGTGAAGAGGTTCTTTATCCCTGTTATTTTGCATAGACAAAAACAATAAGAATATCAAATTAAAATTCCCTCCTTCACAGTGATGAAGGAAAATACCCAAGAGGGGAAGAGGGAGAATAAACAAATAACAGTAAATAACTAAAAGCTAAAAAAAGTCTATTCTGGATAATCAAATGATTGGTAGTTTGTTAACCACTATTAATCTTCGGCAATGATGCCAAAAACTTGATGGAAATTTTACAACCTACAAACTACTGTCGTATCAAGTAATACCACAGGAGTGGGTTATTATTCCTATGAGGATTAACGGATTAAGCAAGTAATGGTCAATTGATTATTCTAGCCAGACAATCAAAATTAAGAGTTTCAATAGTGAATAGCATAAAAACAGAAAATTTGAACAGAAGCAAACTAAAATTGGTTAAGAAAATAAGATGATAAAGATAGTTAAGGTGTCAGAGATATTCATTCTTTAGGAAAATAATCCTTATGTCTATTTAGATGAGATATGCAAAGATCCATCACGACGAATCATAAATAATCAAATTCCAATTCTTTGGCAATTTAATTTCTCTTTAATCTAATTAATTTCCTTAGTCAATCACTTAAGAAAACGAGGGACAATTCTGATTCAATTTCAAGTAAGATTCAAAAGTAGTCCGTAGGTTGAATTATATATCACATATTCAAGCTAGTCCTAAACAAATGAAACTCATAAAGTGTTGTACATTCTTTGAAACTATTCCTAGTGAAATTAAAAAGTAGTGAGAAAGAGTTTTCAAGTTAATTCAAATATTAATTTTTTCCAAAACAATATTTAGAATCCAAGGAGGAGTTAGAATGTTTCCCAACAATTTTAAATCTTTAGACTTTAGGAATGAAGAACGAAAACTCAATCATGAAAGAAATCAAAGCATAACCCTCATATAAAATAGAACACTTAGATTAATAATCCATAAAAAAATGAACAGAACTCCTAACCAAGGTAGCAAAAATCGAGATTTTATATAGAATCGGAAAATTAATTAAAAATTGTAGAACGTAAAATCGTAAAACGGAACGTAAGATTCTACCAATTATAGAAATTTATCAATATCAATTATAAGAGTAATATAATATGATAAAATTAAATAATTTAAATAAAAATGAGAATTTAAATTTGTCAAATGTATCATAAATAATAACATAATGATAAAATAAAGATAAAGTAGCATAAATATATAATAAAATGTAACATTTGTAAAGTTCAAAAATAAAAATATAAACTAACCACAAGTCTGAAATTCAAAATAACAATATGTAACATCACAAATATAAAATAGATAACATAACATCATACTAAAAAATATAAAGACTAAAGTAGTTTATTAAAGTTATGATCATCATGTTCTCCAACATTTTGATTTTCATTAGGAGAAAAGTTGAGAAGCTCATTGAAAGCATCATCATCAAGAAGAGGAATCTCCAAATCAATCAAAGGACCCCCATCTTTACCTCTATGTTCTTGAGGGGCTAAGTTTACACCATTTTGTGTGTCAAATTCTTCCATATTTTCCATCATATTTTCATCTTCCACAATCCATTCTTCATCTGAATCCAAGTCTTCAAGGCTATAATCAGCAGTATTTCTTGATGGCTTCTTTCTTGCCAATCTTGAATTGGTCATCACAAAAACAACATCATTCATTGTGCTTGTCTTCAAACGATTTCTTCTTTTCGTGTGAACCTAATAATATCAAAATTTACAAGTATTTATTTAATATATTAACATATGCTAATTAAAAAAATAGAATTGAATAATTAACTAATTCTATAGTTTAGAAAATAAATTCCTAAGTTAATATCAAATTAAAAGTTTACCATCTCAAAAGCACTCTAATTGCGCTCACATCCTGATGAACTACAAGTCAAACTCATGACATGGATAGCAAACTTTTGAAGTTCTGGATGTTCATCCCCATAAGAATCCCACCATTGTGAGGGTGTTTTGGTTTTGAGAGCATTCTTGGCTACATCTCTACCAAAAAATTTAGCCTTACTCTTGAAATCTTCAAGTTGACTATCAATAATTGTAATGAGTGCAGGATCTCCCACAAGTATATCCAAACAATCATAAAGTCCTTTTTTAACATCATACTCAACCTTAAAATTAGGACTATAATGAATTTGTGGATTCAAATAATAGCCTGCAGCATGCAAAGGCCTAAAGAGTTGCTTGTCCCATCTTGCATCAATAATATCCCACAAAAGTTTATAACTAAAGAAAAACATACAAATAATGAATTAGACAATTAGTTAATTAGTAAATAATTAAATGATAAAACTGAGAGAAAAATGTTTACTTATTACTAGTTTTATTACTTTAGTTCAACACTTTGAAAAGCATCTTTAATCTTTTCTTTAGCACGATCAATTTCAGAATACATATATCCCATAGCTGCCTTACCCTCTGAATCCACTATACGAAGCACATGAAGAAGAGGATAAGCACCTCTCAAGCAATGGATAATTTTTCCCCAAAATGTTTTATCCAAAACAATATTTTCAATGTTTTTCCCATCTCTTGTCTTTGAGCACTTGCTTTCCTTCCATTCATCCGAGATGAACATTCTAATTATTGGATTCTTCTTCTCATTAAGACTACCCAAAGTAAGGTAGGACGTAGCAAACCACGTCATACCTGGTCTCACCAAATCTCTTCCTTTGGTGTGCTGTTGTAAAAGGGAAATTAGAGAAGTCCTAGAATATATGTAAGTAGTTAGCTTTCTTCCTTTGGCAATGGTGTCTTTGTGAAGATCTAGCTTCTTCTCAAAATCTTCAAGCATCAAATCAATGCAATGAGTGGCACAAGGAGTTCAATAAAGATTCTTTCTCTTTTCCATCAACATTTGTCCTGTCTTTTTGTAGTTAGCTGCATTATCAGTTACAACTTGAACCACATTCTCTTCTCCCACTTCCTCTACAACTTCATCAATCATCTTGAATATCTTTTCAGCTGTTTTGCATATATCAGAAGCATTAATGGATTTCAAGAAAACAGTTCCCTTAGGACTATTCACAAGAAAGTTGAGAATAGTTCTCCTTCTTTTATCTGTCCAACCATCTGTCATAATAGTGCATCCAGTTTTCTTCCATTCAGCTTTATGTTCTTCTAATGTTAGTTTGGTTGACTCTACCTTCTTCTTCAATAATTTTCCTCTTAACTCATCATAAGAAGGTGGCTTGAATCCTAATCCATGGCGGGCAACCTTCTCAAACATGTTATGGTATTCTTCAGACCTTGCAACATTAAAGGGAATAGCATTATTGTAGATGAACGAAGCAATTTCATCACACGCCTCTTCCCTTAAACCCTTCTTAAAAATTGAGTTGATTGTTGTTTGAGTGCTCACACCCCTTTTCTTAAAGAGACTTGCTGGTGTCTGTATTTCTTTTCCCCTTCTCTTCTCACCAAGTAAGGCATCCTCTTCTTCTTCTACTCCTTCATCTTTACTTTGTATCTTTTCTTCAAATTCTCTTGTCTTCTTAACTAAATTTTTTTGTAAACCAACAACAATATCAAACATATCCTTTTTAACCTCATCAGAAACACCCATGCAAGGTTCAACATCTTTTTTTGTTCCTGCCAAATGATGTTTCAACCTATACACTCCTCCTGTCACCACCTTATCACAATACTTGTATTTTATTTTTTTGGCATCTCCATCAACCGAAATTCCATGCTTCCAAGCTTTGTCACTCCTATTTCCTGCAGTATTTTTAGCGATCTTCTTGGATGCACAACCACGATCAGTTTCAACTCCAGTATTATTTTCACCATTATCCGCATTTGAAGCCATATTAAACCTAAACAAATAGAAGTACATAATTTATAATCTATGGAATCTAAAATGAGAACACAGTAGTAATAGATTCACATTATTTTTAAAAGAAAATTCTGTAGTCCATATCAACTTCACTACACTAAAATAAATAAACTTATAAACAAATATATAATTAACTATGTAAGCATTTAGGTTGTAGGTAGCAATTAAAAAACTTAACTAGCAAAGCTTTAAGAACCAAAAAATTAAATGAAAAATAAGGTTCCTAAATCCCAATCCAATTATGTTTCGTTGAAATTTTCTACTTTTATTATATTTGAGCACAGTACTATATATGTATTATATTGGTACTCCTTATTTATATTGGAATCTTTGAAATACAAAATTAAGAATGAGAGAGATGTTAACATTTTCTACTTTTCTTATATTTGAGCACAGTACTATATATGACATATGTATTATATTGGTACTCCTTATTTATATTGGAATCTTTGAAATACAAAATTTAGAATGAGAGAGATTTTGGTAAGATATATCACTACTCACGTTCATTAATCACTGTCATGTTTTTATTTTATCCTTAAACTATTAACAAAACAAAAGGCATAACAATCACTAATTGTAAATTTGTAATGATGATAAATCACTAAATATGTTATTAATTTATTATGTACTTACCGGATAAGATTGCACAAGGTACCGCAGGTCCGCAGCGCACAAGCACAGAACAGAGATGAATCATGCAGAGGCCACCACACTCATGGAGTCAGTCTCATAAAGCTGTGTTGACAAGAACTGAGAAGACAACAAGCTAACAATAGTAGAAGAAAAGTGTAAAATCGTTGAATAAAAACCTCAAAAAAATACAGAATACCATGGGTCAATGAGAGATTGAGAGTAGTGGAAGAGTGGGAGAGACTAGAGAGTCAGAATTCAAAAAGAAGGGCAGAGATAAGTAACCGTTTAGGAAGTGCAACAGAAATCGAAGAGTTTTTAGTGGGATTCGGGTTGGGACAGCCGGGTCGTCTCAAACCCGCAAATCCTCTTCTTCTGGATTTCCTTTCCTTTGACGCGGTAGAGACGGCACAATTGCACGATTTCACGATCTTCCACGGCGATTCCATGAATTCCAGCTTCACCAGGCGCGGAAGTAGAAATGAGAACGGGGATGACCTGCGAACTCGTAACATCGTCCGTTCATACGAGTAAAGACGCGATTTTTGCTACCTTGCTCCTAACCTTAACCAAGGAGATTAGTGCCTCATGCTAAACTTTAAAACAAAACATAGGTATAAAATGGCCAAAGGTCTGATCCCGGATGATCCTTTCCCAAGTTCTTTAAGAACCTTATATACTAAACTTAAAACAAAACCTAATCATTAAATTCAAACTAATTCAAAATCAAATCAAATCTTCTGCATTAAATCTTTAACTTTGCGTCTTCCGGTTCAAGGCTTGGAGTGTTGCAAAAAGTGACTTGTGGATGCTGGGCCTTTGGCTTGTGAAATACGACTTCATTCCATGTAAAACGTAAACGTTCTTCCCCTGGGGGCAGCTCTCATTTGGCGTGTAAAATGCCACATTTTTTGGCCTCCTGGAGCATGCTTTTTGGCCCTAGACCCGATGAAACCTATACATTTTCGGGCCACGATTATACCAGGTGAAAACCGGGCCGATAACATTACATTACCTTGATACCTTCTTATAAGCTAGTATGTGAAAATATCTAAATTTCCAAGACTCCAACCATTGTTTGACATGGTAAAATTCACTTAGAAAAATATAACAAGAACCAACTCTTCTCTAAAATTAAAGCATAACCATAATCAATATTAATATTGTCTAATAACACCAAATATTTAAATCAATATAAATAACACAATATTATGCATTAGTCTAAAATCTTATGACTTATAGTCTTATAATAACTAATAACATAAAATATTAAGATTTACAATACTTAAATTCCACATAAAAATAGTCATCATCCATCACTAATAACACAAAATATTAATTATGTATGATGACCGGGCCACTAGGCCGACTTCGGGTGACCCGAGCCATGGCCTGGACCCGACCCGAAATAATGACCGGATCTATTTTTGAGACCTTTACCTGACCCTAGACCCGGTGAAATCACACCAAAATAGCCCCTAAAGTGTTCGGGGCCGGGCCGGGCCAAGCACACCCTTAGACATGCCCTGCATTTTGTGTATTGCATGCCCACTGTTTTGCACGAACATCATGGACTATTATATATCATTGGAAAAATCTAGATGTTGGTTTTCTAACACTGCCAAAATCACTTCATTTGGACTTCTGTTGTAATAGCCCATAATTTTAAAAATATAAATATAAATAAGTTATAATTTATTTTTTATAACTATTTGAGTTCAATTAAATTTAGATTCTTATATATATTTTTATTATGATAAAATATTTTACATAATTAAAATTATAATTTTATTAATTTATAAATAATAAAAAAATTATATATATATATATATATATATATATATATTAATTTAAGTAATTGATATTTTTAATTTAAAAACAAAGTTTAATTAATAATATTATTATCGAGTTCGATATCCACCGATATGAGTAAATATCGATACTTCTCGGTGAATGTAGCTTTGCTAATGCTTCACCATATATCTTTTATTGTTATGTTGCTAATATAATTTATTAGTAACTCATATATATTATTAGTTGTGTTTTAATATATGCAGCTTTTATAATTATCTGTTTAAGATATTTATAACTTGAATCGCTGGCTCAGCAACTTAAGAATGCAACACTTGGCCCTTTAGTGACATTGAACCCTCCTTAATATACATTATCATCATTAACCATTAATCTTCTTCATTTTCAAAGAAGCCATGAAAGGAAAAAAAAGAGAAAGACCGAGAGAGATTTTCATGGAAACATAAACTTTCGGCATTCGATTTTTTGAGATCTGTAATTCTAATAAAAAATCTAATCTGATAAAAGTATTCGTATCTTCTTCTTTTTCACATTGACGTTACTTTTGTTCGGTAGAAGTTGATGGTGACATAGCTTCCCTTCTCCTCAAGTTCGGCCGATTGGAGTTCTAGGAGGCACGGATGATTTCTGACATTTTCTTCTTCAGCAGCTCGGTCAGAAAGCTTCTTCGGAGCTTCTATTGTTTTGATTTCATACGGAGGTAGGTTTGATAATTTTATAATAATTAAATATGAATTTGACAAATGAATGTTGGTTGCATTGATTATTGTTTGTGTTTGATTAAGTTTATGTTAAATTTTGTTGAATTATTGTTGTTGCTTGTGAATTGTGGTTCGACCAAGAAGAACAGCCCAGCTGGAGTTATTTTGATGATTTTCGGGCTGTTGAGAGCAAGAATTATTCATTAAAATTAATGAGGTTTGATGGCCGAGAGATTAAATGAAAAGCAGTGAAAAATCGGTAATAGTAAAGCTTGAAAACGGACTTAAAACTCAAGCTGAAAACTTGAAGAATTTTGAAAATGGGGTTCAATATTTTGGTAAAGTTTTAATCAGGAAAATAAAATTTATATTTGAAATTAAAATAGTAATTTAACAAAAATTGAAGTTAGTTTTGTAATTATATACGTTTTGTGGTATTTTGGGTAATAAATAAAGTACAGGGGCAACATGGATACTTTTATAAATGTTCAGGGTTACTTTTATAAACACTGAGATAAGTGAGGTTTCAAATATAATTTTATAAAAATATTGGGTTAGAAGTGAATTATTTAAAAGTTTGAAGTTTAAAACATAGGTAATAAGAGTTTAGGACTAAAAGCTTTACGAAGCTAAGTTTTTAAGAAAAGATATAAATATTATTTATTTACCATTTAAATTATTCTATTTACATTATTCTTAATAGTAAAAGCTTTAGAGAACACAGACTTAATTAAAATACTTTATAATTCTTTTCCATATGACACTTAGGAAAATGTGAGGTAATAATATGAAGATAAATTATATTATAGAATTATAGGAAAGAAAAGAAAAGGAAAAAAATATTAAAGAACCTCTGCCATAGGAGAACAGAGAGCAAATATTAAAAGAATCTAAAGAACCTCTGCCATAAGAAAGAAGAAAACGGGAGTAAAAGAATGTATTAACTAAAGGGATATCTGCCACAGGAGAGCAGAAGGCAAAGATAAAGAAAAAGCTTTAAAAGACTGTCTGCCACGGGAGAGCATATGCAACCTTGTTTGGGCCTTAGTGCCAAATGTATAGTAGGGACGCCCACACACTGAGAACTGTTTTCCAGATGTAAGCATATTGAAATACACTTAAAAGTCACACTGTATGCGGCTTGGCCATAAGACTTATATGCACACTGTATGTATTTGGAAAGCTATATCTGGGACTTTTACCAGGGTAATGTTGGCAGCGGGTAGCCAACCGACACATGAGCTCATGGCTTGCAATAGGAATAGACATGCATCATGCTTGTTTGTGCATATTTATTTGTGGGTGTGTTTCCTGTGATTGTGGGTGTGCTAAATGGCTATTCAAATTCTGTGTTCTATAATTGTTGAATTGGATTGTCCCTTGTTGACTGTTATTGCTAAGCAAGTATATCTAAAATGAACTAAACTTCTAACCTCGATCCTACTAAGAACTCCCCAATTCTTACCCCTATTTCACCCCTTTCAGCTACAGGTACGAAGGTTTAGTGCGGAGCTACAGAAGCATAGAAGATTATATTCATGATTTGAGTTGTTCGAATTTATTTTTCCCTCATCGTTTATTGTTTTTAGTTTTTAGAGGGGTAGGATTTATTTTTGAAAATCTTGAAATAAGTCTATGTATAAGAAGCTATCTGAATTTATACTTTTGTGGTTAAGTAATTTAAAATAAAGTCTCCTTTGGATTTCTTAATTAAAGTATCAGTCGTATTTATGAAGGCTCAATATTAAATGAAGATAGTATAGAATAAAAAGGTTTAGAGGTACGTTACACCTAGGCTTTTAGTACGATCATGAGGTGCTAAAAATTAGGGTGTTACATCCGTAGCTCAAGTTATTTTTATTGGAGAATGAAGAGGTCAGGTGGCACGTCAATTATGCATAAAAATCACGCTTCGACTTTTAGTCCAGCGTGCCACGCCCACATATTGGCGTGTGGCATGCCAAGGCTCTGCTTTAGCTCCTTGGGACGTGTGGCATGCCTCCCTTTTGGTGTGTTGCACGCCCTCTCCTCTGCTTCCTTGGGAGTGCTTTCCTAGTTGTGATCCTTTGCTTATGCTTTGCTCTTCTTTTGCTATCATTTACCTACAATTAACAAGATAATCCAAGCACTCAAAGTACTAATAGAATATAATATAAAAGTACATAGTTATCAAGAAAAAAGTCATCAATTTCACCTAAGAAACACCCAAGAAATGTACATAAGATGCTCATGAATCTCAACACCAAACTTAAGCTCTTACTTATCCTCAAGCAAGCAAAGAATCATGCCTTACTCATCAAAATATTAAAGCTTAAAATGCAAGGGTGAATGGTAAAAATTCATGTGGTCTTGGTTAGCTGTTTCACTTATGCACAATTCAACACAAATGGTTATAATCTTTCAAAGCCTCTATCCAGAATAGATTATGGAACGCTTCCTTGATTCATCACCTTGAAGCAAGCTAATTTACTTTCTTTTCAAATATTATTTTTGTTGGGTGCTTCGTACCTTGAGCCTAGCTGTGACTCTAAATGTATTGTCTCAAACTTTGCTCGAAACTGAAACACCACAAGCACTTGATTGGGGAGTTCTTTGAGCTTACAATATTCTTTTGACATCACCCATCATTGGTGCTCAGAGCCTCTAACTTCTCTTTCTTTAGGGGGTGCTTTGCACCTTTGAGCTTATTTGTGATGCTAAATGCTTTGTTTTCAAGCTTTTGCTTGATACATAAGCACCACAAGCACTTGACTTGGGAGGGCTCTTTGAGCTTACTTTTTTTTCAATTTTCTTAGTTAGAGGTACTCAGAGCCTTTGGCTTCTCTTTCAACCCCCTTTTTGTTAATTATATTGATTATATTTTGCTTCTCCAAGGCTTTCTCAATGATAAGGATCCCATAATAGTCCTCTAGATTAAGGCCTTAAGCAATTTGGCTCAGTAAGTGTTGAACATTCTTAGTTAGTTTGGCCTTCCAAACTCACGCTGTCATACTCCCTATATTCAACACCTTGTTTCTTTTTGTTTCTTTCTTAGCACATGATCCTTTCTTGCTTTATGAAGCAAGCACAATTTTAATTGTGGATTTTGATGAAAAAGTTATGATAGGCACCTTCAAGGAATCACAAATGCATTATATAAGATAGAACAAGATAACATACATGCACATAATTAAAAAGAAAGGAGGCAAATAGAATTCAACAACCGTAGTTATCATTTCTATCCTCTTCCTTATCTTCCTCATCGTTCTCTTCATCACCTTTTAGGCTTTGTAGATCATAGCCTCCAACACCAAACTTAGAATGGTTACTTGTCCTTAAGCAACAAAGAAAAATAGTGGTGATGGACTAAGGAATAATCATGATTATCTTGAAAAAGCAATTGAGTAATGAGAAAGCTTATCCAAGTAAAACAAACAAATTAAGAACTAAACGAAAATAAAGCCAAAATAATATAACATAAATGAGTTGCTAATGTATTTGCATAGGGGTTGGATCTTGCATGGGTGAGGTGTGGATACCTCAAACTTAATGTGACACAATCAATGTGAAACTGGGCCAAGTACATACTGAAATACAAGTATCCTGTTGGTGTAGAAATACCAAAGTTAATCCATAAAACACATACACAACTTTAAATAAAGCAAAAACAAGAATGAAAAGAGAATACCGAACGTTGGGTTGCCTTCCAACAAGCACTTCTTTAACATCATTAGCTTAACGGTTGTTTCTTACTACGGTGGAGGTTGATCATAATACTTCAACTCCTCCTCTCTCACTGTGACTCTCCTCCCTGTGTCTTCATATATTAGCTCAATATACTCAAGAGCGAGAATTTTGTTCACTGTATACGGCAACAATGAAGGTGAGATAACACCACTTTCTTCCCCGGAGAAAAGTCTTTAGTAAGGATTTTTTTTTTGTTTCTCCACCCTCTAGGCACTTTCTTCTTGGAAGCCTCCTTCTTATTTGATGTTGTACACCCAATACCAAACTTAGGTTTGATATCAGGAGGTTCTTCATTGATCACAAAGGGGGACTTTAGTTGCAAACTCTTGTATGCCTCATTTGTGTTTTCAACTTGCTGCATCTTCTCTTTCTCTTATTTTCTTTCCAAGCACGGAGGTGGAGTTTCTGGAGGTGCTTTATTAGGTGCTTCCTTCAAGCTTGGATCCCTGGCTTGAACCTTCTTACAAACTTCTTGATCACTTAAATGATGCAGGGTCTTAAAAACATGAAAAACCAAGTGCTCATCATGCACCCTCAACATTAATTCACTCTTTTCACATCAATAAGGGCCCTCCCAGTGGCTAGGAAAGGTCTTTTAAGAATGATAGAGGCATTCTCATCTTTCTCCATGTCAAGAATAACAAAATTCATTGGGATGAAAAACTTTTCCATTTTGATAAAGACATTTTCAACCATTCCATGTGCATGCTTGATTGATTTGTCTGTCATTTGTAGAGCTATTTGTGTGGGCTTCATCTCTTAAATTTTAAGTTTTCTCATCACAGAGAAAAACATCAAATTAATACTTGCCCCCAAATTGTAAAACCCAATCAAATCATAATTAATTAGATAATAAATTAAATAGGAGCGAATATGGTTAGAAAATTTAGCAATTGGAATAATTTAAATGTGATATTTGGATTCAGTGAATTTTTCGGAGTCCGAAAAGATAGTTTTCTGCGTAAAAATGTGCACTGGAATTTTAACCGACAGTACCGGCTAAGATCTGTCTGGTACTGCAGCTGAGAAAAATGATTATAAGTAAATAAGTTTAAGAAGTTAGGATTTATAATTAGGAAAGGTAAAAATATTTAAAATGCGATTTAAAGCGCTAATCTTAAATGTTTTGGCCCAAAGTTGGGCCAACGGACTAAACCAAGTGAATGGGGCCCAAGTGGATCAAAGCCCAGCATATATAAGCCTTAACTTAAAGCCATTCAGCCACCACAACCCTCATTTAGTGTGATTGTTGCTGAAATGAAAAGAGAGAAACCCTAACTCTCTTAGATCTTCAAATCATCATAACTTTCTCTCTGGAGCTCCGATTGACGAGCTGTTTACGGCCACGCGTCGCTCTTCTCTTCCTCTTCGAGTCCATCTAAGTTTTATGGTGAGTATCAAATTCCACTCTTCCTAGTTTCGATTTTCTTCTTATATTTCAAATTTGGTTTGGGTTTTGAGGAAATCTTGTGATTTTGCTTGTTTAGGAGTGCTCTAGTATGAGCCATTGGTGATATTCATCACAAAATTTTGTGGGTTAAGGTAAGAAACCCTCTAACCCTTGTGATTTATCATTTTTATGAACCCTAGGTTGATGTATGTATGTGAAATTAATTATGTTAGTGTATTTGGTGATTTTGGTGCACAATTGGGAGGTTGGTGTTGCTTGTGGAGCCTTGGTGAGACTTGGAGCTAAAGGTTGGTGGAGACTCTCAAGAAGAAACTCAATTATTTTGGCTACAAGAGGTACGGTTTAAGTTTCATGTAAGTACCGTGTGGTGTGATGAGAATTTCTAGGCTAGATGCCCCTATGATTAAGTTTGGATTGTGTAAATGGTTAGTGCTAATATGCATAGTTGATATGTAATGTGAATTAATGATTGAGTTGAGAATTGTGTGGATTTGTATGTTTGGTGTGTTGAGAATTCGATGAATTAGATAATGAATATTGGTTGTGGAATATGCGATTAAATTGTGAATTTGGGCCGGAGGCCGTGGATTTTAGGACGGAGGCTGGAAAGAGGTAAGTAAGGTAAGTTGATGTGTGTATTGTGTGATGATATAAGAGATTGGATAGATTTTAGATATTGAATGTGTGAATAATTGGTTTAATTATTGAATAATAGGGTTTGAAGAATTTGATAGTTTTTGATGAAATTGTGTAGATGAGGTAGGTTTGGTTTTAGTTGAGTGTAATTATATGAATGTGGTTGGGTCGTGGTTATTTGGATGAGTGGAAACGAATTTGGCTTGAGAAAATTGGAAAAATTGGTGATTTCTAGTTTTGGGTAAAAACTAATTTTTGACCAACTTTGGCGGTCCGTAACTCGGTCCACGGAGTCTAGAATTCTTCAAAATTAGATTTTTATGGAATTTTATTCAACAATCTTTCCAACGGTTCAGAAATGGTTGAAAAAGGAATTTTAGAAGTTATGTGTGTTGGAAGTTTGGGGTTTGAAAATATAATTCTGCAGCTCTTTAACTTAGTAAAAATTTTGGAAAATTATGCTTCCACGGGCACGCGTGGCCGACGCGCACGCGTCAGTCTCGATTTTTAATCACCCACGTGTGCGCCTGGCTGACGCGTACACATCACTGCATAGATGCGAATGCCTCATAGAAAATCCAGAGAGTTGTGTGGGTATTGTGCTGGTTTTGTGCGAGACGCACAAAACGCACCCACCCGTACGCATGGCTGACGCACACGCGTCACTCTGCTTTTCTGCCTCACACACATGCACATGGGCGGCTCTCACACGTCACTCTACTTTTCAGCCTTCCACGCGTGCGCGTGGGCGACGCGCACGCGTGACCCTGTTTCCAGCAAAGGTTGATTTTTGAGTCTTTAAAGCCGAATTTCAGACTTTTAACCCTCCATTCTCATCCTCTAAGTCTTAAATCTTTATAGTATGCCTAGTAATAAAAAGAAGCTAGGATATGTGGTAACTTGTGGATGAAGTAAAGTGAGAATCAATGATGAATGATGAGTAATGATGATTGTATGAGTTACTAAGGGTGATGATGGAAGTGCGGCGTATGCCGTGAGCCGAAGGGCTGTATTTAATAATGATTATTGGCTGGTTATAGGTTATGTTATGAGCCAGATGGCTATGATAAATATTGAGTTATGGCTGGAAATGAAAATATGGCTTTGAATGATTGTTTTATCTTGAGCTCTCTTTCTCGAAAGTGAAACCCCAGAGAGACGAAGGAAGGTGAAGATCCCCTTCCCTGTTCCTCCTGGTATTGTAAAATCGCTCCCAGCGAGATGGTGGGAGGTTAGGATCCCCTCCTTGGTTCCTCGTGGGCATATGAGAACGTACCTCCTGGGTAGATACAAGGGTTGTGGTTGCGCCCCACTTGCTCCAAGTTGGTTAGTATAGCGGCTCCCCGGGTAGACGCAAGGGTTGTGGTTTCGCCCCACTTGCTCCGGGATGTGGTAAAATATACCTGCCTGGGTAGATGCAGTGGCATTGATCCACTTGCTCTGGGATGTGGTGAGACATACCTGCCTGGGTAGATGCAGTCGAGTGATTCCACTTGCTCTGGGTTTGGTTTTGAGACTCCTGGGGTAAATGCAGTGGTTGGCCCCCACTTGCTCCCAGTCGAGTATGATTTGAGATTGAAACTATCTAAGTCTCCAATTTCCTTGGGTAGATGCATTAGGTCGGCTCCACTTGCTCCAAGTTGAGATTCGAGATTCTGTTGATCCTATATCGTAAGTGTGGCCGGACACTATGAAAGTTCCGGATGAGCTCGCCCCCGTGAATAAACACCAGTGCGGGTGTTGTGTGATTATGATTATGATTGTGAATAACTCGAGTCGCAGATGCACGACAGAGGGACAGTCCAATGGTTAGCTACCAAGACTTGTCGGGTTGGCTTTATAACCGACAGATGAGACTCATCAGCCATAGGGCAGACATACATCATTTGCATATATTTGAATTGTTTGGGTTTGCCTATTTGTTTAGATTGCTATATCATATATGCTATGTTACCTGACTATATGCTATCTAGTCTACTTGTACCTTAATTGTGTATTACTTGTCTGTATTGATTGTGTTTGTACAATTGAGAGGTCCCTCATGCTGGTGTCGGTGGATGCTGAGGGTTGTTCTTGTTGAAATAGAATAATGATATGATTAATTTAAAATGATGGTTATTGAATGAGATAAATTGAGTTCCCTGGGTAGATGTAGTCAAGTGATTTCATTTGCTCCAGGTTGATAATGAGATCATATGGGTTCCCTGGGTAGACGCAGTGAAGTGATTTCACTTGCTCAAGATGAGAGTATGAAATGTTGATATAGAATTGTTGAGACAAAAATAACTGGTGATGTTTTGGCTTATGATTCTGATCCTATTTTGTTGGAGAGTCAGAAAGTTGGGAAGCATGAGGAATATTAATTAGATTTAGCATTCCCTTATGACAGTTGCCTGTTTATGGATTAGCGAGAACATAGGGTGAATATTTGGTGAAAGGAAGTTTAGGATACTTAGTGAGTTTTTATTGCAATGCATTGTATTTATTTGGCACTTTTACCGCACTGGGAACCTATGGGTTGGGGGTTCTCATTCCGTATATATCTCTTGCTTTTCAGATACAGGTCCAGGTGCTCAGAAGTGAGCTGTGGTTCATCTGAGAGATGGCGAAGATCTTCATATTCTCTACTTTATATTTTGCTTAGAATTCTCTCCACCTTTATTTTGAAAAGCTTATATTATGTATTGAACTCTTTTAAACTTGCCTATAGAGGCTCTTATGTTTCTTTTGGGAGAGATTTGGAGATACTGTTGCCAACTACTATTATATCGTAACTTAGCCGGCCTAAACTTCGCGGGTCGCGACTAGTGGCTATTTACTTATGTTATATATATATATATACTGTCCTTCTCTTGTTCTCCTTTATGGCTTATTCCTTATATCACTTTTGACTTCACGCTTTATCTTTTAGTTATCGATACGTGAGCGATACAACTTTGGGATTTTATTTTTACTCTTTTCTGGCTTCTTGACTAATACTCCTTTCAATTATACTATAATTATGTAATAAAAATCCACCTTGAGGGTCGTACCACCATAATATCATTGACTTATGACTCGAGCATAAGGATTTGAATATTAGGGTGTTACACAAATCACATATGTGGCGTGTAAAATGCCATTGAAATGAACTAAAATGAAGTCTCGGAGGCATGTAAACTTTGCACGCCCATAATCTTTGGCATCTAAAACGAAAACTATTCTGGGGGTGGGGTCATGCGTACGTATGACGTGAAAAAATCTCCATTTGTGCGTACACTTAGGGCATGCGTATGCACGATTCCTCAATTTTGCAGGTTTTGTGCGTACGCATGGGGGATGCATACACAGGATTCAGCAATTCTTCAAGTGTTGTGCATATGCATGGGTGATGCGTACGCATGATAGCCCTTTCAACGGCGTGCCACTTTCACATGCCCATTCACCTTAGCATGTAAACTGCAACATTTGTTGGCCTCTTGGATCCCACTTTTTTAGCGTGTGACACGCCCTCCCTTTGGCGTGTTGCACGCCCACTGTTTTACACAAACACCATGAACTATTATATATCGTTGGAAAGCTCTGAATGTTAGCTTTTCAATGCTTCCAGAAGCACTTCATTTGCCTCTGTAGCCCAAGTTATCCTTATTAGAGTATGAAGAGGTCAAGGTTGTACTTTAATTGTGCACAAAAATCACCCATGAACCTTTGACCCACCGTGCCACGCCCACATATTGGCGTGTGGCACGTCAAGGCTCTGCTTTGGCTCCTTGGGGCATGTGGCATGCCTCCCTTTTGGCGTGTTGTAAGCCCTCTCCTTTGCTTTCTTGGGAGTACTTTTCTAGTTGTGTTCCTTTTCTTATGCTTTTCTCTTTGTTTACTATCATTTACCTACAATTAACAATAAATTCAAGCAATCAAAGTACTAATAGAATATCATATAAAAGCACATAGTTATCAAGCAAAAAGTCATTAATTTCACCTAAGAAACACCCAAAAAAAGTACATAAGATGTTCATACATCAGAGTTGATAATTATATGATGGATGCCTTGACTTTTTGTTGAGCAAAAGAATGACTTAGCACAGAACCCATAAAATTATTCCCCCCTTAAGGATAAGAAAGAGTTAAAACATACCCCACAATAACAAGATTGGAAAACATGAACTATACCTATTTTTTTTAATATGTAAGCTCAATATCTTCAGCTGTAGTGTGCTTTAGAACATGCTTAATTGGATCAAAATATTGCATAGAAGTTTATATAAAAGATTTTTGTGGACATTTGCAAAAAACTCACTCACCTTAAAATGATGATATACAAATACAAGTAAATTTTGAATAATCCAATCTCAATTATATAGTTTTATTTGTTAAAGTAATTGTTGATAACAATATAGATATGCTCCTCATAGTTAACTTAACCCTTCTTTTTTGGAGTAACTTGCAAATATAAGCATCAATGCCAACTAACAAATCACAAACAAAATGTAAGATTTGAAAGATTTTGAAGAGACATATAAAAACAATGTCTAGCTTGGCATTGAAGATAGAAGCACAAAGGCACTGAACAATAAGCTTCCGTGTTTGGAAGAAGCCCTTGGTAGCAGGCATCCTTAGTACGCACACAAACAATGACAGAATCTAAAACTTATTTAGAAACAAAACATATAATTTTTTTCAAAATGATATCAAAGTCTAATACTTAAATACTGAAACCAAAAATATTAAATTCAAGCAAGCATATAAAAATTAAAACTGGAATAAATGCAGATAATATTATCTCTCTGCTACTCTTACATAGTTTCAATAATAACTTATAGTCAAGAATTAAGAAGCTTTGCAACATTTGCTAATGACGTAGTAGGTCATTTAAACAAGTTCGAGATCAAATTTACTCATCTAACCAATTTCAAGGACTAAAATGAGCATTACCTCAAATCAGAACACCAAGAAGTGGGGCTAGCATAGAGAAAATAATGAATATTGACCTACAAGAATAGAGAAAATAAAAGACGTACTGGCAAATATAAGCTACAAAACGCAAACTAAAATAAGCATGAGTGTGACATAAGTAAGCAAGTAACAAAAAATATTCAGTAATGTAACATAGTTATATACACATAAAAGGAAAGTTATATCTAGCTTCACATTTTGCACTCAATTAGACTAAATTTACATAAATTTAGAATCAATACTATTCAGATTTAGAATAAATACCATTTAGATTTAACATAATTTTTTCAATACATGTCCTCTAATTATTGCTTTTCTCTTAATCACTTTCTGTTATTTAGCTTCATAGCAACAACAGGAACAATTAAAAGTTACACAGCAACAACACTAACAATTAAATCATAATAACACGATAAAACAACAACAAAATTAACATATGGAATTTTAACTCATATGTGGGTCAAAACTCAAACCGAGATGAGGGAGAGGGAGTAGTGAAGCACAGACGACGAAACTAGAATAGACGACGGCCGGGGAACAGTGGCAACATAACGCGACGACAAAGATGAGCTGCGATAACACTGGAGCAGTGGGCTAGGGGACGGTGGTTGGACTAGATTTGACAATGGCGGCACATCTTAAAGAAGAGAGCAGCCATGGAGGCTAGGATTTTTCTTTGAGAGAGGGAAGAATTTCAATGTCTCGGTGAGTAGTGAGCGAAGGTGAAGAGGATGTGGAGCAGCGACAGTGAGTCTTGAGTGAAGATGAAGAAGATGAGGAGTGGCACGGTGAGTGGTGAGCAACGATGAGTGGTGTGGGAAGGTGAAGATAAAGGAGAAAGGCGATGATGAGTGGTGGTAATGAGCGAAAACGGCGTGAAGCTTTATGAAGGAAAATGAGGCATGGATTAAGGTTTCTGAAGGAGAAGGAGGTGCGGGTTTCTGAAAAGGAAAAAAAAGTTTCATTAAGTGAATGTGTTTATTAAGAAACGCTTATGAAGCGCACCTAACACTTAACAATTAGACTACTCTTCAAAAGCGCTATCTTTGGTAAGAAAATTGTATCAATAGATATTAAGATAAGGCTACGTTTTATAAGTGATATCTTTAATATCTAAGGAGACACTTTTTAAGTGATGTCATAAACTGTGTTTCCTTTTATCCTATAAAAAGGTAACACAGAGAAAAGCGTAATTTTTAAATGTAGCTTAAAAAAGTATTGCTGAATAGGTAATTTTCTTGTAGTGATCGACTATTCTTGGTTAACCACTCATCATCTTGGATCATACTTTCTAATTAGTCAATTTAATAGAAGAATCCTTATACTTCTTAATGTTTCTCATAAATGTATTTCTATTGGATCTATATGGAAGATTTTTAAAAATCTTTTGTGAGAATCAAATAAGGACTTCTCTTTGCTAACATTCATATCCTCCATATAGACTAGACATGCTAATATTGTAAGACCCCGTTTNTTTTGATAATTGAATTAGAGTATTTATTTGAAAGTAAAGTTGATAATTAAATAGTACTTTTATAGATATTATTATTGAATTAAGATTGATTTTTAATTACTCTATTATTCCTAATTTTATTAAAAATTACTTAAACTATTCAAAAATCCCAAATTGAAATCCTAACCCTAATTTAACCCTAATAGCTGCTATTCACCCCTTCAAGAACCCTTACCTATCAAAGAAAGAAAGAAACGAAGGGAAAATCAGAAGCAGGGAAGGAGGGAAAAGAGAGAGGGAACTGTCGCGGAGCCTGTCGCCACCACCATCGCCAAACGCCGTCGTCGCCACTGTTCCGTCAAGAGGAGACCGAACCGCGAGGGAGGAGGAAGTCGCACGTTGTCATCGCACCTTCTTCACCGCTGTCGTCTAGGGAGCTGCCACATCTGGGAGCTGCGAGGAAGCCTGTAGCCGTCGATCCACTATTGAGTCACTGCCGCTTTATGCATTGCCACCGTTTGCATGCTCCGCCGCTGCTGTTGGGGATGTGGTTGTTGAGCCTCTAGCTGTCGAATAACAGCGTTGTCGGTGCCAATGGTTGCCGGAGGTTGCTGTCAGAGATGCATGTCCATTTCGTCATTCTTATTCATGACTGGTTAATTTATTGAGCTTGCATACGATGGAAGTTGTCGGAGCTACTGTGGGCCAGTAAAAAGGTGTTTTGCATGTTTCATAGCTTTTGGGTTTTGACAATCAAGGTAGGGGGTTCATTTCTAAAATTAAAATTTTTAATTTAAGAATGCCAAAAATATAGTAGATAATTGCAAATATGTTAACAATTTTAATGTTATTGAATTTGGATTCTTGGTTGTGAATGGTTGGCTATGGTTCTAATTGAGTTTTTGGTTGTGAAAGTGAACGATAATTGATTTTGGTGTTAGTATGATGATGATTATGGGCCTGTGAATTGAAAATTCGTTTATTGCTTATAAGGTTATTTGAGATTGATTGCTTGTCGGAAGTTTTGCATTCTACTTAATAACGTTGTAATTGGTTATTGAATCAAATTCTAATGAGTAATTAATGAAATGGAAGTCTGTTGAATGATGAAAAGATTAGAGTTTGGAAATTGTTGTTAATTGAATATGCTAGCTTGATTGGATATTGTTGTATTGAATGTTAACGTGAACGGTTGGTTACTAAACTGAAATAAAGTAGGTTGATTATTGAGAAATATACTGTATTGATGTTTGTGGAATCAGACTAATGAATTGTTGAGAAAATGAGGGAGCTCAGAGGGGTGTTGAAGTCTAATTTTTAAGAGAATAATTTGTCCGAATTTTTGTAAAAGCATACGAAAAAATGATTTTGTTTTGAAAACCTGATTTAAATATGTATTGACATTAAGAAGCGAACTTTGTATTAAAAATCTGATTTACAAGCTTATTTTGAGAAATGATTTTGACATTGAACCTAGTTAGCTTTTAGATTTGTAAATGATTTGGCATTGGATTTGGAATGTCTGATTTATAAAGGATGATCTTTGAGAATTGAAAATAATTTGGTTGGGACTCTGGAAGGGTGGTATAGTCTGAATTTTAGAGGAAATGCTACCAAAATTTTTATAAAACTCTAAGACTTTATTTAAAGTGTTATTTAAAAGCAAATCTAATTTAAGAATATTATTTGATTTCTATTTATTACGAAAAGAGTTTTGCTTTCAATTCGATTTATTAAGAAAAGTATAATGTTTTAAACTCAATCTTTTGAGAAGGAATTTTGCTTTAAGTTATGTTTTGAGTTCGGTATGATAAGAAAGAAAAGAAGAAGAAAAAGTAAAGGAAAGAGAGATAATTAAAGGAACCTCTGCCACAGGAGAGTAGAGAATAAAGATTAAAGGAATATATTAATTAAAGGAATCTCTGCCACAGGAAAGCAGAGAACAAAGATTAAAGGGATATATTAATTAAAGGAATGTCTGCCACAGGAGCAGATGCGACTTTGTTTGGGCCTTAGTGCCAAATGTATAGTGGGGATGCCCACACACTGATAACTGTTTTCCAGATGTAAGCTCATTGATTTGAAAGTCACACTGTATGTGGCCTAGCTGTAAGACTTATAAGCACACTGTATGCATCTGGAAAGCCATATCTGGGACTTGTGCCCGGGTAATGTCGGGAGCGGGTAGGCAACCAACACATGAGCTCATGGCCTGCACTAGGACTAGACATGCATCATCCTTATTTGTGCATTTACATTTGATTGTGTTTGCTTATCTTGTTTCTTTGTGATTGTGCTGTTTGTCTTATTGCAATTTGTTTGTGTCTTGATCTGTTTCTTGTGCTATTATTTCTCTGTGATTAGGAACTGTGAGATTTGCTTTAAGTTTAGAAATTTAAAGAAGGTAACTAATTAATAAAGTAAAAATAAAGAAAAATATTTTCAAAGGTTTAACAAAATAGTTTTATTAAGTTAACTATTTGTATTATATCCATTACTTTTATGGCATTCCCATTCCCTACTGAGAATGTGTGGTTTGTTCTCACCCCAAAATCTTCCACTCTTTTAGTGACACAGGTTCGAAGACTCAGTATAAAGCTGTGGATGATTAGTAGATTTACTTATGATTTCTGTTGCCTTTATAGAGTTCCCTCGCCCTTGTTGTTTAAGTTTTTATTTATCCAGAGGGATAGGTATTGTATACGAGTTTTATACTGAATGTATTCATATAGCATTTATTATTATTTGTAATTATGTGATTATTATTACTTGAAGATCTTTTATATGTGGTTTTCGTTAATAAAAAACAAAATTTTCTAGAATTTTCTTAAAAACTAAAACGAAATAACGACGTAACGGCTCAATATTAAATAAATAATAAAAGAAAACAGGTTAGTAACGCCTTACTTTTGGTACGATCATGACGTACTAGAAGTTGGGCCGTTACAAATATCCCTTGTATGAATGTAGGAAATCTTTCATCATCCACAATAAAGGACTTTAAGTGTGAAATTTAGTTTTGGGGGCTTCTATCATAGAAAGCTAGCTTCCAACACACAGAAAGCTAACTTCCACCATGGAAGGACAGACTCAAAAATATCGAAAATGAGCGTCACATACATGATTCTACCTCGAAGAGCCATTAACTATATTGCACAGCTCTATGTCAAAGAGCCACCAACGATCATGCATGATTCTATCTCAGAGAGCCATCATCTAAATTACATGACTCTATCTCAGAGAGCCAAATATATGGCTCTACCTCGAAGAGCCATCATCTAAATGAACGACTCTACCTTAAAAATCTATCGCCTACAATGCACGTCTTTACCTCGAAGGGCCATCATTTAAAATACACGACTCTACCTCAGAGAGCCATCATCTAAAATGAACGACTTTACATCGGAGAGCCATCACCAACAACACATGAATCTATCTTAGAGAGCCATCAACTACAATGCAGGGCTCTATCTCAAAGAGTCATCACACTGCATGACACTACCTTAGAGCCAACATCTACTTTGTATGAATATAACCCAAAGAGTTAACATTTACAATATGCAGCTCTACTTTGGAGAGCCAACACTTACATGACTTTACCTCAAAATGTCCTCATTTATAATACATTGCTCTCCCTTAGAAGGCCATAATTTACAATACACAACTTTATCTCAAAGAGCCATCATTTACAATATACAGTTTTATCTCAGATAACCAGCATTTATAGATGCATAGCACTACCTTGAAGCGAGCAAAAATATATAACTTCATCGTGTAAAGTCAGAATCGTCCAAACACACAATGTAACTTTGGTAAAACAACTTAAAAGAGAAAGCTAGAGCTTAGAAAACATGAGAATTTAGTATCCAATCTCCGATATTTGGGAATCTACTCATGACATTCCCCTTGGACCTAATAAAATCACTTAACTGTGGCCCAAACCAAACATGATTTCGGGACCTTGAATAATGACTTCTTATATTTCAAATCATATGAAATCATATTTTTATATTTCAATCATATTTTATCTTATCTAAAATTTCCTAAAAATATGAAGAATGATTAACTAAATTCATCACCTTATCTAACAAGCAAACAATATAAATTGGGATCTATTAACTTTCCAAGGTACAATTCTCACACTCACAGACATTCATCTTATTATTTTACCTCGAAGACTCTTCTGACTTGAGTATTAGAGTCCATTTTCAAGTAACCCACCTCTGTGGAGATGCCAAAATAAAGATCCTATATCAAAACAAGGAGATCCGTTGTAGTCTCGTATCCTGATCCTACAAATCTATGTTCCACTAAGTAATCCTAAATTCACCTCTCGAACAACTTCTAAGATATTTGATACGTTTGCATCTTTAGTATTTTTCTCTTAGAATTTCATTCAATAAACTAAGAGCTTTTGCAAGATAAGTAGTAATTTCATGGTTAATTGAGCAATACTTTGAGTTAGTGTGCATTCATTGATTACAGGAGAATTTGGAAGAGAATTGGCAAAAATTAAACATGAAAAGGAGGCCAAGAATCACTTTGAGAAAGAAGATCAAGATGGAGAAGTAACTCAGAGAGCTCTCTGGACTAAATAAAAAGCTCCCTGGACACAAAAGTCCAGTTTGGATAAATAGCTTAATTAAGTTACTTTTGAAAAAATAGCTTAAATAATAAATGCTTATATTAAAAGTAATTTATAAATAAGTTATTTTGTGTTTGGCTTTTTAGTTCTAAAAGTGCTTATTTTAAGAGAAGAGTGATAAAAAGCTTTTTATTATGAGAGAAGTTATTTTTTTAACTTCTTCATAAGTACTAAAATAGCTTTTTAGAAGCTGCAATTTAGTTTTGAAAATTGTACCAGACCTTAATACTATAACTTTTCATCAGTTAAAAGTTGAAAAAAGTAACTTATGAACCTATCCAAACGGGCCCAAAGTACTGAAATCAAGTTTTACGTGCTATATGGGAGAGCAAGCGTGCCACTGGTGCACGAAATTGTGATGTCCAGGCTCAAACAATCCCTGGCAACGGAGTAACTTGGTACGCGTAATCGTGATTACACTTTAATGATGTAAAATTCTTGGCTCTTTCTTTCCCTGGCAATGGCGCCAAGAACATGGTGCCAATACCATGGTTCACAACTTCGATACAACTAACCAGCAAGTGCACTGGGTTGTCCAAGTAATACCTTACGTGAGTAAGGGTCGAATCCCACGGAGATTGTTGGTATGAAGCAAGCTACGGTCACCTTGTAAATCTCAGTCAGGCAGATATAAAGTGATAATGGTGTTTTCGAATATTATATAATAAAATAGGGATAGAGATACTTATGTAAATCATTGGTAGGAATTTCAGATAAGCGAATGGAGTCTTGGAGTTGAACGCTAGCTTTTGTGCCAGTTTGGGCGTTCAACTCTGGTTTTGGCTCCTTTTCTGGCGCTGGACGCCAGGTTTGGGTAGAAGTCTGGCGTTGAACGCCAGTTTACATTGTCTATTATTGGCCAAAGTATGGACTATTATATATTGCTGGAAAGCCCTGGATGTCTACTTTCCAACGCAATTGGAAGCGTTCCATTTCGAGTTCTGTAGCTCCAGAAAATCCACTTTGAGTGCAGGGAGTCAGAATCCAACAGCATCAGCAGTCCTTCTTCAACCTCTGAATCTGATTTTTGCTCAAGTCCCTCAATTTCAGCCAGAAAATACCTAAAATCATAGAAAAACACACAAACTCATAGTAAAGTCCAGAAATGTGAATTTAACATAAAAACTAATGAAAACATCCCTAAAAGTAACTAGATCCTACTAAAAACATACTAAAAATAATGTCAAAAAGCGTATAAATTATCCGCTCATCAGCCACGCCAAACCAACTATGCACTCCTAGGGATGCAAGACCATTTCAATGTGGGACGTGAGAACATTGGCATCCAACGCCAAAATGGAAGCCGTGCGTACACATATCCCATGCGTACTCACAAGTTGCAAAATATGCTCAGTCATGCGTACGTATGCTACATTCATGCGCATGACCCCCACTTCAACATGAGACGTAGAAGCATAGTCATAGGACATGAAGACATCAATGTGGGATGTAGGCATGTCATGCGTATTCATCTAACATGCGTACGCATGCCAACAAGAGGTATTTGAGGTGTCATGCGTACGCATCAGGCATGCGTACGCATCAGGCATGCGTATGCATAACACCTAGTTCGCGTGGGACGTGATTTTTTCTACGTGCAATGCCGTGGAGCAAAAAGAGGCCGAAATTGAGGAAAAAACAAAATCACGTACCACGTGAGATACTCTACGTGCAACATATGGCAGCCAGAGAGTGAATTGAGTCAAGAGTGGGCTCTACGTGCAATGTGAACTACCCATGTGCCACGTGAGACTCTGGCTACCTTCCACGGGACTCAACTTAGCCACTAAACCTCCAATTCTTCATCATTTATGTGGTCAATTGAAGGCTAAATGATGAATCTATTTTTTATGGTATTTATTTGCTTTAATTGAGTGGGTTTTATTGACTTTTCTCACATTTATTCATTGAAATAGCATAGTTTCATTATTTCTTTCTAAATTGTGCTTGAAAGTAAAGATATACTTTTTAGGCCTTATAGTTGCTAAATTTTATTCACTTTAATCCCATTCGATGCCTTAAAGTTTTTGTTGAGTGATTTCAGGTTCAATAGGCAAGAATGACTTGGGGGAAGTGGAAGAGAAGCATGCAAAAGGGAGAACACATGGAAAAACAAAGGACAAAGGTATTTCAAAGTGTGCGTACGCACAAGTCCTGACACGTGACTTCATTAAATGTAAAATGGGGAAGCAATTTCTGGGCTTCCAAAGCCCAATTCAACTAGTTTTTGAAGCTGTTTCAAGCCTAGTTCAAGAAGGAACAAGGGAGCAATTAGGTTTAGCTTAGAACATATTTTAGGTCATTTTTTAGAGAGAAAAGCTCTCTCTTCTCTCTAGAATTTAGGGTAGATTAGTTAAATTTATCTTAGATATATGTTTTGATCTTGTCTTGATTTAGTTTTTCTTTCAATTTCTTGTTATTACATCTTTGCTCTCTTAGTTTTGCTTGTTATTTCTTATATTTGGTTACTTTTACGTTATTGACCTCTTTTTGATATTCATTTTCTTTAATGCTATTGATGCATTTTTATGTTTCTTATTGTTTAATTGAGTTGTTATTATTATTATCTTGCCTTTGGTAGCTTTAGATTTTATTATTATTGCAATTTAACATGCATTTATTTTCATGCACACCAAGTGTTTGATAAAATGCTTGGCTTAGATTTAGTGTAGTTTTCCACACTCTTGGCTTGGAATTGAGGACTTTGATGACCTTGAGTCATTGATGTCCATTCTTGATTGATATATTAGGGTTGTTAGTTGATTTGGTTTCCTCTAATGCTAGTCTTTCACTAAGCTAATTAGTGAATTGGTTAGGATTTGTGGATTGAGATCAATTATGCCTATTTGACTTATCCTCGATGTTAGGGTTGACTAAGTAGGATTAACTCATCATAATCTTCTATGTTTGTGGTCAATGTTAGGATAGGTAACCTTAACTCTCAACCCTTGCCAAGAGGTTTCTAGCATTTGAATTTCGCTTTCTTTTGATTAATTGCCTTGATTTTGATTCCTTTTGATATTTAGTTATTGTTTGTTTCTTTAATTACTTACTATTTATATTTCTTGCCTTTTGCCATCAAACCCCCTTTTTTCCCTTCATAGTCAATAATTGAGTACTTTCATTTCAATTCCTAGAGAGAACGACCTGGGATTTAAAACTCCCAGTTATTTTATTTGAATTGGGACAATTCGTTATTTAAACTTTGATGTGAGTTAGTTGTTGGTTTGGGACTATACTTGCAACGCCAATTCTATTTTGTGAAATTCCAAACCTACTTTTGGTTTTTATTAAGTTTTTGGCGCCGTTTTCGGAGAGTTGCAATGGTGTTACATTGTTGGCTATTGTCCATATGTGAATATTGTGAATAGTTATTTTTGATTGTTTGCTTGCTTTTTCTAGTTTTAGGATTTTTGTTTCACTTGTTTCTTATTATCTTTTTCTTTTATTTCCTCTTTTCTCTATGAATTATCATCCCTTTATCTTGAAGTTTGGTTGTTATTATGTTGAACGGAATGACAATCTTAATGATGATGTGCACCAAGGGTCGAGCTATCACTTGAGGGAGGAGCCACATTCATATGCATAACCTTCATGGCAATCTCCTCCTCCATTCCATTATGATCATGACTCATCCTATAACCCTCGACCACCATATTTATATGAACCTTCTCTTCAACACAGCCCTCAACCATGAAATTTCCAAGCTCCATCCTCTTACCAAACACCTCCATATGAGCCTAACCTATACCCACCATACCATTAACCTTATGTGCCTTATGAACAACTTTATGAACTACACTTAGAACCACTACAATTCCAACACCAATACCCCACACCACCTCAATACTTTCATCAATATCAACCACCTTCTACATATGAGGACCTTCTCTCACATGATGAACCTTCTTTTTTCCTACAACCTTCAATGGAGGAAGCACTTCAACTCTTCCTTCAAGAGCAAGAAGAGTACCAAAAGAGGCAATAAAACATCATGGCTACCTTAGCCGAAGCTCTATCTCACCTAGCCTCACTACACTCTCCCAACAATTTAAGTACCTCCATGGATAAAAGTGAAGAACCAACTTCAATTGAAGCATGCGGAATGGAAGAAAGCTTGGAACTTCAAGGGAAAGAAGAGGAGTTGAAGCATGAGTTGCAAGTGGAGGAGGTTGAGATCAAGGAATTAGAAGAAGTGGTTGAAGAATTAGAAGAAGTTAAATAAGGAAACAAGTTTGAGGAAGCTTGTCAAGAGGTGAAGATCATACAAGAAGAGAAAAAGGGATTGAAACTCACATTTCCAAAGCCATTTGAAGTCCCTCCTCCTAAGTCACTATCCCCTCCTTTAGTTAAGTGCGTAATATCCTTAACCTTAAGCTTAATTATCCCACTTGATTATGGTTTGATTGAAAAGGATAGTCAACTTAGGAATCTTTGTGGATTGGGAAATAAGAGAAACTTAGGTAGTGGCTGGAAACATGATCCTAGGTTCATTGAAGTTGAATATTTGAAGTTTTGCTTTAATGGTTGGTGTAATTCTCAAGTAAGTAGATCTCGGAATATGTTTGGGTGTTTGAGTGAGAATTTTGAATGCTTGCCACCCAGATAGAATCACATGAGTTAACAAGAAGATCAGGTGTACAAGATTTGGGATCTCGGGGGTTATTGGAAATGCAAGCATTGGTCGGGATTTATAGAAGAATTCAAGCACAAGCCACCATAGCAAGGGCATGCCCAACTGTCTAACTTAAGGACAATAAAAAAAAGTGCTAGGTGGGAGACACCCCACCATGGTAACATCTTTTTAACCTCTCTTTGTTTATAGCTTTAATTCATTGCATTTTATTTCTTTATGCTAGCTTAGGATTAGTTTATTTTGAGCTTAATTAGATTAATTTTTGTATGGATCATGAGTTTATGAAGTTCTAGATGTTTCGGGGTTGAAATCCTTTGTTGATCTCAAGTTTGGTACCTTAGAATTTGAAAATTTTTTTTTGGAGAAATAGAGCAGTGTGTACGCACACCAACCCCAAATTCCGCATCTTGTGCGTACAAATCCAAAAACTTGATGAGAGCCAAAAGTAGGTTTAGAATTTCAGAAAATAGAATTGGTGTTGCAAGTATAGTCCCAAACTAACAATTGAGTCACATCAAAGTTTAAATAAAGAATTGTTACAATTTAAATCAAATAACCGGGAGTTTTAAATCTCGGGTCGTTCTCCCTAGGAATTGCAATGAAGTGCTCAAGGCAAGAGGCAAGAGGGGGTTTGATGGCAAGAGGCAATAAATATAAATAGCAAGAATTAAAAAATACAAAAAATAACTAAATATAAAAAGGAATCAAACTCAAGGCAATTAATCAAAAGAAAGGAAAATTCAAATGTTAGAAACATCTTGGCAAGGGTTGAGAGTTAAGGTTACCTATCCTAGACATTGACCACAAACATAGAAGATTATGAAGAGTTAATCCTACTTAGTCAACCCTAACATCGAGGATAAGTCAAATAGGTATAATTGATCTCAATCCACAAATCCTAGCCAACTCACTAATTAGCTTAGTGAAAGACTAGCGTTAGTGGAAATTAAATCAACTAACAACCCTAATATATCAATCAAGAATAGACATCAATGACTCAAGGTCACCGAAGTCCTCAAATCCAAGCCAAGAGTGTGGAAAACTACACTAAATCTAAGCCAAGCATTTTATCAAACACTTGGTGTGCATGAAAATAAAAGCATACTAAATTACAATAATAATAAAATCTAAAGTAACCAAAGACAAGATAACAATAATAACAACTCAATTAAATAATAAGAAACATAAAAAGGCATCAATTGCATTAAAGAAAATGAATATCAACAAGAGTTCAATAAAATAAAAGTAACCAAATACAAGAAATAACAAGTAAAATTAAGAGAGAAAAGATGTAATAACAAGAAATTGAAAGAAAAACTAAATCAAGACAAGATCAAAACATAAATCTAAGAGAAATTCAACTAATCTACCCTAAATTTTAGAGAAAAGAAAGAGCTTCTCTCTCTAGAAAATGACCTAAAATATGTTCTAAGCTAAACCTAATTGCTTTTCCCTTGTTCCTTCTTGAATTAGGCTTGAAATATTTTTAGAAACGAGTTGGATTGGGCTCTAGAAGCCCAGAAATCGCTGCCCCTATTTTGCATTTAATGAAGTCATGCGTCATGACTTCTGCATATGCACACTGGCCAAATCTCATCTTGTGCGTAAGCACACAGGTCTGTGCGTACACACACTTTGAAATGTCTTTCTCCTTTGTTTCTCTATGTGTTCTCCCTTTTGCATGCTTCTCTTCCACTTCTATCAAGCCATTCTTGCCTATTGAACCTAAAATCACTCAACAAACACTTTAAGGCATCGAATAGGATTAAAGTGAATAAAATTTAGCAATTATAAGGCCTAAAAAGCATGTTTTTACTTTCAAGTACAATTTAGGAAGAAATCATAAAACTATGCTATTTTAATGGATAAATGTGAGAAAAGTCAATAAAATCCACTCAATTAAAGCAAATAAATACCATGAAATGGGATTCATCACATCCCCACACTTAAACAATAGCATGTTCTCATGCTATACATTAGGAAGGATACAAGAAAGGGGTACCAATATTTATTCATTTCAAGTAAACTACCTATATGCAATCTACCTAAATGCATGTACTACTTGGTTAAAATAAATCAATTTCCAAGAATACATATATAAACATAAGGGCTAAAGCAATCACAACCAAGTCAAATCCAACAATTGATTAGAGTTATTGAAAAAAATTTATAACTTACAAGATAAGAAATAATAACAGGTAGAAACATAGAATTGAGCAATCGAACCCCTCACTGGATGTGTATACGCTCTAGTCGCTCAAGTGTATAGGGTTGATTCACTCGATTCTCCTCTATCATGCTTTCTAAAATTTATTTTTCATCTAACAATCAACAATTATTCAATGCATTCATACAAATATCATGAGGACTTTTCATGGTTGTAATGGGGATAGGATCAAGGTAAGGTTATATATGGTCAAGTGAGTTTGAAATTTGAATCTTTGATTAACTTAAGCTCTTACCTAATACACATAACAACCTATACAATTCAAATGCAAACCTAACTACCCATTTTCATTTTTTCACACACTCATGCATTCTTGTCATTTCACATCCCATATGCATTATTCGTATTACTTTACTTTGGGGTTAACATTGTCCCCTTTTTATTGTCTTCTTTTTCTTTTTTTCTTTTTCTCTTAATTTTTTCAAAATAAAATATATACAAAAGTTTCAATGCATATTGTTGAAGCATTTAATGCATGAGTGTGTACCAATTTGATTTCCAATGAAAATACAAAAAAAAAATACACTTTTATCTCTACCAATGTTCCCAAACTTTTTCACACTTAAATGATACACATTCTCACTAGCCTAAACTAATCAAAGATCCAAATTAAGGATATTTATTGTTTTTCACCTAGGGGTAGTGATGTGCTAAAATAAAGAACAAAAGGGAAATAAAATAGGCTCAAAATGGGTTAACAAAGATGGATAAAAGGTTAAGGCTATTTGGATAAGTGAGCTCAAATGAAATAAAGGCCTCAATCATATAAATGCATATATACATCAAACAATAGGCATAAAGAATCAAACAAATCAAAGATTGCAATTGGTATGCAAAATCTTGATCGTTCATTCCTTGGTAACGGCGCTAAAAACTTAATACGGACGTTCATAATCTTAATTCTTTGTCACAACTTCGCATAACTAACCAGCAAGTGCACTGGGTCGTCCAAGTAATAAACCTTACGTGAGTAAGGGTCAATCCCACGGAGATTGTCGGCTTGAAGCAAGCTATGGTCACCTTGTAAATCTCAGTCAGGCGGATTCAAATGGTTATAGAGTTTTAATAATTAAAAGATAAATAAAACGTAAAATAAAGATAGAGATACTTATGTAATTCATTGGTGGGAATTTCAGATAAGCGTATGGAGATGCTTAGTTCCTTCTGAATCTCTGCTTTCCTACTGCTTTCATTCAATCCTTCATACTCCTTTCCATGGCAAGCTGTATGTTGGGCATCACCGTTGTCAATGGCTACATCCCGTCCTCTCAGTGAAAATGGTCTAATGCGCTGTCACTGCATGGCTAATCAGCTGTTGGTTCTCGATCATGCTGGAATAGGATTTACTATCCTTTTGCGTCTGTCACTACCCCCAGCACTCGCGAGTTTGAAGCTCGTCACAGCCATCCCTTCCCAGATCCTACTCAGAATACCACAGACAAGGTTTAGACTTTTTGGATCTCGAGAATGGCCATCCATGGGTTCTAACTTATACCACGAAGACTCTAATATCTCGGACTTGGTCCCCTGTATTAGATATCTAAGAGATACTCATTCTATCTCATCTTCATGTAGAACGGAAGTGGTTGTCAGACATGCGTTCATAGGTGAGAATGGTGATGAGCGTCACATAATCATCACATTCATCATGTTCTTGGGTGCGAATGAATATCTTAGAATGGGAATAAGCTTAAATTGAATAGAAAAACAATAGTACTTTGCATTATTTCTCGAGGAACAGCAGAGCTCCACACCTTAATCTATGGGGTGTAGAAACTCCACCGTTGAAAATACATAAGAACAAGGTCTAGGCATGGCCGAATGGCCAGCCTCCAAAATGTGATCCAAAGATAAAACTAAAGATGTAAATACAATAGTAAAAAGTCCTATTTAAACTAAACTAGTTACTAGGGTTACAGAAATAAGTAAATGATGCAGAAATCCACTTCCGGGCCCACTTGGAGTGTGCTTGGGCTGAGCATTGAAGCTTTCACATGTAGAGGTCTTCCTTGGTATTAAACGCTAGTTTGTAACGTGTTTCTGGCGTTTAACTCTGCTTTGCAACCTGTTTCTAGCGTTTAACTCCAAAAAAGGGCAGAGAGCTGGCGTTGAAGCCCAATTTGTGTCATCTAAACTCGGACAAAATATAAACTATTATATATTGCTGGAAATCCCTAGATGTCTAATTTCCAACGCAATTGAGAGCGCACCATTTGGAGTTCTGTAGCTCCAGAAAATCAATTTCGAGTGCAGGGAGGTCAGAATCCAACAGCATCTGCAGTCCTTCTTCAGCCTCTGAATCTGATTTTTGCTCAAGTCCCTCAATTTCAGCCAGAAATTACCTGAAATTACAGAAAAATACACAAACTCATAGTAAAGTCCATAAATGTGATTTTTATTTAAAAACTAATAAAAATATACTAAAAACTAACTAAATTATACTAAAAACAATGCCTAAAAGCGTATAAATTATCCGTTCATCACAACACCAAACTTAAATTGTTGCTTGTCCCCAAGCAACTGAAAATCAAATAGGATAAAAAGAAGATAATATACTATAAACTCCAAAATATCAATGAAATTTAGCTCCATTTAGAAGAGCGGGACTAGTAGCTTTTTGCTTCTGAACAGTTTTGGCATCTCACTTTATCCCTTGAAGTTCAGAATGATTGGCATCTATAGGAACTCAGAATTGAGATCGTGTTATTGATTCTCCTAGTTCAGTATGTTGATTCTTGAACACAGCTACTTTATGAGTCTTTGCCGTGGCCCTAAGCACTTTGCTTTCCAGTATTACCACCGGATACATAAATGCCACAAACACATAACTGGGTGAACCTTTTCAGATTGTGACTCAGCTTTGCTAGAGTCCCCAATTAGAGGTGTCCAGAGTTCTTAAGCACACTCTTCTTTTTGCTTTGGACCTCGACTTTAACCGCTCAGTCTCAAGTTTTTACTTGACACCTTCACGCCACAAGCACATGGTTAGGGACAGCTTGGTTTAGCCGCTTAGGCCAGGATTTTATTCCTTTAGGCCCTCCTATCCACTGATGCTCAAAGCCTTGGATCCTTTTTATTTTATCCTTGCCTTTTGGTTTTAAGGGCTATTGGCTTTTTGCTCTTGCCTTTTGGTTTAAAGAGCTTTTGGCTTTTTCTGCTTGCTTTTTCTTTTTTCTTTCTCTTTTTTTTCGCCATTTTTCTTTTCTCTTTTTTTTTCGCAAGCTTTTGTATTCACTGCTTTTTCTTGCTTCAAGAATCATTTTTATGATTTTTCAGATTATCAATAACATTTCTCCTTTTCATCATTCTTTCAAGCGCCAACATATTTAACATTCATAAACAACAAATTCAAAAGACATATGCATTGTTCAAGCATTCATTCAGAAAATAAAAAGTATTGTCACCACATCAAGATAATTAAACTAGTTTCAAGGATGAATTTGAAATCATGTACTTCTTGTTCTTTTGTGATTAAAACATTTTTCATTTAAGAAAGGTGATGGATTCATAGGACATTCATAGCTTTAAGACATAGACACTTAAATACTAATGATCATGTAATAAGACACAAACATAAACATAAAGCATAGTAAACGAAAAACAGGAAAATAAGAACAAGGAGATTAAGGAACGGGTCTACCTTAGTAAGGGTGGCGTCTTCCTCTTCTTGAAGAACCAATGGTGCTCTTGAGCTCCTCCATGTCTCTCCCTTGCCTTTGTTGCTCCTACCTTATAGCTCTTTGATCTTCTCTAATCTCATGGAGAATGATGGAGTGTTTGATGAGAGAACTTTTGCGTGGTCTAGAAATTTGCAGATAAATCCTCGTTGCAAGTATAGTTTCTAAACCAACAAAAGTCCTTTCATACAAACATTTTGGTTGTCATAAGTAACAAACCTCTAAATAAATTGATAACCGAAGTATTCAAACCTCGGGTCGTCTTCTCAAGGAATTGCAGGGAGGTGTTCTTATTATTGGTTATAAGTCTTGTAAATTGGGGGTTTTGAAAGCAAGGAAGCAGTATGTTGAATGATAAGAATAATAAAATAAATAAATAACTACAAAACAGACTCTTGGCAAGGTATAAAAACAGGAAGTCCTATCCTGGTTATCCTTATCAATTGTAATGAGAATTGGATTTTTGTCCCACTTTGTTAACCTCTAGCTATGAAGGTAAGTTAAGTGGATGAATTAATTTTTATTCCTCAGGTCCTAGTCTTTCCTTGGAAAAAGTTAGAGTTATTGGAACTCGAATAAATTCTTGAAGGATTCCAATTTTCAATCAATAATGAGTTTGATAACTCAAGTGTCTCCAATGACTCAACCAAAGCCAAAAGGGAAAAATCTAAATTATTTATATAAATAAAAGAAAGCAATCATAATTCTGAAATACCTCAAATTATATTAAATAAAGAAATCAATTCTAACATGGAGTTCATAAGCCAATTAGGCAACATAACTAATACAAGCATTAAAGCATCTGAAAGTAAAAGAGAAATATAAAATAAAAGGAATATTGAACCTGTGACTGAAGATGAGTTGAACTAAACTAATAGAAATCCTAAAATCCTAAATCCTAAGAGAGAGGAGAGAACCTCTCTCTCTAAAACTACATCAAAATTATGAATAGTGAATATGAAAAGCGTTCTCATGAATGAATGGATTCACTCACTTTATAGCCTCTAATCTGTGTTTTCTGGGCCGCAAACTGGGTCGAAAACAGCCCAGAAATCGCTGGAGAAGAAATCTGCCACGCTGATTTTTGTCACTGCAACGCGTCCGCGTGGAGCATGCGTTCGCATCATCTAGCGTCAGAGAAACTATGGCATATTATATATCAAATCGAAGCCCCAGACGTTAGCTTTCCAACGCAACTAGAACCGCATCGTTTGGGCCTCTGTAGCTAAAGTTATAGCCGTTTTAGTGCGAAGAGGTCAGGCTGGACAGCTTAGCAATTTCTCCAACTTCTTGTATTCCTTCCACTTTTGCATGCTTCCTTTCCATCCTCCAAGCCATTCCTGCCCTATAATCTCTGAAAACACTTAACACACATATCAAGGCATCTAATGGTGATAAGAGAGGATTAATATTAGCAATATAAAGGCCAAAGAAGCATGTTTTCAATCAAAGTACATAATTAGGAAGGCAAATGTAAAACCATGCAAATAGTATGAATAAGTAGGTAAAAATTTGATAAAAACCACTCAATTGAGCACAAGATAAACCATAAAATAGTGGTTTATCAACCTCCTCACACTTAAACATTAGCATGTCCTCATGCTAAGCTCAAGAGAAGCTATAAAGATGAAGAGGAATGATAGAATGTATGAAATGCAACCTATCTAATGCAACTATATGCAAAAATATTTCTACCTACTTGGTTAAAAGTAAATAAATCTTTTAAGAACAAATATGAACTAGATTTCACTAATTCAAATCACAAAAATGAAGTACAAGTAAACTTGCAAGAAGAAAATAGCTCATGAAAGCCAGGAACAAAGAATCGAGCATCGAACCCTCACTGGAAGTGTATACACTCTAATCGCTCATGTGTTTAAGGTTCGATTCTCTCAATTCTCTACTAACCTTGCTTTCTAAGGCTTGCTCTTCATCTAACAATCAACAAAAATTTAATGCACAAATACACAAATCAAGAGGTCTTTTTGAGGGTTGTAATAGGGTTAGGGTCAAGGTAGGATTGTATTTGGCCAAGTGGACTAAAATCTGAATCCTTAATTAACTTAAACTTTCCACCTAACTTTAGACAATACATGTAATCATAATACCATATATAACTATCCATTAACCATGTTTTCCACATATTCATGCATTCTAATTTCAAGTACAGTACATATGCATTGCTCTCACCATTTACTTTGGGGCATTTTGTCCCCTTTTACTTATTTGCTCTTTTTTTTTTCTTCTTTTTCTCTTTTTCTCTTTTTCTTCTTCTTTT
>NC_029793.2:110790614-110801924 GCF_000816755.2 Arachis ipaensis | reverse complement strand
ATTTTCAAGTACAGTACATATGCATTGCTTTCACTTACTTTGGGGCATTTTGTCCCCTTTTTGCTTAAGTGCTCTTTTTCTTTTCTTTCTCTTTTTCTTCTTCTTTTATATATATATATATATATATATTCTCTTTTATTTTTCTCAATGCATATGATTAAATTATTGAATGCATGAACATATTCTCAACATTCTTTCACATTTTCAGAAAATTCTAACATACTCAATTCTCAAACCAAATGTTTCCAAACCCACTTTTTCCTACACTTATTTCATGAGCACTCTCACTAGTCTAAGCTAACCAAGGATTCAAATTAAGGACATTATTATTTTCCGCTTAGAGTTAGTGATGAGCTAAAGTAAAGAACAAAGGGGTAAAATAGGCTCAAAATTAGTTTGCAATGGATAATGAAAATGTTAAGGCCATATGGGTATGTAAGCTCAGTGAAACAAAGGCCTCAATCATGTAAGTGTATGCATACATTAAACAATGGAAATATAGAATTAAGCAAGACAAAGATCACAATTTTAGAGAGAAAAACACACACCAAAAATAAAATATTAGTTGGTAAAATACAACCAATTCAAATAGGCTCAAAAATCTCACAGGTTTTGTGTGTTCGAGCTCTAAACCATGTTCCAGTATAATATTTCTTCAAACAAGTGTAACATTAAATTTTATTCAAATTAGTGAAATACTTTAAAAATTTTCTTGAAAAAGAAAATATTTCTTCAACCAAGTGGTAAAATATGTACAAAGTCAAAAAATCATGCAATCAAACATGCAAATGCAACAACTAACAAGGAAAATAAACTATTGGTGTTGAGATAGAAGAGTAACTAACCCATGGAGATCGATATCGATCTCCCCACACTTAAAGATTACACCGTCCTCGGTGCATGCTGAGATGTGCAGGTGGACGGGTTGTTCCAACTGAAGCTTTTCTTCAAGGATTATGCAGATGGACTTGTTTGTCTCCCCTTTTAGAAGTTTCTCCCTTTTTCCGTCTTCGGTGGCCAGCCTGAAAGAAGAAAAAAAGAAGAACAGTAACCCAAAAATAGAGATAAGAAAACAAATAAAATATGGTTGGGTTAATGAAAAATAATGAGGGTCTCAATTACATGGTAGCTACAACATGCAAGTGAGAAAACAGTAGAAGTACATGGCAAATCAAGAGTGCAAAAATTTGCAACAGTAGGGAAGAGAGTGTGGGTAAGGAGAGATAATATAAATTCATGTCAATACAAAAGTAATACAGGCATAAAAGATTGGCATTGATTTAAATAATATTACCTAACCAGAATAACACAAGTCATTAAGCATCCAAAATAATTTAAGGGAAGATGCAACAGTTAAATAAGAAAATTCAACACCAACAGAAAAGTAATAAATTTAGAAAAGAAAGTAAAAATATGCACTAAATTAAAATGCAATGAATGAAATATGCAAATAAATTAAGTAAAAATAGAATGAAGGTGAAAAGGAATGAGAAGTGAAAGAAATAAAGTAAGAAAGAAAGAAGAAAAGATAGAAGAAATTAGGATTAGAGAAGAAAAGATAAGATAATTGGCGCTGATTTGGATATGTTGTGTGGCGCAGGCGAGGCGGACGCGTGGGGTACGCGTTCGCGCGGATGGCGCTTATATGAATCGACGCGGTCGCGTCGATCACGCGGTAGCGTCGGTCACGCGGACGCGTGACTCATTTTGTGCTACTGGCGCGAGGGCAGCCTCGCGCTCGCACAACTCTCTGTTCAAAACGCATTTTTGCCAAATTTCAGGGTGACGCGGTCGCGTGGTTGACGCGATCGCGTGGATGGCCATTTTTGGAAAACGACGCAGACGCGTGGGGCACGCGTTCGCGTGGGAAGGCTTGTGCTTCTAGCACGGTTCCAGCCTCATTCCAGCCCAACTTACTGCCTTACACCCTTTTACGTCGATTTCACAGAGCCACGCGTTCGCGTGGGTGACGCGGACGCGTGGGAGGCTCTTTTGCCACATGACGCGGACGCGTCAGCGATGCGGTCGCGTGGATCAATTTGTGCCAAAGGCACACCTCCAGCCACGCTCTCGCGTGACTGTCTGTTAAATCTCTTTTCTTCCTTGAGGCACATATGACGCGGACGCGTCGTCGACGCTGCCGCGTCACGTGCGTTTTCTCTTTTTTTTTTTTCTTTTTTTTTTATAATAATGCAGTATGCAGAATCCAATGCTAATATGAATGTTATGCAAAACTCCAGGTTCAATACAATAAAATAAAATAAAACTCGAAAACAAATAAAACTAAATAAAAATGAAAAAGGAATGATCATACCATGGTGGGTTGTCTCCCACCTAGCACTTTTAGTTAGAGTCCTTAAATTGGACATTTGGTGAGCTCCCTGTTATGGTGGCTTATGCTTGTATTCATCCAGGAATCCCCACCAGTGTTTGTACTTCCAGTAACCTCCGAGATCCCAAACTAGGCGTAGAAAGCCTTCAAGCAGGTTAAAGCAAGTGACAAGGCCCCAAGAGTGTTGATTTCTGATGCACGAAAAACTTGTCTCTCAACAAATTCCCCTTCGGCAAGTATACCGAATTGTCGTCAAGTAAAACTCAGAATAGAGTGAGGTCGAATCCCACAGAGATTAACGGATTAAGCAATCAATGGTTAATTGATTATCCTAGTTAGACGAATCATAATGGAGTGATAAGTAACAAGGAAATGTAAATGGCAGAAAAGTAAAGAAAGGAATAGAGTGCAGAGAAGTAAAATGACAAGAAAAGTAAATGTAAGAACTAAAAATAAAATGTACATTGGGATCAAGAGATATTGCAATCCTCCGGATCAAGTTCATTTTCATCTCTTCCTCAATCAATGCACTCATTGATCTCCTTGGCAATCTTAATTGATTGAATTACAATTTCTTGCAATTCAATCTCTCAAAACTTGATCAATAGCCAATTCCTTGGTCAATTGCTCATGAGAAGAGATGAAGTGTGGTCACTGATTATAACACATGCATTTCCCAAACCAGGTATTGAGAGGATTATAGTCACATATCCATCCAAACCCAATTTGGTCCAAAATGAGAAAGCATTTCTAGCTTGATCTCAAAGAAAGAAGAAGAAGAATAAGATTAATCCTTAATCCATTGAATCACAATAGAGCTCTCTAACCCAATGTAAAGAGTTAGTTGATCATTGCTCTACAAAAATAGAAAAGAAAGAAAGTGCAGAAAAATAAAGATGAAGATAAAAACTGAAAAATAAAACTTCAAAATTCATAAATGAAAAGTACAAAGAAAGAAAAGGAAAAGTGTGTGAGGGAAGGGAGTCCGAAGACCCCTCTTCCATCCCTCAATTCCCCTCCGTATAGCCTAAGATGTTTTCAATTAAAATACTAAGGCCTTTATATAGGCTCTCCTAAATTACAAAATGAAATAAAAAACAAATTACAATTAAATGAAAATTCCTATTCTAGATGCTTCTTGTGGCCTTGATTGGTTGACAATTGTGGGCCTGCTTGCTTGAGCTTGGAAGTGGACTTGAGAGAGAAGTGAGTTAAGTTGAGGTCCAGGTGCTAAAGTTAGTGCTAAAGTTAGCCACACTAACGTTACAAGTGTGGCGTTAGTGCTGAAGTTATTGTGGCTAACGTTGCACTTGCTGCCCAGTTGGTGTTTTTAGGGCTTAAAAGATGCCTCTTGTTTGTACTCAAATTTTATGCCCACTATAAATTATTATATATCGTTGGAAAGCTCTGAATGTCAGCTTTCTAACGTAACTAGAATCACCTCAATTGGACCTCTGTAGCTCAAGTTATGCTCCTTTGCAGTGGACATGGTCGCTGGCATATATGCCAACGTTACTGGAAATGTTGATTGCCAATAACGCTAGCGATTTCCCGTTTTTGAAGCTCAAACTTAGTGTCCACCCCATACTATTATATATTGTTGGAAAGCCCTGGATGTCTACTTTCCAATGCCTTTGGAAGTGCATCATTTGGAGCTCTACAACTCGAGTTATACTTCTTGGAAGGTGAAGAGGTCAGTTGGCCTTAATACAGGTTGATACCATGTTCATCATTGCACTTTCGGGGCAGGTTTTCTCCCTCCAATTTAGTATCAACCATGTAGTGCCATATATGCTTGGAAAGCTCTGGAATCCTACTTTCCAATGCCACTGGAATCACCTCATTTGGAGTTTTGTGGCTCAAGTTATTCTTGTTTGAAGAAGGCATGGTCAGGCTGCCAGGTGGGACTTTTGCCCACGTTAACTACCACGTTAACTAAGTTAACGTGGGAGTTAACGTGGCTCTTTGTGGCTTATGTTGGCAACGTTAGTGACAATTTTTGGTGTCACTAACGTTGTCGACAACTTCTCTTCTTCACGTTAACTTAAGTTAACGTGGGAGTTAACGTGGCTTCTTGGGGATATGTGGTTGCTTCCAACGTTAGTGACAATGTTGGGTGTCACTAACGTTGTCGACCACTCTTGCCTCTTCACGTTAGCTTCCACGTTAACCAAGTTAACGTGGGAGTTAACGTGGCATTGTGCACTTAGGCCAACGTTAGTGACAATGTTGAATGTCACTAACGTTTACTTCCTTTCCCCCTTTTAACGTTAGAGGCCACGTTAACTAAGTTAACGTGGACTCTAACGTGGCCACTTGTGAGCATTGGCCAACGTTAGTGATAATGTTAAGTATCACTAACGTTGGCTCAAATTCCCTTTCTTCAAAGTTAATGCCACTAACTTTTCTCACTAACGTTGGGGCTTTCCTTCCTTCCACGTTAGTGCCCACATTAGTGTAACTAACGTAGCCACTAACGTGGCTTCTTCTCTTCTTCTTTTGGCCTGAAATCAATCAAACAAAGTACATCAAAGTCTTGCTCTTAACCATGGGATCATGCATCATCCAATTTATTATATAATTCATGCAAAATTCTCATGAAATCATGTAAAGTGCATAATGTTTGCTTGAATCAAGATGTAAGTGAATATCCACCCAAAATTAGCTTATTTCCTAAGAAAATACATGAAACTACCTTAAAAACAGTAAAGAAAAGGTCAGTAAAACTGGCCAAAATGCCCTGGCATCAATTTCTAGACTGAATTCCGGGGTCCTAGACCTTGCCTTTGCACCCGTCTTCTTGTTGATCATCATTTTTCCACTTGGGTGATGAACAGTCAGAATTCTCACTGAGACATCCAAACAGCTTCCTAGACCCATTCAGTTGAGCTTTATACCAACCTTTTTATTTAAACTTAAAGCTTCCAACCATAATGAACCTTGCAGGACAATTCTTACCACTGACCATCTTCCTCTTACTCTTAATGCCACAAAGAGCTCTAAGTTGACCATCCGTCTCCAGTAGCCCATATTCAAGTGGAATTAGAAAGTTAAGGGATATGAATTTTACCCACTTGAATGTTGTGAAGGATGATGTCAACCTAGGGGGAGGGGTCTCCAACAACTTTGGCAAGGTAGTTGCAGGCTTTACTCCCTTGTGCTCTTCTCTGACAACTTCCACCTCTTTGCAAGCTTCTTCACTTTCAACCTCTTCCTCTTGGTAGCTTTCTTCCAATTCAATCTCCTCTTCACTGCTTTCCAAGGGCATGGGGGGTTGTACTTCGTCTTCTTGAATCTCCATCTCTTGATCGACCTCTTCCAAGTCCTTAACCATGACATGCCTTGGAGGTTGTACACCCTCCTCAAATCAAATGCAACCGTCTTGGAAGGAGGCTCTATGTCTTGACTTTTCCATAGAGGTTCAGAATCTCTTAAGTCTGCAACCACTTTTTCCTCTTTAGTAATTATTGCCTTGTCCAGTAGTTGTAATATGAAATCGTACTCATCCTTGATGATTTTCTTTCCATGACAACTCCTTTCAACTATTCTTTCATTTTCAAGGGTCTCTCCTATCTCCACATTTTGGGCCTCCTCTTGCTCTAAGACAAAATCAGACTCCTCCTTGATGTCTTCCTTCACTAATACTTCAACCACTCCTTCGACTTCAAGGGTCTTTACTACCTTCACCTTTAGGGCCTCCTCTAGCTCCTTATGAAGTATAGATTCGCGAAGATGATCCCTTCTCTCTTGTTCCATGTCAATAGCATCATTGGGATCATGTTGCTCTTAGATTGATGGATGTGGGTGCTCTTCCATGGATGGTGGTGATGGGATGGAGAGATCATTCTGTGGTTGAAAAGGAGGTGCACTAGAGCTTGAGGATTGATTGTTGAAGGTATTTAGTGGTCCGATTTGAGCGACGAGAGCTTGTATAGTAGAGTTTAGATCGGCAAGTGCTTTCTCCATGGAGGTTTGGGGTGGATAGGAGGGTTCATTTGTTGGGAGAAATGGTTCATGGTAGAAAAGTGGTTCATCTTGATAATGATAAGGAGATGGTGTATCTTGAGGTGGTGGTTCATGAGAGTAATTGTGTTGGAATGGGGGTGGTTCTATGTATGGTTCATTTGGCTCATAAAGTGGTTGGAGTGGTGGATACGGGTTAGGGTCATATGGAGGTGAATGGTGGAAAGGGGCTTGTGAGTGTGGTGGTTTGAAGCTATGTTGAGAGGATGGTCTATAAGCACAGGGTGGGGCTTGTTGGTAACTACCAGGAGGTCCACCATATCTATCAGCTTGGTATGCATTGTAGAATGGTCTTTGTCCATGATATCTTGGAAGGTGTTGTTGCCTAAAGGGTTGATCATATCCTCTTGCCTCCATCCATCCTTGACTGTTCTGACCTTGATGCATGTTCCTGCTGTAGCTTCCATTCCCTTCAACATTATTAGAACCAAACTCAAAGCGAGAGGGATGAGAATTCATAGTAAATAATAAAAATTAAAAACAAAAATAAAAACAAATTTGAATTAAAAGGTTATTGAAATTTGAATTTTGAATTTGAAAATTAAATTTTGAAATTTGAAAATTAAATTTTGAAATTTGAAATTTTGAATTTTGAAATTTAAAATTTTGAATTTTGAAATTTAAAATTTTGAATTTTGAATTTTGAATTTTGGAATTGAAATTTGAAATTTGATTTTGAAATAAGATAAGATAAGATTTTGAAAAAGATATGATTTTTGAAAATATTTGAATTTTGAAATTTAAAACTAAGATAAGATAAGATAAAAATTTTAAAATCAAAATCTGAATTTTTTTTTTTTGGAAATTTCAAAAATTCAATAAAAATAAAGAGAAAATATATTTTTGAATTAAATGAGGAAAGAGAAAAACAATAAAATGACACCAAACTTAAAATTTTTAGATCAAAACGAAGAAAACAACTAAGAACAACTTGAAGGTCGAGATGAACACGAAGAACAAATTTTTGAAAAAAAATTTAATAACTAAATAAAAACCAATAACCTCTTAATTTATGAAAAAATAAAAATAAAAACAAAAATAAAAATAAATAAACAAGCAAAAGAAAATATTTACAATAACCAATAATAAGGCACACGTTTGCAATTCCCCGGCAACGGCGCCATTTTGATGAGAGTAATTTTTGCGTGGTCTAGAAATTTGCAGATAAATCCTCGTTGCAAGTATAGTTTCTAAACCAACAAAAGTCCTTTCATACAAACGTTTTGGTTGTCACAAGTAACAAACCCCTAAATAAATTGATAACCGAAGTATTCAAACTTCAGGTCGTCTTCTCAAGGAATTGCAGGGAGGTGTTCTTATTATTGGTTATGAGTCTTGTAAATTGGGAGTTTTGAAAGCAAGGAAGCAGTATGTTGAATGATAAGAAGAATAAAATAAATAAATAACTATAAAACAGACTCTTGGCAAGGTATGAAAACTGGAAGTCCTATCCTGGTTATCCTTATCAATTGTAATGAGAATTGGATTTTTCTCCCACTTTGTTAACCTCTAGCTATGAAGGTAAGTTAAGTGAATGAATTAATTTTTATTCCTCAGGTCCTAGTCTTTCCTTGGGAAAAGTTAGAGTTATTGGAACTTGAATAAATTCTTGAAGGATTCCAATTTTCAATCAACAATGAGTTTGATAACTCAAGTGTCTCCAATGACTCAACCAAAGCCAAAAGGGAAAAATCTAAATTATTTATATAAATAAAAGAAAGCAATCATAATTCAGAAATACCTCAAATTATATTAAATAAAGAAATCAATTCTAACATGGAGTTCATAAGCCAATTAGGCAACATAACTAATACAAGCATTAAAGCATCTGAAAGTAAAAGATAAATATAAAATAAAAGGAATATTGAACCTGTGACTGAAGATGAGTTGAACTAAACTAATAAAAATCCTAAAATCCTAAATCCTAAGAGAGAGGAGAGAACCTCTCTCTCTAAAACTACATCTAAATTATGAATAGTGAATATGAAAAGCATTCTCATGAATGAATGGATTCCCTCATTTTATAACCTCTAATCTGTGTTTTCTGGGCCGCAAACTGGGTCGAAAACAGCCCAGAAATCGCTGGAGAAGAAATCTGCCACGCTGATTTTCGTCACTGCGACGCATCCGCATGAAGCACGCGTTCGCATCACCTAGCGTCAAAGCAACTATAGCATATTATATATCAAATCGAAGCCCCGAACGTTAGCTTTCCAAAGCAACTAGAACAGCGTCGTTTAGATCTCTATAGCTAAAGTTATAGCCGTTTGAGTGCGAAGAGGTCAGGCTGGACAGCTTAGCAATTTCTCCAACTTCTTGTATTCCTTCCACTTTTGCATGCTTCCTTTCCATCCTCCAAGTCATTCCTGCCCTGTAATCTCTGAAAACACTTAACACACATATCAAGGCATCTAATGGTGAGAAGAGAGGATCAATATTAGCAATATAAAGGCCAAAGAAGCATGTTTTCAATCAAAGTACATAATTAGGAAGGCAAATGTAAAACCATGCAAATAGTATGAATAAGTGGGTAAAACTTTGATAAAAACCACTCAATTGAGCACAAGATAAACCATAAAATAGTGGTTTATCAGTGTTCTTGGTGCTCTATCCTTAGTTGTCCCATGTTGGAACTTAATTATCCTAGGGAGGTGTTGATTTGCTCCCAATAGTTCTGTGGAGGGAAGTGCATCCCTTGAGGCATCTCAGGGATTTCATGGTGAGGAATTTCCTCATGCTCTTGTTGAGGTCCATGATCTCTTGTTTGCTCCATCCTTTTCTTAGTGATGGGCTTGTCCTCTTCAATGAGGATGTCTTCTTGGCCACAACTTCATAGAAGTGGTCTTGATGGACCTTTGAGATGAATTTCTCCATCTCCCATGACTCAGAGGTGGAAGCAATTGCCTTCCCCTTCCTCTTTCTTGAGGTTTCTCTGGCCTTAGGTGCCATTGATGGTTATGGAAAAACAAAAAGTAATGCTTTTACCACACCAAACTTAAAGGGTTTGCTCATCCCTGAGCAAAAGAAGAAAGGAAGTAGTAGAAGAAGAAGAAATGGAGGAGATGGAGGTGTGTAAATGGTTCGGCAAAGGGGGGTTTTAGGTGGTTATGATGTGTGAAAAGGAAGAAGTGATGGTTTTAATTTGAGTGGGTGGGTGTAGGTGGATTGTATGATGGTTTTGGAGGAGAAATGGAGGTGATTGGTGAAGGGTATTTGGAGAAGAGTGTTATAAAAAGGTGGGAGAGAGAGAGAAGAAGAGGTGGGGTAGGTGGAGATCCTGTGAGGTCCACAGATCCAGAGGGACCAAGGACTTAGCATCTCTACTCCAATTAGGCGTGCAAAATGCCCCTTGTATGCAATACTGGCATTTAACGCCAGACTGCTGCCTGTTTCTGGTGTTAAACGCCCAAATGTAGCCTGTTTCTGACGTTTAACGCCAGGTTGATGCTTGTTTCTGGCGTTAAACGCCAGCTTGGTGCTTGTTTCTGGCGTTAAACGCCAGACAGATGCTTGTTTCTGGCGTTTAAACGCCAGATTGCTCTTCCTCTAGGGTGTGCTATTTTTAATGCTGTTTTTCATTCTATTTTTGATTTTTTAGTAGTTTTTGTGACTTCACATGATCATCAACCTGATAAAACACGAAATAATAATAAAAATAAAATAGATATAATTAAATAACATTGGTATGCCTCCCAACAAGCGCTTCTTTATTGTCACTAGCTTGACAGTGAGCTCTCATGGAGCCTCACAGATAATCAGAGAATTGTTGGGACCTCCCAACACCAAACTTAGAGTTTGAATGTTGGGGCTCAACACCAAACTTAGAGTTTGGTTGTGGCCTCCCAACACCAAACTTAAAGTTTGACTGTGGGGGATTTGGTTGACTCTGCAGTGAGAGAAGCTTTTCATGCTTCCTCTCCATGGTTACAGAAGGAGATCCTTGAGTTTTAAACACAAGGTTGTCCTCATTCAGTTGAAGGACCAACTCTCCTCTGTCCACATCAATCACAACTTTTGCTATGGCTAGGAAGGGTCTTCCAAGGATGATGGATTTATCCTTATCCTTCCCAGTGTCTAGGATTATGAAATCAGCAGGGATGTAAAGGCCTTCAACCTTTACTAACACATCCTCTACTTGTCCATAAGCCTCTTTTCTTGAGTTGTCTGACATCTCTAATGAGATTCTGGCAGCTTGTACCTCAAAGATTCCCAGTTTCTTCATTACAGAGAGTGGCATTAAGTTTATGCCTGACCCCAGGTCACATAGAGCCTTCTCAAAGGTCATGGTGCCTATGGTACAGGGAATTAAGAATTTACCAGGATCCTGTTTCTTTTGAGGTAATTTCTGCCTATCCAATGCATTCAGTTCATTGGTGAGCAAGGGAGGTTCATCTTCCCAAGTCTCATTACCAAATAATTTGGCATTCAGCTTCATGATTGCACCAAGGTACTTAGCAACTTGCTCTTCAGTAATGTCTTTATCCTCTTCAGAGGAAGAATACTCATCAGAGCTCATGAAGGGCAGAAGTAAGTTGAATGGAATCTCTATGGTCTCTGTATGAGCCTCAGATTTCTTTGGTTCCTCAAAGGGAAACTCCTTATTAGTCACTGGACATCCCAGGAGGTCTTCCTCACTAGGATTCACGTCCTTCTCCTCTTCTTTGGGTTCGGCCACACCAAGTAAGGTAATGGCCTTGCCCTCTCTTATTGGATTCTCTTCTGTATTGCTTGGGAGAGTACTGGGAGGAGTTTTAGTGACCCTTTTACTCAGCTGGCCCACTTGTGCCTCCAAATTTCGAATGGATGACCTTGTTTCATTCATGAAACTCAGAGTGGCCTTAGATAGATCAGAGACTATGTTTGCTAAGCTAGATAGATTCTGCTCAGAATTCTCTGTCTGCTGTTGAGTGGATGATGGAAAAGGCTTGCTATTGCTAAACCTGTTTCTTCCACCA
>NC_029793.2:110759255-110790566 GCF_000816755.2 Arachis ipaensis | reverse complement strand
GTCAATATTTTGTTCTGAGCCAATATGGCATTCAGAGTATCAATCTCAAGAACTCTTTTCTTTTGAGTCATCCCATTACTCACAGGATTTCTTTCAGAAGTGTACATGAACTGGTTATTTGCAACCATGTCAATGAGTTCTTGAGCTTCTGCAGGCGTTTTCTTTAGGTGACTGGATCCACCTGTAAAATGGTCTAATGACATCTTTGATAATTCAGACAGACCATCATAGAATATATCCAAGATGGTCTATTCTGAAAGCATGTCAGAAGGACAATTTTTGGTCAGTTCCTTGTATCTCTCCCAAGCTTCATAGAGGGATTCACCTTCTTTCTGTTTGAAGGTTTGACCATCCACTCTAAGCTTGCTAAGCTTTTGAGGAGGAAAGAACTTGGCTAAGAAAGCCGTGACCAGCTTATCCCAAGAGTTCAGGCTATCTTTAGGTTGAGAGTCCAACCATATTCTAGCTCTGTCTCTTACAGCAAATGGGAAAATCATAAGCCTGTAGACCACGGGATCAACCCCATTGGTCTTAACAGTATCACAGATTTGCAAGAATTCAGTTAAGAACTGAAAAAGATCTTCGGATGGAAGTCCATGAAACTTGCAATTCTGTTGCATCAGAGAAACTAATTGAGGTTTAAGCTCAAAATTGTTTGCTCCAATGGCAGGGATTGAGATGCTTCTTCCATGTAAATTGGAATTTGATGAAGTAAAGTCACCAAGCATCTTCCTTGCATTGTTATTATTTTCGGCCATGTCTTCTTCTTTTTCGAAAATTTCTGTCAAATTTTCTCCAGAGAGTTGTGCTTTAGCTTCCCTTAGCTTCCTCTTCAGAGTTCTTTCAGGTTCAGGATCAGCTTCAGCAAGAATGTTCTTATCCTTGTTCCTACTCATATGAAAAAAGAAGAAAACAGAAAAGAAAATATGGAATCCTCTATGTCACAGTATAGAGATTCCTATATGTGAGTATAAGAAGAAAAGAATAGAAAGAGAGAAATTTGAACATCAAGAGGAAGAGAGGGTTTGAATTTTTAGATGAAGAGAAGTGTTAGTAAATAAATAAAATGATTAGAAAGAGATGAGGGGGAGAGAATTTCGAAAATTAAATAAATTAAAATAAAAATATTTTTCGTTTTTTTTAATTTAAAATTAAAGTTAAAATTCGAAAATTAAGAAGGAAAATAGAATTAAATCAAATTAAAATTTAAAACAAATAGTTAATTAAAAAGAAATTTTGAAAAAGAGGAAGGTGATTTTCGAAAATTAGAGAGAGAATTAGTTAGGTAGTTTTGAAAAAGATATGATTTAAATAGAAAACTTTTAAAATCAAACAAAAAGTCAAGTAATTAATTGAAAAGGATTTGAAAATCAATTTTTGAAAAGATAAGAAGTTAGAAAAGAAGTTAGAAAAGATTTTGAAATTGATTTTGAAAAAGATGTGATTGAAACTTATTTTAAAAAAGATTTGAAAAAGAAATTTAAAAACATTCGATTTTGAAAATTAAAGTTGATTACTTGACTAACAAGAAACAAAAAGATATGATTTTAAAATTTAAAGATTGAGCCTTTCTTACTAGGCAAGTAAAACTTAATATTTTTGAATCAATCACATTAATTGTGAGTATTAATTTTGAAAATATGAAATAGAAATAAGAAAAAGATTTTTGAAAATCAATTTGAAATTTTCGAAAATATGAAAGAAAAAAAATGAAAAAGATTTGATTTTTGAAAAAGATTTGAAAAAGATAGAATTTTTAATTTGAAAATTTGATTTGACTCAGAAGAAACAACTAAATTTTAAAAAGTTTTGAAAAAGTCAACTCAAATTTTCGAAAATTTATGAGTGAAAAAGGGAAAGATATTTTTTTGATTTTAGAATTTTTAATGAAGAAAGAGAAAAACACAAAAAAGACGCAAGACATAAAAATTATGAATCAAAACAAGGAAAATATGCAAGAACACTTTGAATGTCAAGATGAACATCAAGAACACTTTGAATGTCAAGATGAACACCAAGAACTTATTTTTGAAAATTTTTAAGAAAAGAAAAATATGCAAGACACCAAACTTAGAAATTTTCAATAATTAGACACTAGCAAATTAAAAATGCATATGGAAAACAAGAAAAGACACAAAACATAAAAAATGCAAAGATCAAACAAAGCAATTCATCAAGAACAACTTGAAGATCATGAAGAACATATGCATGAGTTTTCGAAAAATGCACAAATTTTAAAAACATGCAATTGACACCAAACTTAAAATTTGACTCAAGACTCAAACAAGAAACACAAAAATATTTTTGATTTCATGATTTTATTAAAAAATTTATTTTGGATTTTTTGAAAATTATTTGGAAAAAAAAAATAAGGATTTCAAAATTTTTAATAAGAATTCCAGGAATCATGTAATGTTAGTCTAAAGCTCCGGTCCAGGAATTAGACATGGCTTACTAGCCAGCCAAGCTTTCATTGAAAGCTCCGGTCCAAAACACTAGACATGGCCAATGGCCAGCCAAGCTTCAGCAGATACAAATCAGGCATATAACAGCTGATTAGATGAGAGTCCAAGGACTCTTGTGATGATAAGTTGAAACCTCGTTCAAAAGAATCAGACATGGCTTCACAGCCAGCCAGACTTCAACAGATCATCATGAAACTCTAGAATTCATTCTTAAAAATTCTGAAGTCATAGAATAACTTATTTTTTTGAAAATATAATTTTTTTTCGAAATTAAAAAAAGTTAAAACAAAAAGCTTAAAATTAAAATAAAGTTACCTAATCTGAGCAACAAGATGAACCGTCAGTTGTCCAAACTCGAACAATCCCCAGCCACGGCGCCAAAAACTTGGTATGCAAAATCGTGATCGTTCATTCCTTGGTAACGGCGCTAAAAACTTAATACGCGCGTTCATAATCTTAATTCTTTGTCACAACTTCGCACAACTAACCAGCAAGTGCACTGGGTCGTCCAAGTAATAAACCTTACGTGAGTAAGGGTCGATCCCACAGAGATTGTCGGCTTGAAGCAAGCTATGGTCACCTTGTAAATCTCAGTCAGGCGGATTCAAATGGTTATAGAGTTTTAATAATTAAAAGATAAATAAAACATAAAATAAAGATAGAGATACTTATGTAATTCATTGGTGGAAATTTCAGATAAACGTATGGAAATGCTTAGTTCCTTCTGAATCTCTGCTTTCCTACTGCTTTCATCCAATCCTTCATTCTCCTTTCCATGGCAAGATGTATGTTGGGCATCACCGTTGTCAATGGCTACATCCCGTCCTCTCAGTGAAAATGGTCCAATGCGCTGTCACTGCATGGCTAATCAGTTGTTGGTTCTCGATCATGCTGGAATAGGATTTACTATCCTTTTGCGTCTGTCACTACGCCCAGCACTCGCGAGTTTGAAGCTCGTCACAGCCATCCCTTCCCAGATCCTACTCAGAATACCACAGACAAGGTTTAGACTTTCTGGATCTTGGGAATGGCCATCCATGGGTTCTAACTTATACCACGAAGACTCTAATATCTCGGACTCGGTCCCCTGTATTAGATATCTAAGAGATACTCATTCTATCTCATCTTCATGTAGAACGGAAGTGGTTGTCAGGCACGCGTTCATAGGTGAGAATGGTGATGAGTGTCACATAATCATCACATTCATCATGTTCTTGGGTGCGAATGAATATCTTAGAATGGGAATAAGCTTGAATTGAATAAAAAAAAATAGTACTTTGCATTAATTCTCGAGGAACAGTAGAGCTCCACACCTTAATCTATGGGGTGTAGAAATTCCACCATTGAAAATACATAAGAACAAGGTCTAGGCATGGCCGAATGGCCAGCCTCCAAAACGTGATCCAAAGATAAAACTAAAGATGTAAATACAATCGTAAAAAGTCCTATTTAAACTAAACTAGTTACTAGGGTTACAGAAATAAGTAAATGATGCAGAAATCCACTTCCGGGCCCACTTGGTGTGTGCTTGGGCTGAGCATTGAAGCTTTCACGTGTAGAGGTCTTCCTTGGAGTTAAACGCCAGTTTGTAACGTGTTTCTGGCGTTTAACTCTGCTTTGCAACCTGTTTCTGGCGTTTAACTCTAAAAAAGGGTAGAGAGCTGGCGTTGAACGCCAGTTTGCATCGTCTAAACTCGGACAAAGTATGGACTATTATATATTTCTGGAAAGCCCTGGATGTCTACTTTCCAATGCAATTGAGATCGCGCCATTTAGAGTTCTGCAGCTCCAGAAAATCCATTTCGATTGCAGGGAGGTCAGAATCCAACAACATCTGCAGTCCTTCTTCAGCCTCTGAATCTGATTTTTGCTCAAGTCCCTCAATTTCAGCCAGAAATTACCTGAAATCACAGAAAAACACACAAACTCATATTAAAGTCTAGAAATGTGATTTTTATTTAAAAACTAATAAAAATATACTAAAAACTAACTAAATTATACTAAAAACATACTAAAAACAATGCCAAAACGCGTATAAATTATCCGCTCATCACAACACCAAACTTAAATTGTTGCTTGTCCCAGAGAAACTGAAAATCAAATAGGATAAAAAGAAGAGAATATACTATAAACTCCAAACAATCAATGAAATTTAGCTCCAATTAGATGAGCGGGACTAGTAGCTTTTTGCTTCTGAACAGTTTTGGCATCTCACTTTATCCCTTGAAGTTCAAAATGATTGGCATCTATAGGAACTCAGAATACAGATAGTGTTATTGATTCTTCTAGTTCAGTATGTTGATTCTTGAACACAGATATGCACTGTTCAAGCATTCATTCAGAAAACAAAAAGTATTGTCACCACATTAAAATAATTAAACTAGTTTCAAGGATGAATTTAAAATCATGTACTTGTTGTTCTTTTGTGATTAAAACATTTTTCATTTAAGAAAGGTGATGGATTCATAGGACATTCATTGCTTTAAGACATAGACACTTAAATACTAATGATCATGTAATAAGACACAAACATAAACATAAAGCATAGTAAATGAAAAACAGTAAAATAAGAACAAGGAGATTAAGGAACGGGTCCACCTTAGTGAGGGTGGCGTCTTCCTCTTCTTGAAGAATCAATGGTGCTCTTGAGCTCCTCTATGTCTCTTCCTTGCCTTTGTTGCTCCTCCCTCATAGCTCTTTGATCTTCTCTAATCTCATGGAGGATGATAGAGTGTTCTTGGTGCTCCATCCTTAGTTGTCTAATGTTGGAACTTAATTCTCCTAGGGAAGTGTTGATTTGCTCCCAATAGTTCTGTGGAGGGACGTGCATCCCTTGAGGCATCTCAGGGATTTCATGGTGAGAAATTTCCTCATGCTCTTGTTGAGGTCCATGATCTCTTGTTTGCTCCATCTTTTTCTTAGTGATGGGTTTGTCCTCTTCAATGAGGATGTCTTCTTGGCCACAACTTCATAGAAGTGGTCTTGATGGACCCTTGAGATGAATCTCTCCATCTCCCATGACTCAGAGGTGGAAGCAATTGCCTTCCCTTTCCTCTTTCTTGAGGTTTCTCTGGCCTTAGGTGCCGTTGATGGTTATGGAAAAACAAAAAGCAATGCTTTTACCACACCAAACTTAAAGGGTTTGCTCGTCCCTGAGAAAAGAAGAAAGGAAGTAGTAGAAGAAGAAGAAGAAATGGAGGAGATGGAGGTGTGTGAATGGTTCGGCCAAGGGGGGTTTTAGGTGGTTATGATGTGTGAAAAGGAAGGAGTGATGGTTTGAATTTGAGTGGGTGGGTGTAGGTGGGTTGTATGATGGTTTTGGAGGAGAAATGGAGTTGATTGGTGAAGGGTATTTGGAGAAGAGTGTTATGAAAAGGTTAGAGAGAAAGAGAAGAAGAGGTGGGGTAGGTGGGGATCCTTTGGGATCCACAGATCCTGAGGGGATCCTGTGGGGTCCACAGATCTAGAAGGGCCAAGGACTTAGCATCCCTGCTCCAATTAGGCGTGCAAAACGCCCCTTGTATGCAATACTGGCGTTTAACGCCAGACTGCTGCCTGTTTCTGGCGTTAAACACCCAAATGTAGCCTGTTTCTGGGGTTTAACGCCAGGTTGATGCTTGTTTCTGGCGTTTAAATGCCAGACTGCTCTTCCTCCAGAGTGTGCTGTTTTTAATGCTATTTTTCATTCTGTTTTTAATTTTTCAGTAGTTTTTGTGACCTCACATAATCATCAACCTGATAAAAAATGAAATAGTAATAAAAATAAAATAGATATAATTAAATAACATTGGGTTGCCTCCCAACAAGCGCTTTTTTATTGTCACTATCTTGACAGTGAGCTCTCATGGAGCCTCACAGATAATCCGAGCATTGTTGGGACCTCCCAACACCAAACTTAGAGTTTGAATGTGGGGGTTCAACACCAAACTTAGAGTTTGGTTGTGGCCTCCCAAAACCAAACTTAAAGTTTGACTGTGGGGGCTTTGGTTGACTCTGCAGTGAGAGAAGCTTTTCATGCTTCCTCTCCACGGTTACAAAAGGAGATCCTTGAGTTTTAAACACATGGTTGTCCTCATTCAGTTGAAGGACCAACTCTCCTCTATCCACATCAATCACAGCTTTTGCTGTGGCTAGGAAGGGTCTTCCAAGGATGATGGATTTATCCTTATCCTTCCCAGTGTCTAGGATTATGAAATCAGCAGGGATGTAAAGGCCTTCAACCTTTACTAACACATCCTCTACTTGTCCATAAGCCTCTTTTCTTGAGTTGTCTGCCATCTTTAATGAGATTCTGGCAGCTTGTACCTCAAAGATTCCCAGTTTCACCATTACAGAGAGTGGCATTAATTTTTAGCCTGACCCCAGGTCACCCAGAGCCTTCTCAAAGGTCATGGTGCCTATGGTACAGGGAATTAAGAATTTACCAGGATCCTGTTTCTTTTGAGGTAATTTCTGCCTATCCAATGCATTCAGTTCATTGGTGAGCAAGGGAGGTTCATCTTCCCAAATCTCATTACCAAATAATTTGGCATTCAGCTTCATGATTGCACTAAGGTACTTAGAAACTTGCTCTTCAGTAATTTATTCATCCTCTTCATAGGAAGAATACTCATCAGAGCTTATGAAGGGCAGAAGTAAGTTGAATGGAATCTCTATGGTCTCTGTATGAGCCTCAGATTCCATTGGTTCCTCAAAAGGGAACTCCTTATTGGTCACTGGACGTCCCAGGAGGTCTTCCTCACTAGGATTCACGTCCTCCTCCTCTTCTTTGGGTTCGGCCACACCAAGTAAGGTAATGGCCTTGCACTCTCTTTTTGGATTCTCTTCTGTATTGCTTGAAAGAGTACTGGGAGGAGTTTCAGTGACCCTTTTACTCAGCTGGCCCACTTGTGCCTCTAAATTTCGAATGGATGACCTTGTTTCAATCATGAAACTCGGAGTGGCCTTAGATAGATTAGAGACTATATTTGCTAAGCTAGATGGATTCTGCTCAGAATTCTCTGTCTGTTGCTGAGTGGATGATGGAAAAGGCTTGCAATTGCTAAACCTGTTTCTTCCACCATTATTAAAGCCTTGTTGAGGCTTTTGTTGATCCTTCCATGAGAAATTTGGGTGATTTCTCTATGAGGGATTATAGGTGTTTCCATAGGGTTCACCCATGTAATTCACCTTTGCTATTGCAGGGTTCTCAAGATTATAAGCTTCTTCTTCAGAAGATGCTTCTTTAGTACTGTTGGATGCAGCTTGTAATCCATTTAGACTCTGAGAAATCATATTGACTTGCTGAGTCAATATTTTATTCTGAGCCAATATGGCATTCAGAGTATCAATTTCAAGAACTCTCTTCCTCTGAGGCGTCCCATTACTCACAGGATTCCTTTCAGAAGTGTACATGAACTGGATATTTACAACCATGTCAATGAGTTCTTGAGCTTCTGTAGGTGTTTTCTTTAGGTGAATGGATCCACCTGCAGAATGGTCCAATGATATCTTTGATAATTCAGACAGACCTTCATAGAATATATCCAGGATGGTCCATTCTGAAAGCATGTCAGAAGGACACTTTTTGGTCAGTTCCTTGTATCTCTCCCAAGCTTCATAGAGGGATTCACCTTCTTTCTGTTTGAAGGTTTGAACATCCACTCTAAGCTTGCTAAGCTTTTGAGGAGGAAAGAACTTGTCTAAGAAAGCCGTGACCAGCTTATCCCAAGAGTTCAGGCTATCTTTAGGTTGAGAGTCCAACCATATTCTAGCTCTGTCTCTTACAGCAAATGGGAAAAGCATAAGCCTGTAGACCTCGGGATCAACCCCATTGGTCTTAACATTATCACAGATTTGCAAGAATTCAGTTAAGAACTGAAAAGGATCTTCGGATGGAAGTCCATTAAACTTGCAATTCTGTTGCATCAGAGAAACTAATTGAGGTTTAAGCTCAAAATTATTTGCTCCAATGGCAGGGATTGAGATGCTTCTTCCATGTAAATTGGAATTTAGTGCAGTAAAGTCACCAAGTATCTTCCTTGCATTGTTATTATTTTTGGCCATGTCTCCTTGTTTTTCAAAAATTTCTGTCAAATTTTTTCCAAAGAGTTGAGCTTTAGCTTCCCTTAGCTTTCTCTTCAAAGTTCTTTCAGGTTCAGGATCAGCTTCAACAAGAATGTTCTTATCCTTATTTCTGCTCATATGAAAAAGAAGAAAACAGAAAAGAAAATATGGAATCCTCTATGTCACAGTATAGAGATTCCTGTATGTGAGTAGAAGAAGAAAAGAATAGAAAAAGAGAAATTCGAACACCAAGAGGAAGAGAGGGTTCGAATTTTTAGATGAAGAGAAGTGTTAGTAAATAAATAAAATGATTAGAAAGAAATTTTGAAAAAGAGGAAGGTGATTTTCGAAAATTAGAGAGAGAATTAGTTAGGTAGTTTTGAAAAAGATATGATTGAAATAGAAAACTTTTAAAATCAAACAAAAAGTCAAGTAATTAATTGAAAAGGATTTGAAAATCAATTTTTGAAAAGATAAGAAGTTAGAAAAGAAGTTAGAAAAGATTTTGAAATTGATTTTGAAAAAGATGTGATTGAAACTTATTTTGAAAAAGATTTGAAAAAGAAATTTAAAAAGATTCGATTTTGAAAATTAAAGTTGATTACTTGACTAACAAGAAACAAAAAGATATGATTTTAAAATTTAAAGATTGAGCCTTTCTTACTAGGAGAGTAACAACTTAATATTTTTGAATCAATCACATTAATTGTTAGCATTAATTTTGAAAATATGAAATAGAAATAAGAAAAAGATTTTTGAAAATCAATTTAAAATTTTCGAAAATATGAAAAAAAAATAAAAAAGATTTGATTTTTGAAAAAGATTTGAAAAAGACAGAATTTTTAATTTGAAAATTTGATTTGACTCATAAGAAACAACTAAATTTTAAAAAGTGTTGAAAAAGTCAACTCAAATTTTCGAAAATTTATGAGTGAAAAAGGGAAAGATAATTTTTTGATTTTAGAATTTTTAATGAAGAAAGAGAAAAACACAAAAAAGACGCAAGACATAAAAATTATGAATCAAAACAAGGAAAATATGCAAGAACACTTTGAATGTGAAAATGAACACCAAGAACTTATTTTTGAAAATTTTTAAGAAAAGAAAAATATGCAAGACACCAAACTTAGAAATTTTCAATAATTAGACACTAGCAAATTAAAAATGCATATGAAAAACAAGAAAAGACACAAAATATAAAAATGCAAAGATCAAACAAAGCAATTCATCAAGAACAACTTGAAGATCATGAAGAACATATGCATGAGTTTTCGAAAAATGCACAAATTTTAAAAACATGCAATTGACACCAAACTTAAAATTTGACTCAAGACTCAAACAAGAAACACAAAAATATTTTTGATTTTATGATTTTATTAAAATTTATTTTTTTGGATTTTTCAAAAATTATTTGGAAAAAGAAAAATAAGGATTTCAAAATTTTTAATAAGAATTCCAGGAATCATGTAATGTTAGTCTAAAGCTCCGGTCCAGGAATTAGACATGGCTTACTAGCCAGCCAAGCTTTCATTGAAAGCTCCGGTCCAAAACACTAGACATGGCCAATGGCCAGCCAAGCTTCAGCAGATACAAATCAGGCATATAACAGCTAATTAGATGAGAGTCCAAGGACTCTTGTGATGATAAGTTGAAACCTCGGTCAAAAGAATCAGACATGGCTTCACAGCCAGCCAGACTTCAACAGATCATCATGAAACTCTAGAATTTATTTTTAAAAATTCTGAAGTCATAGAATAATTTATTTTTTTTAAAATATAATTTTTTTTTCGAAAATAAAAAAGTTAAAACAAAAAGCTTAAAATTAAAATAAAGTTACCTAATCTGAGCAACAAGATGAACCGTCAGTTGTCCAAACTCGAACAATCCCCGACCACGATGCCAAAAACTTGGTATGCAAAATCGTGATCGTTCATTCCTTGGTAACGGTGCTAAAAACTTAATACGCACGTTCATAATCTTAATTCTTTGTCACAACTTCGCACAACTAACCAGCAAGTGCACTGGGTCGTCCAAGTAATAAACCTTACGTGAGTAAGGGTCGATCCCACGGAGATTGTTGGCTTGAAACAAGCTATGGTCACCTTGTAAATCTCAGTCAGGCAGATTCAAATGGTTATAGAGTTTTAATAATTAAAAGATAAATAAAACATAAAATAAAGATAGAGATACTTATGTAATTCATTGGTGGGAATTTCAGATAAGCGTATGGAGATGCTTAGTTCCTTCTGAATCTCTGCTTTCCTACTGCTTTCATCCAATCCTTCATACTCCTTTCCATGGCAAGATGTATGTTGGGCATCACCGTTGTCAATGGCTACATTCCGTCCTCTCAGTGAAAATGGTCCAATGCGCTGTCACTGCATGGCTAATCAGCTGTTGGTTTTCGATCATGCTGGAATAGGATTTACTATCCTTTTGCGTCTGTCACTACGCCCAGCACTCGCGAGTTTGAAGCTCGTCATAGCCATCCCTTTCCAGATCCTACTTGGAATACCACAGACAAGGTTTAGACTTTTCGGATCTCGGGAATGGCCATCCATGGGTTCTAACTTATACCACGAAGACTCTAATATCTCGGACTCGGTCCCCTGTATTAGATATCTAAGAGATACTCATTCTATCTCATCTTCATGTAGAATGGAAGTGGTTGTCAGGCACGCATTCATAGGTGAGAATGGGAATAAGCTTGAATTGAATAGAAAAATAATAGTACTTTGCATTAATTCTCGAGGAACAGCAGAGCTCCACACCTTAATCTATGGGGTGTTGAAACTCCACCGTTGAAAATACATAAGAACAAGGTCTAGGCATGGCCGAATGGCCAGCCTCTAAAACGTGATCCAAACATAAAACTAAAGATGTAAATACAATAGTAAAAAGTCCTATTTAAACTAAATTAGTTACTAGGGTTATAGAAATAGGTAAATGATGCAGAAATCCACTTCTGGGACCACTTGGTGTGTGCTTGGGCTGAGCATTGAAGCTTTCACGTGTAGAGGTTTTCCTTGGAGTGAAACGCCAGTTTGTAACATGTTTCTGGCGTTTAACTCTGCTTTGCAACTTGTTTCTGGCATTTAACTCCAGAAAAGGGCAGAGAGCTTGCGTTGAATGCCAGTTTGTGTCATCTAAATTTGGACAAAGTATAGACTATTATGTATTTCTCGAATGCTCTGGATGTCTACTTTTCAACGTAGTTGAGAGTGCGCCATTTGGAGTTTTGTAGCTCCAGAAAATTCATTTCAAGTGCAGGGAGGTCAGAATCCAACAGCATCTGCAGTCCTTCTTCAGCCTCTGAATCTGATTTTTGCTCAAGTCCCTCAATTTCAGCCAGAAATTACCTGAAATCATAGAAAAACACACAAACTCATAGTAAAGTCCAGAAATATAATTTTTATTTAAAAACTAATAAAAATATACTAAAAACTAACTAAATTATACTAAAAACATATTAAAAACAATGCCAAAAAGCGTATAAATTATCCGCTCATCAGCAATCATAGAATGAGAATAACACACACAAGATTGAAAATAGTAGTTATATGCTGTAACCACACAATTAGGCTCAAAACTCACATGTTTATATGTTCTTAGCTCAAAAACATGTTCCACAATATATTTTAAGTAAGTTTCAATGAAACAAATATCAACTCAAATCAATTAGGATATCAATGCCCTATTAAGAATGTTTTTTCTTGGAAAATTTTTATTATTTTGACTAAGCTTATTATATATATATGCAATGAAATGCAATAAACTAAGAAAAAATGCAATTGAAGCTTTAAAATATATACAAACTAAGAAAAAAAATAAAATGTGAAAGTGTTTCATATTAGAAATTTTCACCAAAGATTGCCGATCTGTCAGACGACCTCCCCACACTTAAAGGTTTGCACCGTCCTCAGTGCATTCAGAGATGAGCAAGGGAGTTATGACGACTTCACAAATTGCCACCTTCAGCTGATGTATCAACCGGCTGATGCGTGTTCTTTCTTCTGCTTCCCTTTTTCCTTATGGTGAATCATCCATAAAAAATAGAAAATAACAAGTAAGATGAGTAAATGCAAAAACAAGGAAGCGTAGATTGTTGGAATGAGGTGATGATCACTAAAATGAAGTGATTGAATAAGTTGTGACATAAAGGAAATACGTGTGTGAATTCTAAGTTGCGCACGGTCTAGAACTCACACACTAGCATGAAAATCTATGCCACAATTACACCAAGGAAGCATGCACTTCACTCATTCTAGTGTGCTTGAGATACTTTAAAATAAACTTATAGGTTAAGATAAACAAACAAGTAATAAAGGAGCATAAAAGTATTCAAGCAAGAATCAAGTAATTGTGAAAGGATGATAGATGAAAATTGGTTGATGTGCAAGAGAATTCAATGAACCAAATAATATATAGAACTCGCACATCAAGAAATGACACACTTTGAAGTTTGTTTGCATCACTTAATTAACATGAAGTGGAAAACATGGTTGCTATGCAATTTAGGAAAAGAGAGATATAAGATGAGATCAATCACATAGCAAACATGGTCTACAAAGCTTAAAAAGCAAAAAAAAAAGTGTCACTAAGTGAGCCTACGATCTAATTTCACAATTCCTCAATTTCAATGTATCAACTAGGTGACGTAAATAAAAATCAATCATAAATAACTATCACCTAAACAAAAAATGCATCAACTACATACAATTGCCTAATAATAGATAGTGAAATCAAATTACATGGTGGCTAGCTAAAACATGCAATTTAGAAATCCAAAAAATATTCTTGAAGGCAATGTCATAAGTACTTGGTGTGTACCAATGTCCAACATTCAAAACTCAATACCAAGCAACAAAGTATGATATCAACAAGGATATTCAATAATGAACATTCACAATAACGATGCTAAAATAGCATCATGTCGGTAATCAGCAGCAATATCTCATCATAATCAACAAATTAAATCAATAACCCAACACTTATAACCAAAATCTTTAACCTATACTAATAACCTAATCTACCAAAAATAGAAAATTTAAACTAACTAACTAATAAATGGAGAGGGTGGTGGGTGGTGAGTGATGATTAAGTGGGAGAAAAGAGAAAGAGAGATATAGGAGAAGAAGAACAAAAAAAGAAGAAGAAGAGAAGAAGTGTGGTGGTGGTAAGAAAGCAATTGTGCGTACGCACACAGGGCTTTGCATATGTATAAAAAGTGTAAAATGGGGGTTGTGCGCATGCACAAGCATGTGCAGACACTCCCTGCGGAGGGTGAAAATCGGTTTGTGCATACACACACATGTGTGGGTATGCACACTAAGATTTTTTTTTTTAACATGAAAAAGGATCATGTGACTGTGTGCACATGGGCGTGTGCACGCACAAGTGGTGAAAAAGGCTGGGGTGCGAATGCACAAGCATGTATGGATGCTCCCGACAGAGGGGTTGTAAATGAGTTTGTGTGCGCACATCTAGTTGCGTACGCACAAAATACGGAATTTGGAGTTAGTGTACGTACGCACTTAACTTAAGCCCACTAATCACAACAATTAATTGAGGATTGAAAAGAGATAAGATTGAGAGCTTTGTTAGAGGAAAAAAATCATGATGAAGATTTTATTTTATTTGAATTTTGATTCTGTTTTAGGTTTTGAATTTAAAGTTGTTTAGGGTTAGGATTTAAAGGGATAATTCACAGACGACTTCTCTTCCTCTCCTTTCTTCGGCACTTTTCACTGTTCATAATTTTAGGTTTTCTCTGAAAACATGTGCAACTAATCTTCTTGGTTAAGGTTACAAGCTCTGTTTATTCCTATGGACTAATACTCTAGTTTTTGTACCTTATGCATTGTTATCTTCTTAAGAAAAAGTTTTCGTTATTCATCCAAAGGGTTTGAATGTGTTGGAAAACAATTCTTCTCTAACTTGAATTCTTTTAATTTCTTGGAAAAGTTAATTAGTTGAATTAAGCTTGAAAACTTATTCTCACAGTTTTTAAGTTTTGAACTAGATTTGATAAGTGACATCGAATCAACTAGGGGAGATTCTTATGAATTGTGTGGCGTATAAATCAGTGAACATGCCTTAACTCTTTTCTTAAGTAATTGACTAAGGACTTAGTATTTAATTAGGTTAAATAAAAATTGAATTACCAAGAGATTGGAGTTTGATTATTAATGATTTGTCATGGATATATCTTTGCATGATCAAGGTGAAAAGTGAAAATATTGGTTCAGAAGTCTCAATATCCTAAAACCTTGACTCTTTTAATCATATCATATTTTCAATACTCACTGTTTGCCTTTGTTTACTTTATTGATTTTGTTAAAGCTTTCTAAAATCCTAAATTGTGATTGTCTGACTAGAATAATCAATTGATTATTACTTACTTAATCCGTTAATCCTCATGAGAATGATAATCCACTCCCATGGTATTACTTGATATAATCCGGTGCACTTGCTGGTAGTTTGTGGTTTGTAAAATTTGCATCATGTTTTTGGTGCCGTTGGTTAAGAAAATACAAATCAGTTCATTACCTTAATTAGACCTTTTTAGCTTTTAGTTATTTACTTTTTATTATTCATCCCCCTGGGAGTTTCCTTCGTCATTGTAAAGGAGGGAATTCCAATTTAATATTCTTGTTGTTTTTGTCTATGCAGAATAACAGGGATAAAGAACCTCTTCACTACGATCCTGAGATTGAAGAATTCTTTGGTGACAAAGGAAACAAGCTAGAGATCAAAGAGTTGAAGAAATCGAAGAGGTTGTTGAAGAAGAACCTGAATACACCATGACTAACAATGCAAAAAATAATGCTAATGCTCCTCAACCTAGGAGGACTCTTGGATCTTTCACTACCCCCAATCCAGGGAGTTGTGAAAGTAGCATTGTGACACCTACTGTTAATGCCAACAATTTTGAACTGAAGCCTCAACTTTTCACATTGGTTCAACAAAACTGTCAGTTTAGTGGAAGCCCGCAGGAAGATCCTAACTTGTTCATCTCTAACTTTCTGCAAATCTGGGATATTGTCAAGATCAATAACGTTCCAGCTGAAGTATATCATTTGTTATTATTCCTTTTTGTTGTGAGGAATCGGGCTAAGCAGTGGCTGGACAATCAACACAAGGAGAGAATAGCCACATGGGAGGACTTGGTCACTAAGTTCCTAAACAAGTTCTTTCTACCTCAGAGGTTGACAAAGCTCTGAATAGACGTTCAGACTTTCAGACAGCACGATGGAGAGTCCCTCTATGAAGCTTGGAAAAGGTACAAAGAGATGCTCCGAAAGTGCCCTCCAAACATGTTTTGCGATTGGGTCTAACTCCAAATTTTTTATGATAGGATCACCGCTGCCTTACGAGTCTCATTGGATAATTCAGCTGGAGGATCTCTGTATATGAAGAAGACCACTGAAGAAGCACTGGAGTTGATTAAAATGGTAGCCAGCAATCAGTACCTCTGATCCTCCGAAAGATCAATGAGGAAAGGTGTTACAGAATTAGATGCATTGAACACTATTTTTGGCTCAGAATAAAGTCATGTCGCAACAATTAATGCAATTACTCAACAATTAGGAGGCATGCAAGTTTTAGCAGTGAGTGCTCAAGAGAATTCCTATGGCATGATTAGTGGACTACCTCAAAGTGAAGGTATGGAGTATGGATAATCTTCCCTGGAGCAACTGAATTACATGAGTAATCTTCCAAAGCCACCTCAAAATGATCTTTTCTCAAAGACCTATAATTCTAGATGGAGAAATCGTCCAAATTTTAGAAATCAAGGTCAGAGGCCCAATAATTTAAAAAACAACCATCAACAGAACCACTTCAACCCCCAACATAATACCTTCAATCATCATCAACATAATAACCACCCTTTCAACTCTCAGAAAAATTCTCACCAATAACAATCACCCCCCATCCAACCATCTCAAGACTCTCAAAGGCTTACCAATCTTGAACTAACCGTGGAGAAACTCTCCCAAGCCACAACCGCATTTATGGAGGAGACAAGGGCCAACTTTCAAAATCAAGGTGATTTAATTAGAAATTTGATGGTACAAATAGGCCAAATTTCTCAACAATTAACCAAACCCAATAAAATATTTCCTAGTGACACAATTCCAAACCCCAAGAAAGAGTACAATACTATTTAGAAGTAAAAAAGTGGTGAGAGAATGAGCCAAGAAGGATGCCATTGACAAACAAGAGAAATAGGCCCTAGAAAAAGACAATCCTCAAGAGGAGCACGAGATCATAATTTCTCTGGAATACTCAATTCAAGTTTCAAAAGATCCACCAAAAGAGAGAGTCCCATTGTCTAAGTACAAGCCAAATATTCCATATCCTCAAAGGCTCCAGTGGGAGAACAAGGAAAGGCAATACTCCAAATTCTTGGAGATATTCAAGTCACGGCACATCAATATTCTATTCATAGAAGCACTTGAACAAATGACCATGTATGCTAAATTCATGACCAAAGAGTGTAGTGCAATCATTCAAAAGAATTTGCCAACAAAGAAGAAAGATCCATGTAGTTTTCAAATTCCTTGAACCATTGGCAACACCACCTTTGAGAGAGCATTATGTGATTTGGGGGCAATATGCCTCTCTCTGTGATGAAGATGCTTCAAATTCAAGAGATGTAGCCTACACAAATAGCTCTACAAATGGCAAATAAATCAATCAAGCATGCACATGGAGTTGTTGAAAATGTCTTGATCAAAGTGGAAAAATTTTTCCTCCTAGTGAATTTTGTTATTCTTAACATGGAGGAAGATGAGAATGCCTCCATCATTCTAAGGAGACATTTTCTAATCACTAGCAGAGCCTTTATTGATGTTGAAAAAGGTGAATTAATGTTGAGGGTCCATCATGAGCACTTGATTTTCCATGTTTTAAAAACCATGTATCATTCAAGTGGGGAGGAGAATTGCATGAAGGTTGAGCTAATTAATCCTAGCCTCCAAGAACCTTTGAATGAAGTAATTGTGAAGGGTCTAAATTCATGCTTAGGAAGAAAAGAAGAGAAAGAGAAGGTGCAACAAGATAAAAACACAAATGAGGCATACAAGAGTTTGCAACCAAAACCTCCCTTTGTAATCAACAAACAATCCCCTAACATCAAACCTCAGTTTAGTGTTGGGTATACATCATCAAATAAGGAGGAGGATCCCAAGAAAAAAGTGCCTAGAGGGTAGAGAAACAAGAAAATCCCTACTGAAGACTTCTCACCAGGAGAGAAAGTGGTGGTATCTCACCATCCATTATTACCATATACAGTGAATCAAATCCTTTCTCTTGAGCATATTGAGGCTAATACATGAAGACACAGGGAGAAGATTCACCATGAGAGCGGAAGAGTTGAAGCATTATGCTCAACCTCTACTTTAGCAAGAAACAACCGTCAAGCTAGTGACGTTAAAGAAGTGCTTATTGGGAGGCAACCCAATGTTTGGTATTTTCTTTTTACCCTTCTTTTTGCTTTGTTTAAGGTTGTGTATGTGTTTCATGGCTTAAGTTTGGTGTGCGACACCAATAGGATGTTTGCATTTCACTAGGTATTTGGCCTAGTTTCACATTGATTGTGTCACACTAAGTTTGGTGTTTTCACACCCAGTTTGGAGTTCCCACACTTCACCTATGCAATGTCTACCCCCCATGCATACATATTAGCAACCTCCTTATGTTACATTGTTTTATCTTTCATTTCTTTTTGTTTTAATTTGGTTTATTTTATTTGAATAATCATCTGCATTACTTGATTGCTTTCACTTGATAATCCTGTCCATTCCTACTTTCATCTTCACTATTTCTTTTTCCTTTGTTTATTGGGACAAACAACCATTCTATGTTTGGTGTTGGAGGCTATGCTCTACATAGCCTTAGAGAGGATGAAGGCAACAATAATGATTAAGGTGGTCTCGTTTCCTTTAAGCTCCCAACTTTCAATCCTTTCCTGTTCTTTTTATTCTAGTTTTTCTATTTTTATGCTCTTTTACACAATATCTCGTCTGTTGAACTTATTACTTGTAATATCCTCTTGAGCAATCTAATCACATGAAGAAGAGTTATTTAGATGGAGGAAATTTGAACTTGATAAATAAAGTCCTCTAATGATAAGTGGTAGTACATTACTTGTAATGATCATGGATTGAGCTAAAAGGTTGATGATCTTGTATGAAAGGAAAGAATGATCTCTTATGAGCATAAGGCTTAGAGAAATATTATGAGACTTCTGACTAAAAAAAATGATCCTTAAACTTGAATTGAACAAAAAAAAAAAGAAACAAAAAGAGAAAAAAGAAATAGCAAAAGAAACAGAACAAAGAAAGAAAATCAAGATAAAGATCAAAGGTTGCAAAGCTCTAAGCATCAATGGTTAAAGAGCCCAGCTATGTGTCTGTGGTGCGAGTGTCCAAGGATAGAGCTCGAGCGATTATACCCGAGGGGTGCTTCATCACCCAGTAACTTGGACCAACTAGTCGGGATTGCTGATCGAAAACCCACTATTAAGAGTTCCCTTGAGATAAAACATTTAGAAGCCCAAAGACACTCTGGACATCAATGGCTAAGAATTTAAAATCTTTAACTATATGCTTGTGGTGTGAACGTGTCAAGGAGAGGCTTGGGTAATTAGATCCCAGGGGTGCCTTATCACCTGGTAACTTGGGCCAACTGGCCTGGGATTATCAATTGAACACTCACAATCAAGAGTCTCCTTGAACATAGAGCACTTAGAGTTGTCAACCCAAAAAGCTCTCTGTTACAAAAAAAATGATTCAAGGATCAATCAAAGAAACTTGCAAAAGGGTCTCACAATATCATCCAAGCCTTAGCTCTTAGGGATACTTCCTTCTTAAGAATTCAAGATTCATTAAGAAGGAAGAGAATTAGTGACACTCACATGGTTTGCTAAACCCCACTCCTAAGAAGGACATGAGATTCAACAATGATTCAACCCCCTTTCAGCTAAATCAATTCCTTTTTTTTCCTCTTTTGCTTGAGGACAAGCAAAGTATTAAGTTTGGTATTGTGATGCATTTGCATCTTTGATATTTTTCTCTTAGAATTTTATTCAATAAACTAAGAAATTTTGCAAGATAAGCAGTGATTTCATGGTTAATTGAGCAATACTTTAAGTTAGTGTTTATTCATTGATTACAGGAGAATTTGAAAGAGAATTGGCAAAAATTAAAGAGAAAAAGGAAGCCAAGAATCATTTTGAGCAAGAAGAGCAAGATAGAGAAGCAACTCAGAGAGCTCTCTAGACTAAATAGAGAGCTCCCTGGACACAAAGTGTTGAAATCAAGCTTCACGTGCAACGTAGGAGAGCAAGCGTGCCACGCCAAACCAACTATGCACTCCCGTGACACAAGACCACTTGAACGTGGGACGTGAAAGCATTGGCGTCCAACACCAAGATGGAAGCCGTGCGTATACATCTCCCATGTGTACGGACATGTTGCGAAATATGCTCAGTCGTGCGTACGCATGACCCCCACTTCAACGTGGGACGTAGAAGCATATCCACGGGACATGAAGAAATCAACATGGGACGTAGGCATGTCATGTGTACGCATCTAGCATGCGTACGCACAACCAGGACGAAAAGGGATATCATGCGTACACATGTAGCATGCGTACGCACAACAAGAGGTTTTTGAAGTGTCATGCGTACACGTCAGGCATGCGTACGCACAACACCTAGTTCATGTGGAATGTGGGTTTTTTAATATGTAATGCCATGGAGAAAACAGTGGCCAAAATTAAGGGAAAAACAAAATCACGTACCACGTGAGACACTCTACATACAACGTGTGATAGCCAAAGAGTGAATTGAATCAAGAGTGGGCTCTACGTGTAATGTGAAGTACCCACGTGCCACGTGAGACTCTGGCTACCCTCCAGGGGACTCAACTTAGCAACTAAACCTCCAATTCTTCATCATTTATATGGTCAATTGAAGGCTCAACTTAAGCCTAATAATCACAGCAATTAATAGAGGATTACAAGGAAATAAGATTTAGAGCTTTGCTAGAGGAAAATAGCTATGAAGAAGATTTGATTTTATTTGAATTTTGATTCTGTTTTAGGTTTTGAATTTCAAGTTGTTTATGGTTAGGATTTAAAGGGAGAATTCACTAACGGATTCTCTTCCTCTCCCTTCTTGGGCACTTTTTACTTTTCATAATGTTTGTTTTTCTCTAAAGACACGAGCAACTAATCTCCTTGGTTAAGGTTAGGAGCTCTATTGATTCCTATGAAAATACTTTAGCTTTTCTACCTTTGATTTATGCATATCTTCTTAAAAAAAGTTTTCGTTCTTCATCCAAAGGGTTTGAATGTGTTGGGAAACAATTCTTCTCTAACTTGAATTCTTTTAATTTCTTTGAAAAGTTAATTAATTGAATTAAGCTTGAAAACTTATTCTAACAGTTCTTAAGTTTTGAAACTAGACTTGATAAGTGACATCGAATCAACTATGGGAGATTCTTATGAATTGTATGGCGTATAAATCAATGAACGTGCCTTAACTTTTTTCTTAAGTAGTTGACTAAGGAATTAGCGATTAATTACGTTAAAGAGAAATTGATTATTAATGATTTTACATGGATGTATCTTTGCATGATAAAGGTGGAAAGTTAAAATATTGGTTCGAAAGTCTCAACATCTCTAAAACCTTGACTCTTTTAATCATATCATCTTTTCAATACTCACTGTTTGCCTTTGTTTACTTCATTGTTTATGTTAAAGCTTTCTAAAAACCTAAATTGTGGTTGTTTGACTAGAATAATCAATTGACTATTGCTTGCTTAATTTGTTAATCCTTGTGGGAAGGATAACCCACTCTCGTGGTATTATTATTTGATACGATCCGGTGCACTTGCCAGTAGTTTGTGGTTTGTAAAATTTGCATCAATATTATGCAATGTATGAACATCTCAAAATTTATTTGGTAATCTGGTGTGATATACTAGTATGAGTATATTACAAACATGTGAATGATAGAATCTAAGTTTTCATGTTTAGTTGGATAGTTTTTGGGGGAATTTTATTCAGTTTCTTTATACTTTTCTACGTTGATTGCTTTCTTTTGCGATTCTCTTTTATAATTGCAACTAGTTGCAAATTACAAGATTTCTTACCCATAATACGAACATAATTATTAACCTATATTTGCTTTGGTGCTTTGACATGTTTATTAGTATTTCAGAGATAAATTAGAGATACAAGTAGAGAAAAAAAGCATGATGAAAAAGGAAAAAAGACTAACAAAGCAAAGTCGACAGCCTTGTTACGTCACACACACGAATCCACTTCACGCTTGCAAGAGTTCACGTGGATGTGGATTTTCCGTGCTAGCGAAGGCTTGCATACACGAGATAATGTTGTGTATGTGAGATGAATTTCGCCACATTTCACATTAATGAAATACGTGTCCCAAGACCCACTGCCCCTCCACTAATGTGGCTTCTGAAGATAAAAAGGGAAAATTCAAAGGGATGAGGAGCTAAGTTTTTATTAGGTTAGTTTTAAGTTTTAGAGCAATTTTAGAGAGAGAAACTCTCCATTCTCTGTAAGATTTTAGTTTTCTTCTTTAAAATTAGTCTCTAAGGTTAAAATTTATTGTTAATTATTTAAATTTTCTACATGATTTAAGTCACAAAGTTCATCTCCTTCGAGTTCTAGTTGCTTTATACTTTATTTTCATAATACTTTGTTTACGTTTATGAATGCTTAGCTTGTTGATTTAAGTGTTTATTTAAATTTTATGAATGATTATCTATTAATTATCTTGCATTTATGTTTAGTTGATCAATTTTTATTTTTTTGTTCAATTTGAGTAAAGTAGATTTTGTTCTTAAATATTCTAATGTTAAGTTTTATTTGTGCACTCCAAGTACTTGGTGAAATGTCTCTAGTCATTATGAACTAGAAATTCTTATTTTTTCCTCATGGATAAAGCTCAGGAGAGTCTTGAGTTATGATTGATTATATCGCTAATACGTCTCTTTAAGAAAGAGTCTCTTTTGAGTTTTTTTTTTCATAGATATTTTTTTATTTTCTTATGCTAATTTTTTCTCTTTTTGGATTCTGTAACACCCTACCACCTAAAGCTTTACGCTTAAGTCGTAAAATAGAGATGGTGTGGTATTATGACCTTTATAATAAGATATACATGTGTATAATAATTGAAAGAAAGTAATATACTAGGAGCCTTGAAGAATAGGTAAAATAAAAATGCGAAAATCAAAAGCGCAACGCTAAAAAATAACGTATCTTGCGTACAAAGAAAGCTATAGTCCACTAACATATATATGCAGAAAACATGAGTAGGAGGGTCAAGAGTACAAAATAACAAGCTCCTAACTCAGCCTGCGAAGCTAAGGCTGGCCAGAGAATATTTACATACATATATATATACATAACCCAAAGCCCAAAATACATATATAAAAACCCTAGTTCTCCATATACCTCTAGAAGGCATAAAAGTAAAATAAGCTATCAGGAGAGTTCTATACACCAAAACAAAGTCCCAAAAGATGCACTTCACTACAGAGCTCCAGACGCCTAGCGAGGTGTCTCTCGACCTGCATCTGAAAAACACAGAATATTCGTATGGAATGAGAACTTAGGGTTCTCAGCATGATAAAGGTGTCACGTACATAAGATATAAGGTCCTAGGAAAGCCAGAGGCAATCCTAGAATGCCGACACTCAGATTATAAAACTTAAACGACTTAAAATAGAAACCATAAGCGGGTGGCTCTCTAGGGTTCTAACTTAACCAAACCGAACTAAAAACCCCTAATCTATCCGCCTGTCCTCCGTTCCTCCAACTTCGATGAATTCATATAGACAAATAAGCTGACAATGGCAAACACAGGTAGAATACAAGTAATACAGTTAACAAGTATAACAATTAGCATATTAACATCACTTAAGTATTCCTAATTAATGCACAAACAATCAACTCAAACAATATGCAAATGATGCATGCCTGTCCTATGGCTGATGAGTCTCATCTGTCGGTTATCAAGCCAACCCGACAAGTCCGGCTGCTAAACCCTGGACTGTCCCCTATCGTGCATCCCCAAGAGTCTATTCATAGCTTTTTCTTATATAAAAATTTGCTTATTGGGAGTATCCTTTTTGGAAATTTATACGTGCCCGGTCACCCTTATGACATAGGGTCAACAGAGTATCGAGTCTCAACCTAGAACACATGGTGGCAAGTCATGGTACTTTACCCAGAAAAATTCGTATCTCAGATAATTTAGTGCATAAGCAAATAAACATTCATAATCATTTATAATCATTGCATAATTATTCTTTAAATCCATGGCATCACATATACTTCAGTTCTCTGCGTTTTTCATACATACTTCATCATTTTTCAACCTTACTTCAACCCTAATAAGTTACCACCTCTTCGTAGCTTCATCTTATATACTAGACATACTATTAAGATCTAGGGCTAAAAGAATGAAATTAGAGGTTTAGAAGTTCGAAGTTTAGCTTTAAAACACAAAACTTATATTTGGTGAAACCGGAGCCACGCGTACGCGAGATGCCCAACTCGAATAGGTTGATCGCGTCGTATGCAGGTGGTCGCGTACGCAAATCCTCAAAAACCATTGCTCGCGTGCGTAGGCACCCTGCTCGCGTACGCAAGCTTTGCAGAATGCAAAAATGCTTAATGCTGCAGAATTTTCAGTTTTGCACTCTAAACTTCCAACGGCCATAACTTTTTCGTTTTTAAACATTTTTCATCCGTTCTTCAAACGGCGTAAATTTCACGGACCCAATTTTTATATGAAACAAGTTTGAAATAATTTGAGGGTCCGGAAGCCTAGTTATGGCTCACCGAAGTTCAACCGAAAATCCATTTGACACAAAAACCTCAAACCTCAATTTTCATTAAAAACTAAACTCAAATCCAACCTCGTACACATATATTCAACATAGCAACATACCATAGCATACTAACACAGTACTAAAATCCCCATATCATACCACGATCAATCATGCTTCAATATTACACAATTTTACATCTAAATTTCTCACTTTAATCAACAAAATTATCAATAATCCATCTTACTTGCATAATTCAATATCATCAACTAGTAAATCATTGTTTAATCACCATTTATCATCCTATTTCTACCATAACAATGATCTCCAACACATGATCAATCCATATCATCAATCACTATCACAAGTACTAAGCATACAACATACTTAATCATTCCAACCTATCATATGGTCCTCTAGCCTAAGTTTTCACACAAGACATTATATATTATATACGAGAAACCAAAACCACACCTTGGTCGATTCTCTCGTATAACGTAAGACACCACCAAAAGGCACCAAACACAGCCCCAAGGATCCAAAATCTCCAAAGCAATGACACCCAAACTCCACCAAGTCTCCAATGTTTACAATCAAGCTCCAATTTACATATACACACACCTAATTCACATTTCAACATATATATCCAAAACTTAATACCCAACACACAAAATCAATGAATTAGCTAGAGTTCTAGGATTTTCGCCTTACCCAAGCACCAAAAAAGCAAGATTGAACATTTTTCTCAAGCTAATTAAATCCTATAACATCAAAGAGCCAAAATCTCAATACCACTCTATATAATTTTTAAAATTTTGGAAAAGGAGAGGCTGAGAACGAGAATGAAGGATTCTTACCAATTTATGCACCGGGCTTTGTAGAGTTTGACGCTGCGAACGTGTGGCCGCAAACGGTGCGGCGATCGGATCCTGAAGTGAGAAGATACGGTGATTTGAAGTGGAATCAAGGGTTTGGAACATTCTCCTCTCTTCCCTTGGCTTGTTTCAGCGTGCCTTTGCTGAATGGGAAAGAAGATGGGCTCTTCTTAAGTTATTGGGCTGATGAGTTGGGCTTTGGGCCTATTTTGGATCCGGTTCGGTTCGTTCGGTCTAATCTTAAGTCGAATTTTTTAAAATTAGTGTCAAAATTCTTATTTTAATTAATTTTATCTTATTAAACTATAAAATTCACATTTCTAGTCCCTTTTATTAAAAATTAATTTATTAATTAATTATTCGCTAATTTTACGGAATTTACAGATTCACTAAGAATCAAACTCTAGATCTTTTGAACATAGAGATCTGATACTATATCATGATACTGCTTCTCCTAAAAACTTAAACTAATCAAATGAGACAACATAAATTATTATATTTCTAACCTACTTCATTAACTTCATGATTAATGAATTAGAGTAGTTGAATAATTAATGTAATTAACATGATTTTAATTATTTTTACACGTTATTAATGGTTGACTTTTTAAGATTTTATTATTTAAGTTGAGAAAATCTAATAGACTTTTTATAATATTGTAGGTTAACTTATTATGATAACTTTACTCAAATAACATTAATATCGATCATAGTTTATGACTAATGAGATTTATAAATAAATAAGGCTGACCCCAACAACTCTATAGTGTTTATGACCTTTTTTCTATATTGTAATATTATCGTTATGTTGTGCTATATGACTGCGAGTCTGCGATGTTGTTATATATAATACATATATGTATGTATAATTATTGCACATTATATTTTTTTAAAAAATTATTAACATTATTGAGCGTTACATGTATGCATCAGGTCTTGAATGTTGAATCATTTGGATGAAGTGATTATTTACTCACCATAGTAGGTACAAAACAAAACTCATTTAGCTAAAATTGTTATCACTAATTGGTTGTGTTCTTCTAATGTTACCAATGCACTTAAGCAACAGAAGCTATGATAACTAAATGGTCCCGCCGTCACGTGCGAAACTTCGAATAAATGAAAATACGATAATGCTAGGTTGAGAATAACTAAAATCATTAATATGAAATTTATAATTTATATATATAATATTTAAAATTATATATTTATTATATCTAATATTATATAATTATTTTAATAATAATTAATAAATATTATTTTAAAAATAGAAAAGAATTATATGTAAGAGTAAAAAAGGGTGTACAAACAAATAATAATAATACCTAAACAATTGCTTCAATCTCTGCGAGGAAAAAAAAACTAAACATTGCCACATAAGAGAACTACTTATTCAAAATATAACTCTAAAATTATAAATGTGCAACTACGCATAAATGTGAAAATAATAAAATCAACAAGAATTTTAGTTGAAATATTTCACCAAATACGAGGGTTGCTATTTTAAATAGAGAATTTCTGAATTTCAATTGACAATTTAACTTTTATATGTGTTAAAAGAGTTTTATACATTATTTATAAACTTATTTAAATGAGTACGTATATATAAAAAATCAGTTATTTATATAAAATATATATTAAAAATAACTTAAAAATACATGTATTTATATAAAAATATGTAGTGTTGATTTTTGGTGTACATGATTAGATGATCGTACCAAATATTTTACTTTGTCAATACTCAACACCTTAAAATTAAACTTAAAAGAAATTCAAGTAAACTCCACAGGAAAGGACACAACTAGGAAGGGAGGAGCAGTGTTAGTTCGGCATTTTCGTGGGTGTATGAGGGAGGAAGTGACACTGTTTATAAATGAAAATGTTTTATCTGTAAAAAGAAAAAAATGACCTAGCAAAGACTTTAACTGTGAACAAGCCCAACGGCTTTATTTTATTTGACTGAATCCAAATTTCAGAGACAAGAGAATACAAATAGTGTGGTACGCAACAAGCTAAGGCACAAGGCATAGTGTGTCACTAGCTAACATAGACTTACATAAACTTTAAATCTCAAAAGCATGTATAATTGATGATGATAGATATATAATCTATTTTATTCAATGCTAAATGAAAGCAAAGCCAGCTGAATTTTAAACTTAATGAAGTTATGGTTAAAGATACTCGATCACAGGACCAAGCGGTTTGAAGGCGGATGGGGGTATCATTGCTGGTCCTTTACCATTTTCAAACGAAAAAGCATTATCAACATCCTCAGTACCTATATTCCCATGGCAGCACTTGAAGGTCACAGTTTCGATATGCATCTTGCGGTGGCATGTCGGTTCGGGGCACGTATATTGGATCAGCCCACTAGAAGGAATGTTATCCAATCGGAGCTTCATACAAGGCCGAAGCGCTTGCTTGGCGAGTTGGACATAGTAATAATTGCAGATAGCGGTGCTAAAGCCGCCAAACCCCGATATATTGGGTTGCCACCAGAATTCGAAGCCCTCGAGCACATTCACCATCACTTCATTGTACCCAGTTAAGATTACATTCTGGCCGTTGGTCACGATGGCCCATCCGAAGTCCAGAGTTTTCATGGAGAGAAGCATTTGAATGTTGCCCAAGTTCATGTTGATGGTTTCAACATTTTGAGTGATGCTGAGGAGTGAGTACTTGATGCTATGCCAAAAGTCGGCTTGAAGGTTTTGCTCAATTGTTGTAAGGTTACATTGTACAATGTTTGTGTTTGTTCCTTCCAGGCGCTTTTCTATACCATCAAGATGAACACGAAACTTTTCAGTCCATTCGCTTGTTCCTCCGTAGAAAAAGACGTACTTCTCTTGGCTCTGACTCGCGTGAATATAAAGAATATTAGACAAGAGAAAGTCTCCATAACTAATATTGTACAGCTAACATTACAGCCAACATTTAATATACGAAAAAAATTATCTAAAACTCTTAAACATAAAAGTATTTAAAACTCAATTAAAAATAACATCTGAAATTTAAAACCAACAAAAGTTTATTTTTAGTGAACTTTATACTAAACTCGTTTGACAACTTACTATAACTTTAGTGAGCATATTTGTAGTGTTCTCATGTGTCAATGATATGTACATACTCTACGCAAATAAAAGTAGCAAGGATTGAAAAGTAGTAGTTCTTACCGTGACCCATGTTTGAATAGGAGGAAAAATTTTAAATGCTGCGGACCAAAACCAATTCCATGGTTGAGAAACAACAGTTGAGATGGTAGCAGGATTGAACGGGAAGGCTTGTGTGCCCCACAGAGTGATCGCGTCCAGTGCATTTTGGTTCAAAATATTTGCACAAGCATCAAGCACCACCACAATAGGTTTACCTCGGTAATTCCACACTTGTTGCAATGCTTCGTAACCTTCTATGGGTAAGTAATATTCCACCACATACCATGATGGCATCGTAGACTTCAAATTCTTAAACCTTTCCCTGATTTCAAGGGTCCAATCTTTCACAATAGGCACCCACACAATCTTACCCTTCTTGTATCCGTGAATCGATGTTAGAGACGTTATCTCATGGTCAATCTCAAGACCAGAAATGAATAAAAACAAGTTCTCTGTTGCTATTAGTTCATCCAGGGTAAGCTGTCCATTGACGAACCAAATTACAATTAGAAACGACAGAAACATAAATTTGCAAATCTATATATAACACACGGCATGGTGTTGAAATTTTATTATTACTTTCGCACTAATTACCAGTTCATTGGTAGCATTTTTGGCAATTGTATTACCAGGATTATCAACATTCTTGGGATAGATTAGAGCTTTGAGGAGTTGCCAAATTCCTACTGATGAAGGATTTTGTAAGACCTCTATACGCCAAATTAGATCTTGCAATTTCCCTGCAATACAAATGAAGATAAACCTTTGAGTTAGTAAGTATAGATTTAATAACGAGAAATGATTTAAATTTAATGCCCGAGTTACTAATAAAGTACTAGAGTGTGAAAGTTGTACTAGTAGCATTTATTTATTTATTTATTTATTTATTTATGTGTGTAGATAACGTAACCTTGTTGGATTCTGATTTCCTGCAAATAACTTTTCAATTGAGCCAGAATATCATTGAGTTTCTGAAGAACCCAAGAATACTCGATCTGCTCGCTCCCCCTGATGAGTCAATCCAACATATGAAAGTAGAAGTTTGATTGTGGTAATATAGATTTGATTTTAACCAATATAAAAAATATAATGAGAGAGCAGCTCGGATGTTAAAATTCGGACATACGTTAGATTAGCACAAGCAAAAAGGGAGAAAATTGCCCAATAAGCGTAAAGAGCACGAGGATCGTTGCAGAGAGTTGGAAAATGCTTTAGAGAGTATGATGATCTGTTTGCAAAGAGCTTCTCCAATGTGATGATCCCCTTTATGAGTTGCAGTGTAATTTTAACCAAATTACTTGTAACATTTGAAACCGATTGAGCGGGCAGAATCCCCTCTTTTGCAAGCGTGAACAGATGCAGCTCAAGCGCGTTCTGCTTCTGGCTCGCTTCCTGTGCCACTGTCAGTCGCAATGGCTTTACATAGTTCAAAGCAAAAGCAGAGAGTGCTATCACTGCTTTAGCATCCCATGCGTAACTCCTCAGCTTCTCAAGAACTCCCACCACTGACTTGTGCGCATTTGATTCGTCGAACGAGTGGCATGTCATCTGTAATAATTATCCAATGTCATTCTAGTATCCGTATACTAAGCTATTTAAAAATATATTTTTAAAATTAAAATAACATTTTTTAAAAAATATTATATGTTTATATTATGGTGATTATGGTAGTTATGATATTTAAAAAAATAATAAAAAAATATAATTTTAATTTTAATAACGCTTTATAACCTCTGATTCACTATAAATATAAGCATACTTAAATTCACCATATGATTATAATGAACCATCTTAAATATGTAATAATTTTGATTGGCACCATACAATACAATGAGCTAAGTTATTGTAAAAGTAGGTAATTAATGAGTTGACCTTGCAAGCAATCTCGCTGAGAAGGCTGTAAGCTGGCTGGAGAGCAACTTGAGGAACCTTGTTTTGCCCAAGATCGAGGGTCACTTGCTGAAATAATAATAATATTCAGAAATAAACAATAATATAAATATAGTCACGTTAAAATGCAGTACAATGTTATAATAGTTAGTTAGTTATGAGGACCTGGAGGTCAAGAGAAATGGTTGAGGTGCTAATAACAATGCCAGACAGAACATTGAAAAGAGAATCGACATCATAGCTGATTGCTGGAGCGCCATGGATGGGGCTGATGTTGCAAGAGATCAAATTATCATTAGGCACATTGAATGGGTTCAGCGGGCATATTGGAGGAGCACAATCGGCTGGGAGGTCTGGAATAATTGCAGGATGAGGGGTGGAAGTGGATATGAGTGGAACTCCTGGACGAGACTCTCCTGGCTTCATTATTCCAGGGAATTGAGGGCTTCCGATTGTGTTTGACATTATCACAAAACTCAAAAGAGAACAAGAGTTACTTAGCGCTCTCAGATTAATTAAAGAAGCAGAAAAAAACCAACTCTTCTTAGCTTGTGCGGTTTTGGTGTGCCTCTCCTAGCTGCATACCTTATCCCTATTTATAATTCTCAAGGGGTTACACTTTTTACACCCTCTTTTAATTTTCTTTAATTTGTAGGGTCTTAATATATATAATTAATGACAAGTGTTCCGTGTTCACACTCGCAGACCCAGTTAAAAAATCTAGCATTAATCGATTACTCTAACTAATTGATGTCGGCCAGCATCTTATCACTTGATGTTTTTAATTAAGAGGTTGGAATTTGAAGTCTACTTTGCTATGAAATGTACTCATGTATGATCAATTGTTTATTTTTAAGTGAGAAAAGTTTAAAGGTAAGCAGAATTTATTATATTTTGTTAGTATTTTTAATTATTAGTCAAATTTTTTTTATTATAGTAATTCATTAACATGTTTTTAGTCTATATTTTTAAATATTAATAATAAACTTTTAACAAAAAATATATAATAAATT
>NC_029793.2:110757950-110759053 GCF_000816755.2 Arachis ipaensis | reverse complement strand
TCCAACTATCCAGTGATTGTTATAATTTGCAAAAAAAAAAAAAAAATTATACCATAATTAATTGGTTAGATTATTAAAATTGAAGTTAAATTAATTGTTAAAATTAAGGTGAAAACTCAAGTGTAATTAACTTTACGTGAAGTTAATAGTTGAGAGTGTTAGATGAAAATTTAATCAAATTAGTCAAATCATATAACGACTCTCAGTTATTAATTTCACGTAAAGTCGACTGCATCTAAATTTAATTTCTACCTAAAATTAATCATGATAAGCTAATTAATTTCATGTAATAATCATTAGACATATCACGAGAAATAATTTATCCTTTATTTTAAAAAGAATCGAATAGAATTCATCTATTTTTAAATATTATTGATGGCTAATTAATTGAATAAAATAACAAATTCTCTCACTATATATATAGACTTGAAATGAAGTGGTTGTATTATATTTGTTTTAATTGCATATGCAGAAAATTAAAGAATACAGAAGTAATTGATGGCGCGTCTAATGGCGACAGAAGTGGATCACAGATTCTTGTAGCTTATCTTGCATGCATTCAACCTTTTCTTTTTCTTATTCAACTAGCTTGGGAAAAGCATTTCATCATCATATTATTATTTGATTAACTGCTACAGAACATAAAGAGATCCATGATCCGATACATTTAACCTTTTGTTTATTATTTAATTTGCAGATTATTAAGGTTACGTATTGCTTGCATTCTGGACATGTTATGTGACGCAATACATTGACATCACCCATGCATCGTACCACTTTCCCTCCATAATAATATATTTTTGTTGTATAACATCTTAATAATTTAAATACTAAACATATTAGTTTATATTTATCAAACTAAATCAAAAATTGCTACTATGTGAACAAGTTTTATTTTTCTTTCAAATCCCAACTAGGCCTCAAATCCAAAACTGTCTTATGTGTCTTTTTTATTCTACCTCCAACATACATGTTGATCTGGACTCCTTGCTTTTAATTTCTTCCAGTCTCAGATTTAATTTTTGGCTTGCAATTCTCCTTCGATAATATACTTTTAATTTTTCATGAAAAAGAAGAAAGAAGGGAGGCAAAAACACCAAGGA
>NC_029793.2:110752457-110757877 GCF_000816755.2 Arachis ipaensis | reverse complement strand
TTCATTATTTTAAGATTTGTAAAAAATACTTTTATTAGTTGACTGAATAAATAAACGGATCATACACTAAAAGTCACAATTAAATAAGTAAAAAGTTACGGGACATGTGGACAAGTTGTCACTATATATTAAAAAAATACTATTCTAATAGAATATCTTTTGAGGCCATTTTTTGGTAAAGCAAGATTTTATTATTTATATGTTAACGTTAAATAATAGTAAAAAAATATTAAAAGTATTTTTGAAGAGAACAAATTATCATAAAAATTATTACGTTAATATTTTACTTGTCATATATCTTTTACCTGCAATAAATTTATTGTCGAAATTCAGTAATATTAGCGAGATAAAAAAAGGTCCAAATTTATTTTATTTAGCATTCATTAATTGTTGCAGCAATTAATGAATGCTAAATAATAAATTTATGTCTGTTTTTGGCTAATTTTCTTTGTTTACCAAACATTTCTATTTTATATATATGGAAGCTATGTCTAGAATGAATGAAGCCAATTTGTGGACTATTTAATTTGACTCTTTAATATTTTGATAAATTTAGCTTGTAAATTTTAAAAATTATAGTTGACTTGATTTTGAATTTATTAACCAAGTTGAGTTTAATTTTGGGTAATTTAGCTCATTAGTTCATTAACTTATGAGTTATTTCATATATATATATGGACAGAGTTAGATAAAATATTAGAAGAGTTAAAAATATTTACACAAAAAAATAAGACTAAAATAAAATTTTAAGAGAGATTAAACTGAAATTTACATCGGACGCTGACAAAATTGACCATGAAAAATTAAAATTAAAGTTATACCCATATAAAATAAGTTTTGTTCGACAAAAATAATCCATTATTAATTTTTTTTTAATAATTCTGTAAATACCCTTTTCCTATTCTAAATCGATTTATCTCCTTTCTCTTGCTGTGCAGGACGGTGACAGTTGCGGCAGAAATGGTTAAGAGAAAAACACCCCAACCGAACCCACAAATAATACCGTTTCCAAGTCAAAGAAAAAGTCCAAGTGTTCCTCATCCACCCCTAACCCCACAGACTGCTGTTTTGTTGGAACTGCATTTCGCCAAACGAGGTCCGAGCCAAATGGCCTGCACGCTATAAAGGATCGGTAACAAAGTCGGTCATTCCATTTTCTTTTTTCTTGTTTATTTTACAATTACTATATTTGGGTTGTGAATTTTTTGAATGGGTATAATATTGCAGTGGAAAGACTAAAAACGGCAACGTTTTGAAGGCTAAGTGTCATTTTCATCAAGCTACAGTAGATGGGGTTCTTTTTAAGTTTAATGACCATGCCTATGTTAAGATTTTTTTTCTTTCTCATCTTCTGTGCTTTCAATTTCTTCAATTTTCTCTCGTTTCAATTAATTGTTCATTCAAGAGTTGTAAATCTGGTGTGTTATTGTTCAGTTTTATTCTGTGATATTGGTAATGTAAAAATACTTGAACTTATTAAAATAATGTTCTCGTCTTCTTTACTCTAATTGGGACGTGCACACTAACGTGGGAGTAAAATTTGCAGTGGCAACTGCAATAGCAGTGGTGGCTGTGGCTATGGATTGCAGGGAGAGAAAGGGGATGAATCAATTTAGGATGAGGGAGGGGTATTTACGAAATTATCAATAAAAATTTATAAATAAATTATTTTTGTCTAACAAAATTTATTTTGTATGTGTATAATTTTAATTTTAATTTTTTATGGTTAATTTTGTCAGTTTTTGAATTTTTTATAGTTAAAAATGACTATTTATTTAATAAATAATATACAAAAATGTATTTATTATAGTCATTAAATTCATGTGTGAATGTATTTATAGTCATTAGATTTATATCTATTGCTTTTAATTTGTATAAAATTATAACTAATAAATTTTATCCAAATAAAATTAAGTATTTTTTATAAGTGAATATATTTTTCAAAAATATGAAATAGAACTTTTTAAAAATATATTTTTTAAAAAAATAAAAAGGGTAAAGTATACTTTTTGTCCCTGAAATTTGACAAAAGTTTCAAAAATACCCCTAAGTTTTATTTTGTTTTAATTTTGTCCCAAAAATTTTCGATTTGCATTAAATATACCCTTGGTGGCTAATTTTTCAAAAAATTTAAGACCAATTCAACAACAATTTCATAAGAACAACCCTCAACACAAGCAAATTAAGTATCATTTTCATGCATTATTGTTAGATTGGTCTTAAATTTTTTGAAAATTTAACCGTCGGGGATATATTTAATGCAAATCGAAAATTTTTGGGACAAAATTGAAAGAAAATAAAACTTAAGGATATTTTTGAAACTTTTGCCAAACTTCAGGACAAAAAATATACTTTACCCAAAAATAAAATAAAACAAAATAACGTTCATAAGAGTAATGGATTTAAGGTGAATCGAAGTGAATATAAGAGCTTCATCTAATATGTCTTCTCCATGAATCCTAAGATGTGAAGCTTCATAATAAGCTTAAGAGTCCCTCAACTTCTGTGGCAAGTTTTCCATTGAAATTTCCATCCACATCCTTAAACCTTTTGAACACATTTGGGAGGTTTCATTGAATAACCACAAGGTTGAGAAGCCGTTAGGGGTGATAAATCAAGTAGAAGGAGGAGTTCATCATAGCATAGGACATAAAGTATATAGTTTAGTTGTTGTTACAAAACTATTGTATTTTGAACGCAAGCTAAGTTTTTTGTGACAGTTATTGGCTACTAACTAATAGATAGAAGAATTATCCAATGACTAATAGAAACTGGGTGATAATTTAGAAAAATGCTTTACAGCAAAAAGAATTTGCCGAAAGAAAATCTACCAAAATTTAGTGGCAAAAAAATATTATATGGTGGTAAAAGAATAACACTGTTCGAGCATGCTTGGCATAATTTATCGGGCATGCTCTGATTTTGTGCCCCGTGGTACCTGCGTTGGTGGTTTATGAAATCGCTACTTAACAAAATGACCAAAACATGAAGATAACACATAACAACAACGCTATACTATAAAGGCTTTAAGATCTGAAAGCGCAGAACGAATGAAAGTGGAGTTGAATAGAGTAATTGAGAATTAGGGGTTTGGAGAATGAAAGAGGAAAGAAGGAGGCAATGAAGAACGAAACAGAACAACAGCAATAATAATAAGAAAGAAAGAAGGAAGACCTCTTTGGAGTGATGGAGGCACCCGAGGTAGTCCTCACGGACGAGCTCGCAGTCCTTGGGCTCACGGCAGCAAGACATGCATTCGCTGAAGTCAATCCAGAAATCACAAAAACAGAGTATAAAAGAAAAAAAGAACAAAAACTGAACAAGTGAAGAACAAGCGAGCATTGAGCCACTGACCTTCGAAGACGACGCCGACCGACCGTTGATTGACAGAAGATGCCGACCAGATGATGGAGAGAAGATGACGAGTTGACGATGACGCCGAGAATATGAAGACGGAGGATGGGGACAACGTGCCGATCTACAAGAGGGTAAGGAGGAAGAAGCGAAAGAGGAACCTAGGGTTTTGGTTTGGTACCAAACTTGAACTTTGCTTCAGTTAGAGGGGAGGGTGAGAGCATTGAGTTTCACTAGAAGGGGGAGAAAGAGAAGGAGGGGGGGTGTAAAAGGCAATTTTATAATTTACAGTAAGTGTGCAATGTATCTGTATTAGTCTTGTGATATAATATATGTTATTCGGTTAAAAAACTCAAGGTAAGTTGAGCATTGTATGCATTGTATTTTTGCAATTATGGAGACACACTTCAATTTTCATGGGTTTAGTAGCAACGAGAAATTCATTCCTAGTTGTCTAAAATCAGTATTTTAGCCAAAGTTATCGATGGATAAAATCCATCACTAAAGTGTAAAAAGAGCACAAATTAACGATGAATGGAAAATTTTGTCAAAAACTATTATCACTACAAGAAAACAGTTTTATTGTCACGCTTTTAAAACGTGGGGAAAAGTTGAAAAAAGCTTGGCGATAGCTTTTCGCCATGTTTTTTGAACTACCGTCACGCTTCTGAAAGGGTGACCTTTGAAAGGGTGACGGTTGCTCTATCGCCACGCTTTTGGTGATCTATCGCCACGTTTTTTCTTTTGCCACGCTTTTTACAAATGGCCACCCTTTAAAGCGTGACCGTATGTGAGAGATATGGCCACACTTTTAAAGCATGGTGATAGAGAGAGCTATGGCCACGCTTTCAAAGCGTGACGATAAAAAGAGATATGGCCACACTTTTAAAGCATGGCGATAGAGCAAGATATGGCCACGCTTTTAAATCAAAAATTGCTACTATGTGAACAAGTTTTATTTTTCTGTCAAATCCCAACTAAGCCTCAAATCCAAAACCGTCTTATGTGTCCTTTTTTATTCTACCTCCAACATACCTGTTGATCTGGACTCCTTGCTTTTCTTCCAATCTCAGATTTAATTTTTGGCTTGCAATTCTCCTTTGATAATATACTTTTAATTTTTCATGAAAAAGAGAAAAGAAGGGGGAAAAAAAAAACGCCAATGAAAAGAAATGAAAGGGAAAAAAAAGAGAGGGGGAGAGGAAGATAAATGATATTTTGGTGATTATATTCCTTAAATTTTAAACTGTTTCTATCCATCCTTCTATAGTATATAATTAGAGCATGTATAGTTTTTTTTTTTCTCGAGATATTAAAATTCATTTAAAATTTTCATCATTTTAATTAAGATTTATAAAATATATTTTTATAAGTTGACTAAATAAACAGATCATAGACTATAAAAGTCACAATTAAATAAGTAAGAAGTTACAGGACATGTGGACAGGTTGTAAAAATATATTCATTAATCCTTTTACCATATAAAAAATACTATTCTAATAGAATATCCTTAATTTTGAGGCCATTAATTGATAAAGCAAGTATTTATTATTTATATGTTAACGTTAAATAATAGTAAAAAAATATTAAAAATATTTTTAAAGAGAACAAATAATAATTACCATAAAAATTATTACGTTAATATTTTACTTGACATATATCTTTTACCTGCAATAAATTTATTGTCAAAATCATTCTTTATAATTATTTAATCATTGATGATATGATAATAAATTTGAACACATCAATCATTTTGACAAATTATATGGAAGCTATGTCTAGAATGAATCAAGCCAATTCGTGGATTATTTAGTTTGAGTCTTTATTAACAGTTTGATACTTGAATTATAAATTTTAAAAACTATACTTGAGTTGAATTTGAGTTTATATATTAAATGAATTAAGTTTAATCGAGTTTACATAGGGATGTATCTGATGAGAATGAGTTTTTTATATGAGAATATGAAAATGTATGTATTTATAGTTATTGAATAAATTCAATTGTTAAAATTAAATATACTTAATAAATAATATATAAGTAATGTATTTATTATAGTCATTAAATT
>NC_029793.2:110736567-110751738 GCF_000816755.2 Arachis ipaensis | reverse complement strand
CTTAAAAAAATTTAATAATATAAAATTTATTAGAAGGAATAAAGTTATTGTAACACCCTAATATTCAAATCTTTATGCTCGAGTCATAAGTCAATGATATTACGGTGGTATGACTCTCGGGTGGATTTTTAGTATATAAATATAAGTATATTTGAAGGGAGTATTAATCGAGAAGCCTGAAAAGAGTAAAAATAAAATTGGGAAGACGTATCACTCACGTTTTGACAACTAAAAGATAAGGCGTGACGTCAAAAGCGATATACAGATAAAGGCATAAAGAAGAGTAAGAGAAGTACAGTACATGAATATATAGCATAAGTAAATAGTCACTAGTCGCGACCCACGAAGTTTAGGCCGGCTAGGATACAGTATAAAAGTAGATGACAACAGTATCTCCTAATCTCTCCCAAAGAAACATAAGAGCCTCTATAGGCAAGTTCAAAAGATTTCACTACATAATATAAGCTTTTCAAAATAAAGGTGGAGAGATTCTAAGCAAAATATAAAATAGAGAATGTAAGGATCTTCGCCATATCTCAGATGAACCACAACTCACTTCTGAGCACCTGGACCTGTATCTGAAAAACAAGAGATATATACGGAATGAGAACCCCCGACCCATGGGTTTCCAGTACGGTAAAAGTGCCAAATAAATACAATGCACTGCAATAAAAACTCACTAAGCATCCTAAACTTCTTTTCACCAAACATTCACCCTATGTTCTCGCTAATCCATAAATAGGCAACTGTCATAAGGGAATGCTAAATCTAATTTATCTTCCTCATACTTCCTAACTTTCTAACTCCCCCACGAATCAGAAATGTAAACAAAACAACCACCAGTTATTCTGCCTCAGCAATTTTTATATCAGTCCATCATATGCTCACCTGGAGCAAGTGAATTCACTTCACTGCGTCAACCCAGGAAGCTCAAATTATCTCATTCAATAATCATCATCATTATTCAATCACATCATCAATTCATCTCATCAAGAACAGCCCTCAGCGTCCATCGACACCAACATGAGGGACCTCTCAATTGTACAAACACAAGCAATACAGGCAAGTAATACACAATTAAAGTACAAGTAGAACAAGTAGCACATAATCAGGTAACATAGCATATATGATATAGCAATCCAAAACAAGTAGGCAAACCCAAATAATTCAAACATATGCAAATGATGTATGCCTGTCCTATGGCTGATGATCTCATCTGTCAGTTATATAGCCAACCCGACAAGTCCTGGTAGCTAACCATTAGACTGTCCCTCTGTCGTGCATCCCCAACTCAAGTTATTCTCAATCATAATCATGATCATGATCATAATCATACAACACCCACACTGGCGTTTATCCATATCACACCTACATTGGTGTTTATCCACGGGGACGAGCTCATCTGGAACTTTCACACTGTCCGGCCACACTTACGACATAGGGTCAGCAGAGTATCGAGTCTCAACCTGGAGCACGTGGTGGCTAGTCACTGCTTTCATATAGGGAAACTCGTATCTCAGATATTCATTCCACATTCATTCATAACATTCCATAATCATTTGTCATGACCATATCGTCATTTATACATCACATGCTTGCACATTTATACATCACTCATCATAACCCGAGGCAAGTGGGACGAAACCACAACCCTTGCGTCCACCCGGGGAGCCTCTATACTAACCAACCTGGAGCAAGTGGGGCGCAATCACAACCCTTGCATCTACCTAAGAGGTACGTTCTCATATGCCTAGGAGGAACCAAGGAGGGGATCCTAACCTCCCACCATCTCGCTGGGGGCGATTTTACAATACCAGGAGGAATAAGGAAGGGGATCCTCACCTTCCTTCATCTCTTTGGGGTCGTACTTCCGAGAAAGAGAGCTCAAGATAAAGCAATCGTTCAAAGTCATATTTTCATTTCCAGCCATAAATCAATATTTATCATAGCCATCCGGCTCATGGCATAACCCTTAACCAGCCAATAATCATTATCAAATACAGCCCTTTGGCTCACGGCATACACCGCACTTCCATCATCACCCTCAACAACTCATACAGCCGTCATTAATCATCATTCATCATTGATTTTCACTTTACTTCATCCACAAGTTACCACTTGTCCTAACTTATTCCTATCGCTAGGTATACTATAAGTATTTTGAACATAAAGGGTGAGAATGGAGACTTAGAAGTCTAAAATTTGGTTTTGAAAACTCAAAAATCAACCTTGGGGAGAAAACAGGGTCACACGTGCGCGTTGCCCACCCGCACGCATGGAAAGCCAAAAAGTATAGTGATGCGTATGCATCGCCCACGCGTACGCGTGGATGGGAGAAAAGCCAAGTGACGCCCGCGCGTCAGCCACGCGAACGCGTGGGTGCGTTTCGTGCCCCACGCACAAAGCCAGCGCAATTCTCGCACAACTCTTGGGAATTTGGCTGGGCAATTGGATCAGCACATCAACACGTACGCGTCGGCCAGGCGCACGCGTGGGTAGTGAACATTTGAAAACGATGCGTGCGCGTCAGCCACGCCTACGCGTGGGGGTGATAAACCCCATTTGTAGGGTTTATCTTGTGTTCATTTTAGGGGATTTTATGACCTTTTACCCACATTTATTCAATGAAATAGTATGGTTTCATGATTGTCTCCCAATTTGTGCTTAAGTGTGAAAACATGCTTTCTAGGTCCTTAATTAGCTAAATTCAATTCACCTTTGATTCCACTAGATAGCTTGACTTGTTTGTTAAGTGATTTCAGGTTGAAAAGACTAGGAATGAATCAAAGGAGTGAAGAAGAAAGCATACAAAGTGGAGAACACATGAAAAACAAAAAATTTGGATATCTTCATCCACGCACATGCGCACTGTACACACACGCGTGGATTGCGAAAACACAAGGGATGCGCACGCGCACTGTATGCGTACGCACCGATGGGCGCACGTGATTTTTTTAAATAGAAAATGTGCCCAGCGATTTCTGAGAGCTGTGGGGCCCAGTTTGCAACCAACTTTGGCGCCAAAATGCATATAAGGACCAAGGATTAAAGGGAATCATAACTTAGCATCATTTAGCATCATTTTACACTCATTAGGATTAGTTAGAAGTAGTTTCTAGAGAGAGAAGCTCTCACTTCTCTCTAGAATTAGGATTAGGATTAGGTTTAGTTCTTAGATCTAGGTTTCAATTAATGCTTTCTTCTACTTCTCCTTCTCAATTCTTTGTTGTTGCAATCATCACTCTTCTATTCTTTTGTTGTAATTTCTTTTACTTTGTTTCTATATTTTATTGTAGATCTACTCTTGTTTCTTCTATTCTCTTTCCATTCAATTTGAGGTAATTCATGTCAATAATGTTCATTGTGATTGTTGTTGTTAATTCCTTGCAATAATTATTGTTAGATTTCATTCTTGTTGTAGATTTCATATGCTTTCCTTTTATGTCTCTTATGTGTTTGATAAAATACTTCTTCTAGTTTTAGTATAGATTTTGTTCCTCTTAGCCTAGGTAGAGTAATTAGTGACGCTTGAGTTATCTAATTCCTTTGTTGATTGACAATTAGAAGTTGTTAATTGATTTGGATACCACTAAAGCTAGTCTTTCCCTTGGGAGTTGGCTAGGACTTGTGGAATCAAGTTGATTCATCCACTTGACTTTCCTCCATGGTTAGAGGTTAAATAAGTGGTAGCAATGGACAATTTGTGGTCACAATTGAGGAGGATAACTAGGATAGGAATTCTAATTCTCATTCCTTGCCAAGAGCTTTGCTATTTGTTAGTTTATTTTCTTTGCCATTTATATTTCTTGTCTAAAATCTCAAAAACCCCAAACATACCCCATAACCAATAACAAGGACACTTTATCGTAATTCCTAGGGAGAACGACCCGAGGTTTAAATACTTCGGTTTATAATTTTAGGGGTTTGTTCTAGTGACAAACAAATTTTTGTATGAAAGGATTATTGTTGGTTTAGAGACTATACTTGTAACGAGAATTAATTGTGAATTCTAAATCGTCAAAAGTCCAATCATCAAAATGGCGCCGTTGCCGGGGAGTTACAATGGTGTTATGTTATTGGTTATTGTATATATGTGAATATTATGAATAGCTTGATTTTTGGATTGCTTGTTAGTTTTTGCTAGTTTAGGACTTTGTTTCATTATTTCTTATTAGCTTTTGTTTCTTATTTTCTCTTTTCATCATGAATTCTCACTTTGGCTATGAGTTTGGTTCTAGCTATGTTGTAGGCAATGAGAGCTTCAATGAGGATGTGTATCCAAGATGGGACAATCAAAGGTGGGAGGAGCCATATGTATATGATCAATCTTCATGGCAACAACCTCCACCAATACACTATGAACAAGAGCCATTCTATGATGCATATCAATCCAGTGGTTATGGTAAATCTCCTTGTGACTTTCAAGAACCACCACCATATGCCCATGAGCCATATCCTCAACATAACCCTCAACCATACTCACAAGCCCCCTCTTACCAACTACCTTCATATGACCCTAATCCATATCCATCCTACCAACACCCATATGAGCCATATGAACCACACATAGAGCCACCACCACTCCAACATCAACATTTTCAAGAGCCACCCCCTCCATACTATTACCAAGATGAACCACCTCCAATGCATGAAAATTTTCAACCACAAGATGAATACTACTTTCCACCACAACCTCTCATGGAAGAATACTCATGTGCATCGATCCAAAAGCCATATGATCCTACTCATGATATCCAAGCCGAACAAGAGTCAAGGGATCGTCTCAAGGGAGCATTGGATCAATTTCAAGCAACCATGGAGTGTGTTGTGCAACAAGTGAAAAAAATGGAAAATATTGAACCACCACAACTCTACCAAGAAGAACCACCTTCCTACTATGAATCCTTCCCCCAATTTGATGAACCCTTCCATCCACCCCAACCTCCAATGGATGACATCCTTGATGTTCTTATTCAAGGACAAGAGGAAATGAAAAGGGATGTGCAACAATTCACGGCTGCCTTGGATAAGGTGGTAAACCGGATAGCATCCCAATGCTTGAACACTCAAGGGACTCCCATGGCTACATGTGGAGAACCAAATGAAGAGCATAACATGAAAGAAAGATTGGTGGAGAATGAGGGAAGTTGCTTTGTATTTAAAAAATTGGAGGAAACTACAATTGTTGAAGAAGAGGAAGAGGTGGTTGAAGACTTAGGAGATGCAGAACCTCCTTGGGAACATAGAGTTGAAGAAAACCCCTCTAAGAAGATTGAACTTGATGCTAAGGAGGAATGTGCACAACCTCCAACGCATATCCCTTATGAAGACTTGGATGGGATAGAGCAAGAATTGAATTCCCTTGGTGATGACAATCAAGCATCAAGTATTAGTGGTGAAGAATCCTTTGAGCTTGAAGAACCTTCTCCCGGTGAATTTGAAGGCAATATGGAGGTAAAATTCTCTCCCATTTATGACTTGAGTAAGGGAAAAGGCTTAGATAAAATTGTTGAACAAAGGATTACATTTGAGAAAACTTGTAAAGAGGTGGAAGTCCTTAGAAAAAGGAGGATGGGAATTGAATACGCTTTGTCAAGATCTTTGGACGCTTCTTTGCTTAGGTTGCCATCTACACCTTCATTTGAGTAGGTGAAATTCATTTCTATTAGCTTTATTATCCCATTTGAATATAGTTTGCTTGAAACGGATGGCCAACTAAGGGAACTTTGTGGGATGAAGCGTAAAAGAAAGATGTTTCGTGGTTGGCATTGCAAATCAAGGTTCGTTATGGTTGATGCATCAAACATGAAATACAAAGGTTGGAATAGTGCTCAACATGATGGGTCTAGGAGGATTGTTGGGAACTTCATAGAGAATTCATCTTGTTCATCACCCGGATGGACTAATAATGAGAGTCAACTTCAAGACGGGTGTGAAAATAAAGTGTGAGATCCCGAATTACAAGAAGAGGATCAACTTTGGGAGCCCCAAACTTGTGAAGAACTCCATCAAGACTTGGCTCAATCCATGAGAAATCTTGGGGCACAATGGAGAACCAAGCATTGGTGGAAGTTCCAAGATGAATTCAAGCACAAGCCACCTTGAGAGGAGCTCCCCATAAGTCCAACTTAAGGACAATAAACAAAAGTGCTAGGTGGGAGATACCCCACCATGGTAACTTCTTTACATTTTTCTCTTTTTTGTACATATTGGTAGAATTAGTTTAATTTCATGTTTTGTTGAATTTATTGAGTCTAATTGGTAGTTTAGTATGTTAAATAAGGTTTTAAGGTGTTTTGGAAGCTGTTTGGAGGTTTGGAATGCTTGGATTGGTGCAAAAACATAGAAAATTTTTTTGAAAAACAGAGAACCATCCACGCGTACGCGCACTCCATGCGTACGCATACATCAAGCATTTTTGCCCACCCACGCGCACGCGCAAAGCACGCGTACGCGTGGATTCAAAAATTCCATTCCTCCATACATTGACCCTAGAGTTGCGCCTACATTGTGCTGGCACTGTGCCTTTCGCACAAACTAACTTGCGCGTACACGTACCTGACGCGTACGCGTCACTCTCGAAATAAGCCATCGACGCAGACGCGCCATGCACGCGTACGTGTTGCGTCCATTGCACCATCATCCGCGTGCACGCGCCATACACGCGTACGCGCGGATGCCCTTCCTTTACTACATTTCTTTTCTTCTCTTCTTTCCATTTCTTCCTCCTCCTTTCTTCTTCCCTTCTCCTACCACTCATCCAACACTTACAAACACCATTGATAACCATTTATTTTAGTTAGTCAATTAGTTAGTTAGTTTTATTTTCATTTCATTTTCTATTTTTTGTTATAAGTGTTGGATTATTAACCATGTTTACTATTTCTTGCTGCTGATAATTGATAGGATGTTAGTTTAACATCAATTTTTGTTGATTTCAATTGTTGGAGTCTATTGTTGAGGTTATAATTTTCTACTTGGTTTTGAATTCTTCATGCTTCATTTTGAGAACACCAAGTGATGAGAATTGCCTACGAGCTTGTACACCCTTTTGAATTGCATGATTTGGCCACCATGTAATTGGATTCCTTTTCCTCGATTAGGTAATTTCTTGATGGATGTTATGCATTTATCTTAATACATGGTATTTCATGATTATATACATCCATATGTTTATGGCTTGAATACTTTCATGCTTCTTTAATGCTTGTTTTACCTTACAAGTATACTTAAAGCATCTCAAGCACATTAGAATGAGTGAAGTGCATACTTCTTTTGTGACATCGCTTTTTATGCTAGTGTGTGTTCTAGACTGCATGCATCTTAGAATTCACACACCTACTCTCCTTAAATGTCACACTAATTCACCCACTCAATTCTAGTGATTACTACCTCATCCCAACAATTATGCTTCCTTGCTTTGTATTTTCTTATCTTATGGTGCTATTTTCTACTTTTCATGATTGATGCACCACAAGCAACAACAAAGCGGAAGAAAGAATACGCAACAACCGGTTGATCTACTAACTGAAGGTAGCAATCCGGAGAGTCGCCGTACCCCCTTGCTCATCTTTGAGTGCACCGAGGACGGTGTAAACTTTTAAGTGTGGAGAGGTCGTCTGACCGTTCGGCGATTTTGGGTGACAAAATTTCTAATCTCAACACTTTTGCATTTCATTTCTTTAGGTCTTCTAGGATTTTTACTTTCATTTTCTCAATTTTGCATATATAACATAATAAGCTTAGTCAAAATGATGAGATTTTTCAAGAATTTTATCTATAGGACACCTCAATTGATTTGAGTAAAAACTTTTCGTAGAGCTTTCTTGAGTTATATATATATTGTGGATCATGTTTTTGAGCTAAGAACACAAGCAAGTGAGTTTTTGAGCCTAATGGTGTGGTTACATCTTATAACCACTTATTTTCCTTCTTGTGTGCAATTGTTCTCTTTCTATGATTGTAATCTTTGATTTGTTTGATTCTTTAAGTCCATTATTTTGTGTATTCATGCATTTATATGATTGAGGCCATTGTTTCATTAGCTCACTTACCCAAATAGCCTTACCTTTTATCATCCATTGTTAGCCAATTTGAGCCTACGATTAACCCACTTGTTCTTAATTTAGCACATTACAAGCCTCAAAGCGGAAAACAATAAAAGTCCTTATTTGGATCTTTGATTAGCTTAGGCTAGTGTGTGTATCATTCAAGTGTAGGAAAACTTGGGACATTGGGAGAATAAAAGGGTAGTTTTATATTTTTGTTGTAAATATTGGGAATTGGGTACATGCTCATGTATTGATTAAATGTATAGACCTTATGCATTGACGTTCTTGTATATGGTGAAAAAAGAAAAGAAATAAAAAAATAGAAAAAGAAAGAAAAAGAAAAAAAATAATAAAAAGGGGACAAAATGCCCCAAAGTGAAGCTCAAAAAAGATCAGAGCATATGAGTTGTAATCAAGAAAAGAATGCATGAGTATGTGAAGAAAAAAAAAGTGAGCAGAATGGGTAGTTAGGTTAGAACTTAATTGTATAGAATGTCATAGGTTAGGTGGGAAGTCCAAACTTATCAAAGATTCAAAACAAGTAGCACATAATCAGGTAACATAGCATATATGATATAGCAATCCAAAATAAGTAGGCAAACCCAAACAATTCAAACATATGCAAATGATGTATGCCTGCCCTATGGCTGATGATATCATCTGTTGGTTATATAGCTAACCCGACAAGTCCTGGTAGCTAACCATTGGACTGTCCCTCTGTCGTGCATCCCCAACTCGAATTATTCTCAATCATAATCATGATCATAATCATAATCATACAACACCCACACTGGTGTTTATCCATATCACACCCACACTGGTGTTTATCCACGGGGACGAGCTCATCTGGAACTTTCACACTGTCTGGCCACACTTACGACATAGGGTCAGCAGAGTATCGAGTCTCAACCTGGAGCACGTGGTGGCTAGTCACTGCTTTCATCTAGGGAAACTCGTATCTCAAATATTTATTCCACATTCATTCATAACATTCCATAATCATTTGTCATGACCATGTCGTCATTTATACATCACATGCTTGCACATTTATACATCACTCATCATAACCCAGCGCAAGTGGGACGAAACCACAACCCTTGCGTCCACCCGGGGAGCCTCTATACTAACCAACCTGGAGCAAGTGGGGCGCAATCACAACCCTTGCATCTACCTAAGAGGTATGTTCTCATATGCCTAGGAGAAACCAAGGAGGGGATCCTAACCTCCAACCATCTCGCTGGGGGTGATTTTACAATACCAGGAGAAACAAGGAAGGGGATCCTCACCTTCCTTCATCTCTTTGGGGTCGCACTTCCGAGAAAGAGAGCTCAAGATAAAGCAATCATTCAAAGTCATATTTTTATTTCCATCCATAAATCAATATTTATCATAGCCATCCGGCTCATAGCATAACCCTTAACCAGCCAATAATCATTATCAAATACAGCCCTTTGGCTCACGGCATACACCGCACTTCCATCATCACCCTCAACAACTCATACAGTCATCATTAATCATCATTCATCATTGATTTTTACTTTACTTCATCCACAAGTTACCACTTGTCCTAGATTCTTCCTATCGCTAGGCATACTATAAGTATTTAGAACATAAAGGGTGAGAATGGAGACTTAGAAGTCTGAAATTTGGCTTTGAAAACTCAAAAATCAACCTTGGGGTGAAAACAGGGTCACGCCACGCACACGCGTGGAAAGCCAAAAAGTATAGTGATGCGTATGCGTCGCCCACGGGTATGCGTGGATGGGAGAAAAGCCAAGTGACGCCCGCGCGTCAGCCACGTGTACGCGTGGGTGTGTTTTGTATCCACGCGTACGCGTACGCAATTCTCGCACAACTCTTGGGAATTTGGCTGGGCAATTGGATCAGCACATTGACACGTATGCGTCGGCCAGGTGCACGCGTGGGTAGTGAACATTTGAAAACAACGCGTGCGCGTCAGCCACGCCTATGCGTGGGGGTGATAAACCCCATTTGTAGGGTTTATCTTGTGTTTATTTTAGGGGATTTTATGACCTTTTTCGCACATTTATTCAATGAAATAGCATGGTTTCATGATTGTCTCTCAATTTGTGCTTAAGTGTGAAAACATGCTTTCTAGGTCCTTAATTAGCTAAATTCAATTCACCTTTGATTCCACTAGATGCCTTGATTTGTTTGTTAAGTGATTTCAGGTTGAAAAGGCTAGGAATGAATCAAAGGAGTGAAGAGGAAAGCATGCAAAGTAAAAAACACATGAAAAAGCCAAAAATTTGGATATCTTCATCCACGCGCACGCACACTGTACACGCATGCGTGGATCGCGAAAACACAAGGGACGCGCACGCGCACGCGCACTGTACGCGTACGCGCCGATGGGCGCACGTGATTTTTTTTAAATATAAAACGTGCCCAGCAATTTCTGAGAGCTGTGGAGCCCAGTTTGCAACCAACTTTGGCGCCAAAATGCATATAAGGACCAAGGATTGAAGGGAATCATAACTTAGCATCATTTAGCATAATTTTACACTCATTAGGATTAGTTAGAAGTAGTTTCTAGAGAGAGAAGCTCTCACTTCTCTCTAGAATTAGGATTAGGATTAGGTTTAGTTCTTAGATCTAGGTTTCAATTTATGCTTTCTTCTATTTCTCCTTCTCAATTCTTTGTTGTTGCAATCATCACTCTTCTATTCTTTTGTTGTAATTTCTTTTACTTTGTTTCTATATTTTGTTGTAGATCTACTCTTGTTTCTTCTATTCTTTTTCCATTCAATTTGAGGTAATTCATGTCAATAATGTTCATTTTGATTGTTGTTGTTAATTCCTTGCAATAATTGTTGTTAGATTTCATTCTTGTTGTAGATTTCATATGCTTTCCTTTTATGTCTCTTATGTGTTTGATAAAATGCTTCTTCTAGTTTTAGTATAGATTTTGATCCTCTTGGCCTAGGTAGAGTAGTTAGTGACGCTTGAGTTATCTAATTCCTTTGTTGATTGACAATTAGAAGTTGCTAATTGATTTGGATACCCTAAAGCTAGTCGTTCCCTTGGGAGTTGGCTAGGACTTGTGGAATCAAGTTGATTCATCCACTTGACTTTCCTCCATGGTTAGAGGTTAACTAAGTGGTAGCAATGGACAATTTGTGGTCACAATTGAGGAGGATAACTAGGATAGGACTTCTAATTCTCATTCCTTGCCAAGAGCTTTGCTATTTGTTAGTTTATTTTCTTTGCCATTTATATTTCTTGTCTAAAATCTCAAAAACCCCAAACATACCCCATAATCAATAACAAGGACACTTTATCGCAATTCCTAGGGAGAACGACCCGAGGTTTAAATACTCCGGTTTATAATTTTAGGGGTTTGTTCTAGTGACAAACAAATTTTTGTATGAAAGGATTATTGATGGTTTAGAGACTATACTTGCAACGAGAATTTATTGTGAATTCTAAACTGTCAAAAGTCCAATCATCAGGGGGTGCGTTCTGCCAAAAATTTTACTAAGTTAAAAAGCTATAGAATTCACAGTTTCAAACCCCAAACTTCCAACACACATAACTCCTTCTACAAAATTCCTTTTTCAACCATTTCTGAACCGTTGGAAAGATCGTTGAATAAACTTTCATAAAAATTCAATTTTGAAGAATTCCAAACTCTGTGGACCGAGTTACAAACCGCCAAAGTTGGTCAAAAATTAGTTTTTACCCAAACATAGAAATCACCAATTTTTCCAATGTTCACAAGCCAAATTCATTTTCACTCATCTAAATGACCACAACCCAATCACTTTCACATAATTACACTCAACCAAAACTAAACCTACCTCATATACACAATTTCACCCAAAACCATCAAATTCCACACTTCAATTCCTCAACCTTATTATTCAATAACCAACCTAATCATTCACATATTCAATATCTAAAATCCATCCATTTACTTATATCATCACACAATACACACATCAACTTACCTTCCTTACCTCTTTCCAGCCTCCGGCCCAAAATTCACGGCCTCCGATCGAAATTCACAATTTAAATGCATATTCCACAAATCAATACTCATTATTCAATTCATCATATTCTCAACACACCAAACATACAATTTCACACAATTCTCAACCTAATCATTAATTTACATTACATATCAACTATGCATATTAGCACCAACCATTCACACAATCTAAACTTAATCCTAGGGGCATCTAGCCTAGGAATTCTCATCACACCACATGGTACTTAAATGAAACTTAAACCGTACCTCTTGTAGCCAAACCAATTGAGCCTCTTCTTTGGAAGTCTCCACCAACCTTAGCTCCAAGTCTTACCAAAGCTCCTCAAGCAATACCAACCTCCCAATTGTGCACCAAAATCACGCAATACTCTAACATAACCAATTTCACATATATACATTAACCTAGGGTTCATGAAATTGACAAATCACAAGGGTTTGAGCACATCTTACCTCAGCCCATATGAAATAGAGATAGAGCCCACTTAGAATCTATGTTAGAGTATCCCTAAACAACCAAAATCACAAGATTTTAACACTAACTATCCCAAAATATATAACAGTGGAGAATCTCAAAAACTGGGGCAGAGATGAATGAAATAATCACCATAAAACTTAGATAGAATTGTAGAGGATGAGAAGAGCGACGTGTGACCACAAACAGCTCATCAATCGGATTTCTGTAGCAAAAGTTATGGACATTTGAAGGTGGAGCTAGGATTAGATTTTCTCCTCTCTTCTCTCTTCTCCAAAGCTGCGCCCCTACCCTCTTCCTTTAGGGTAAATAAGCTGAATTGCTTATAACTAATGTTTATATATGTTGGGTCTTGCGCCCACTTGGGCCCCGTTCACTTGGTTTAGTCCGTTGGCCCAATTTTGGGCCAAAACCTTTAAGATTAGAGTTTCAAATCGAATTTTAAATATTTCTAGCTTCCCTAATTATAAATCCTAATTTCTTAGCCTTATTCACTTATAATTAATTTTTTTCAGCTGTAGTACCAGACAGATCTCGATTGGTACTGCCGGTCAAAATTCCAGTGCGCATTTTTACGTAGAAAGCTATGTTTTTTGACTCAGAAAAATTTACTGAGTCCAAATATCATATTTAAATTATCAAACTCCGATTTCTAGATTTTCTAACCATATTCACTCCTATTTAATTTATTATTTAATTAATTACGATTTGACCAGATTTACAATTATTTTTTAATAATTATTTAGGCAATTTTTTAATATAAAAAAAAGAGAAAATGACAAATAGGTCATTGACCTTTTACCCCACAGACATTTTCGTCCCTGACCATTCGAAAATATTTTCAAGTCCTGACGTCCTTAAAATTAGGACGGATCAGTCCCTTTGTCAAAAAGTCACCGTCAGACCCAATAAAAAGTCTGACGTGGCTCCCCCTTCTGCTTACCTGGCATGACGGCTGCCCACGTGGCACGTTAGGGAGATGAAGCATTTGAAAAATGGACAAATAAGTCCTTGGCGCTCAGAACGACGTCGTTTAACGGTGTCGGTGATCCCACAGGCCACTCAATCCCAAAATATGTGTCTTCAAAACTCAAAACTCTTCTGAATCTCTGTTTTCCCCTTTTTTCTTTTCCCCACTCTCGTTCATTTCCAATTCTCATTTCTATCGTTCTTTCCGGATCGGATACATAAAAGACATGGCAGTATCGCGGTGGTTATGGGAACTGCAATCCCAGGCAGCGAACAAGATCTGCGTCGACTGCTCTCAGAAGAACCCACAGTGGGCCTCCGTCTCTGACGGCGTATTCATGTGCCTCGAGTGCTCCGGCAAGCACTGCGGCCTCTGTGTCCACATCTCCTTCGTCAGATCCGTCACCATGGACTCCTGGTCCAAAATCCAGATCAAGAAGATGGAGGCTGGCGGCAACGACGCCCTTAACGCCTTCCTCTCTCAGTATGGTATTCCAAAGGAAACTGATATTGTCACAAAGTACAACACCAGCGCCGCCAAAATCTACCGCGACCGCATCCAGGCCCTCGCCAAAGGCCGTCCCTAGCGCGATCCTCCCGTTGTTAAGGAGGATCTCCGCTCCTCTGCCGGGAAACCTCACTTGTCGCACACCGGCGGTGGCGGTGGTGGTGGAGGTTGGAGGCAGTCAGAATTGGAGGCCTCCGCCGCGAACAAGGAGAGCTTCTTTGCTCGGAAGATGGCGGAGAATGACACGAGGCCTGAGGGGCTCCCGCCGTCGCAGGGCGAAAAGTACGTCGGGTTCGGATCAAGCCCTGCCCCTTCGCAGAAGAACATAAACCGCCCAAAACGACTATCTCTGTTGTTTCGCAGGTGGTTCTCGATTGCAGTGAATTGAGTGTGTTGCTTGTTAATTTGTTTTATATTTGAATGGAGATGTGTTTCTCTTTGTGATTAGGGGATTGGTAAATTATCATTGGTTGCTGCATCTGCCGCTCAATCTGCTGGTAGTGTTGCTCAGGCAAGCACCAAGGAAATCACTGCTAAGGTGTTAATTGCTATCTGGGTTTATATATAATAATTTATGTTTTGAGTTCGTTCAATTGGATCAAACGAAGAACCCAAACGAATTTCAGGATTAGGGCAGCGATCTAAACGACGTCGTTCTGAGCGCCAAGGGACTTATTTGTCCACTTTTCAAATGTTCCATCTCCTTAACGTGCCACGTGGGCAGTCGTCATGCCAGGTAAGCAGAAGGGGAGCCACGTCAGACTTTTCCGTTGGGTCTGATGGTGGCTTTTTGACGGAGGGACTGATCTGTCCTAATTTTAAGGACGTCAGGGACTTAAAAGTATTTTCGAATGGTCAGGGACAAAAATGTCTGTAGGATAAAAGGTCAGGAACCTATTTGTCATTTTTTCTAAAAAAAATTATAATACTGTACATATGAGAATTTCTTTAGTTCTGCTGTCAAGTTGAATCCATAGCTTTATGGCTTTATCATTTCATCTCGTATATTTTATTCTCGCCTTACCATCATTTAGGAAGCACTTGATTGCATTCTAGGCTTTTAAAAAATAACGTAATATAGTGTTTGTTTCGATTAGTTTTAAAAAATACTTAATTTTTCATATTTTTTAAAAATTATATTTTTTAAGAAATTTTATTT